>NW_026089554.1:0-528427 GCF_000143185.2 Schizophyllum commune H4-8 | reverse complement strand
GGCCGAGGTGCGTGTTACTATTTGCTGGTTATTTTCCGCCTGCTGACCCCTTTGTAGACATCTTCCCATGCATCACAAGCCTCAAAAATCCGCAAATAGACGTCAATTGTGCCGAGACCTGCGCCCCGCGTTCTCGGTGATTTGTGCGAGCGTGGGGAGGGGAGGCGCGCAGCGCCGCCCTCAACGCCAATGATCTCCGCACGATACGACCACGTTGCGCGTTGTTTAAGGTATGTCCTCCCCCTTCCCCCCTCCCCCATTTTCCTCGCGTTCCCCGTTCAAATCTCGCGTTCCCTTCTCACACCTACTTACCGACATCCTCCCGCGTTTTTGTGTCCCTCTACACGGTCCCCCTTCCCTCCTTTAGTGACCCCTTCCTCTCTTTCAAGTGCCCCAACCCTCATTGTACTTAGCGCTCCCCTCTCCCATTCACATATACGTTTCGCTTGGAATCTTGCCCCTCCCATCCTCTTCTCGTTCCCCCCTGTCTCTCGCTGTACATCATTTCCCTTTGCTAATGTGCCTCCTTTTCAGGCACCTCTACCTCCTCCCTAGCTTTATCAGGAGCTTCGCCTCGCACTCCCCTACGGCCCACGCGCCCCCTCGTCATGATTTACGCCCGTCGCATGCCGAGGATCAAGATATCGTTGTCTCTCGAGCCGGTAAGCGTGGCTTACTCTTGCTTTTGTCCTCATTGCTGATGTTTTCCTCAGGTACCAGGCCGCGCAGGCCTACCTGCGCTCTCTGTGGCCCTCGTACAAGCTCCCCAGGCGCTGAAGCAACATATCGCCGTCCGGCGAGCGAAGGTAAGAGATATTTGTCTTGGTTTTCTTCGCTTCACTCACGTGCTCTCGAGGTTTCGTTTACTTGCGATGTGCTCTCCCCCGCCGCTCGCCTGCTGCGCGGTCCCCCCTAGGCGATGAGGCAACGTATCGTCGTCCGCCGAGCGAGGGTAGGTGCTTCTCACGCAAGTCGAGATACCCTTTTCTGACTTGATTCCAGTGCGCTTTCTTCATTTGCGCCGCGCGACGCGCATCCGGAGACGTGCGGAAATGTCCAGCGCCCTTCTCAGCGCCCCCTCGATTCTCATCTTCAAGTTGAACATGTCGCGCGTGCGCTCTCGGAGCCGACATCACGTGATATGTTCGACTTGTGCGCGCGTTTCGCGAGTGCATGTCCCTGGTGTTCATCTCGCACATCTTCTCTTGCGGACGTTAGGTTACTGCTCAGTTGTTACTCCTTGGTATACTGCTTGTAATAACTACGACATGCAATGGAATTCTGCTGTACTTTTCAAAATCGAATCGAGAAAGTCGTGTGTGTCTAAAACAACATACATATACCACTAGTCCTCGGGGACGTCGGTCAGGAACGCGCCGCACTCGCCGGCACCTCCAGCGAGACTGCCGCGGGCGGGTAACTGCGCCACCACCGGGCTCGTCGGCGAGTCCCTGCACTTGCACTTGCACGTCGAACGGGTGGCCATGGGGAGGGTAGAGGGTGGAGCATGCTTGGGCTTGCAGAGGTGCAGGGCAGCGAGCTGTCTCCCCACACGCTTTCTCTCGTCGCACTCGTACTCGTCAAGACAACGACAACAAAATCTTATTGTGGATAAGCTACCGACTACGTGCGCTACCGACTACGTGCGCTAGCGTACTAGGGTGGGGACCCGCGCGGTGTCCGTACTCGGCTCGCTTTAGCAGGACGGGGGGTATATAAGACGAGGGGAGGTGGGTAGAGGCTCACCGTGTTCCTTCCCTCTTCCCGTCTCCATCCACCCTGCACGCCATCACACTGCCCTTACGATGGGGTCATGCTGTTCGTATGTTTTGTCACCGCTGGAGGGGGAGGTCATGCTGGTAGGCGAGGTCACGTTGGGAGGGGGAGGTCATGCTGGTAGGAGGGACCATGCTGGCAGGAGGGGCCATGCTGGTAGGAGGGACCATGCTGGCAGGAGGGGCCATGCTGGTAGGAGGGGTCACGTCGGGATCATGCTAGGATGCACGCGTAGAATACCGTAGATAGCACCCCCACGCCCCCCGCGCACGGGCCCCTTGACGGGGAGACCGTGCGCGGGGGGCCCGGCAAAGGAGGGGTGGGCGCTAAACACAATTCGATTCTTGCTGTCACTCCGCATCATCACAGGGCGAGGGGAGGGGCCGTCTGCGCGAAGGGGTGAGTCAGATGGGTCCAGGTGGGGATTTGCAGAGGGGTGGGGGTCCGAGGCGAAGGAATCGTCCTGCGTGTAGGACGAGTCGGCGTAGGAGATGGTCGAGGCGTGCGGGTCGAAGGGGGCGCCGATGTAGCCGTTGGGGACGTCCTGCGCGTTATAGCCGTCCTGCGCGTTATAGCCGTCCTGCGCGTTATAGCCGTCCTGCGCGTTACAGCCGTCCTGCGCGTTACAGCCGTCCTGCGAGTGAGAGCCTGGCGAGGCGCCGAAATCGTTGGAAGCTGAAGGGGAGCGCGAGCGACCTTGGGAAGGGGTAGCACCCGGTGGAGGTGCGTCCGACTGCGGCATCGGGCGGCTGAAGTTGCGGATGTGCTGCTGGATGGGCTGGCGGCTTGCTTGGCGGGAGGAAGCAGAGCTGGATGTGATCGGCGAGGAGACGACGACGGTCGGTACGTCCTCGTTGGCACTATACGCCGCACCAGATGTGTCCGTGTACGCCGCACCAGACGCATCGGCATAGTACGCCTGATCGTCGTCGTCCTGGGAGTATATGCTGTCCAAATTGCGGGTGTAGCGTCCAGAGGCAGGGTACCCAGGACCCCCATAGGAGTTGCGATCGTCGTCCTGCGAATAGACACTATCGACATTCGAGTAGACGGACTTGAACGCGTTGCTCGCGTGCGGGTTGTCTTGGCGGCCGGGGGTGGGGCGCTTGGCGTCGGCGCGGACGGTGTCGTGAGCATACGACGGCGGACCACGTCCACGCCCACTGGCAGCCCTCTGCACGCCCTCGCTCGCGCGCTTCGCATCCGGCCACGAGTCGCGCAGGGCAGAGTCGTAGTTCTGGTGCGAGCCTGGCCGGTCGTCGCGGTAGGTGTCGGTGAGGCCGGCGAGGACGGCCTCCTGGGCGTCCGCCAGCGGCTGGTCGTCGTCCACGGGCGAGTTCATGTCGATGTACGAGTCGACGGAGGGCTCGCTGGCGTGGCCGGCGCGGTTGCCTGGGTCGTTGTTATTGAACGGCGGATAGTGCTCGAGCCCGGCGTCCGCCGGATAGATAGAGTAGGACGAGCCGGCGTAGGAGGTGCTGGCCTTGCTCTCCGAGTAGGCGTGCCTGGCGCGAAACGAGCTGGCGTCGGTGTACACGCTCTCGTCGTCCCTCGCCTGGTCGAAGCGGGAGCGGATGAGCGGCGAGCCCGGGGGCGGGGCCGGGCGCGGCGGGGGTGCATGAGCGCGGGCTGGCTCGTTCGTCGGCCTCCGCTGAGAAGTCTTGCGGACGAGCGTGTCGAGGGGAGAGGACGCTGGGAGGCGGTAGCCTGCCATCGCGGTGCGAACCAACTGTGGACCGGGCCGATATCCGTGCGACGCGATCGACAGGGCACAGGTGTGGCGTCGGCGGGCTGACTCGCTGGCTCGGATGGGCGCTTCGATCAGGACGCCGTCCACGGGCGACTGTCTGGTCACATCACACCTTCTATCCCCCGCCTGGCCTGGCTCATCCCCGCCAGCAACCCGGCCGATGCTTTTCCGCCTGCTGCTTGCGCCGCTCTCTCTCGCACTGCCCTCTTGCTCTATCTCATCGCCCGCTCTGTTCTGTTGATCGCGCCGTACGGCCTATACTCTCCGCCGTACCCCCGCCTACCCCCAAACATCGCCAAGTCCCAAGTCCACGCTCATCCCCGCCCCTGCCCTTCTCGCCGTGCCCGTCGTCCAACACAGTCCCATGTCGGCACCCACCGCGACATCTTCATGCGCTGACCGAGGTGCGTGCCCGAGCCCTCGCCTCCGATCGATCGATTCTCATCACAGCAGTACAAGCCCTTCCCTGCCACTCAGACGTCCGCTATCCGCCGTCCTCACACATCCCACGCTCATCATTCCGTCCCCTCTCCTTTTCCCGCACGCCACTACGACCAGTCTTCCGCCTTCCCAGCCCGTGCGCTCCCCCTCCTGCCCTCATTCTCTCCCCCCTTTCCCTCCCCCACCTCCACCCTTCGAGCGATGACCAAGAGGTCAGGAGCGTGCCCAAGGGCGAATAAGCGCGGCTGTTGCGAAGTTGATATGCGGCGGGAGGGAGTAAAAGGGAATTCAGTGCGCATATACTTACCTCTAGAATTCGACTCAGCTCGCGCATATGTCCGTAGACTTCGACTCAATATGCGCATATATCAACTATATGCATTCCTACGGGCTTCGGAACGGCTCGCATCTGCCCATCTACCTATTTACTTGTCTGCTTAGTCTTTTCTTTACCTTCACCCTCCTCTCCCTCTCCCTCCCCCTCCCTTCCCTCCCCCCTTCTCGCCCTCCCCCTTCCTCCCCCTCTTCGCTTTTTCTCGATCCCCCCACCTATCCCCCCCTCTTCGCTTTTTCTCGATCCCCCCACCTATCCCCCCCTTCCCCTCCACCTAACCCACCCCTTCCCCTCCACCTAACCCACCCCTCCCCTCCACCTAACCCACACCACCCCCACCCCCTCTGATGGATGTCCAAGAGGGTGGGGTGCGACGAGGAGGTGGGTGCGCGTAAGGAAGGGGGGAGGTGGGGTGCAACGGGGAGGTGGGGTGCAACGGGGAGGAGGGGGCGGCAGGCACACGTCGCAGGCGAAGCGGGCGCACGTGTCGAGGAGGAGGTGGGTGCGCGTCAAGGAGGGGAGGGGGGCGCGTCAAGAAGGGGGAGGCGGGCGCGTCAAGGAGGGGGAGGGGGGAGGGTGCGCGTAAAGAGGGAGGGGCGCGCGTCGACGAGAAGGGCCGTGCGCGTCAAGGAGGGAGAGGGGGTGCGCGTCGAGGAGCGGGGCTCTTGCGAAGTTGATATGAGGCAGGAGGGAGGGTGGAGATGAGGGAGCCCGGCTGGGAGGGAAGCGATGAGGGGGGTTCTCACGGAGCTGATATGAGGCGGGAGGGAGACGACGACGACGGGCGATCCCCTGCCGCGGGTCTTGCGCGACGTTGAGGGGAGTCTCGCGCCCGGCCTCGAAGGTCCTGCGCTCGGCCTTGGAGGTCTCGCGCCCGGCCTCGGGGATCTCGCGCGGCGTGGATGAGGCTTGCGCGGCATGGATGGGGGCTTGCGCGACGTGGATGGGGCTTGCGAGCACGACGGCGGCAGTCCGTTCAACTGGCGGGGTGCGCGCGGCCTCGCACGCAGCGCGCACAACGTCGACGGCAGCGTGCACGACATCGGTAGCAGTGTCATATACATACGGAGTAACTACCATAAGTACAGCTAAATAACGAAGACTAATAGTACAGCTGAATAACGAAGACTAATAGTGCAGCTGAACGCCGAAGACGACGAGTACGGCTGATTAACGACGACGACGGCGAGTGCCGCTGATCAACGACGACGACGACGAGTCCAGCTAATCAACAACAACGACGGCGAGTGCAGCTAATGAGCAGATAGTACGCGTTCAGTCAACAAATCACACTGGCAACGAGTACGCGACCTGCACGACGAGTACGCGACCTGCACGACGAGAACGCGACCTGTACGACAAGCACACGATCTGCACGACGAGCACGCGACCTGCATGACGAGTACGCGACCTGCACGACGAGTGCGCGACCTGCACGACGAGTACACGACCTGCAAAAGACAATCAACAAAGGGGGATCAGAACGAAGGAGGGAGGGGCTTACGAGACTACACACATCGTCGCGCGGGCGACGCCGCACCTCAGCCCAGAGCGAGGGTCAGCTCATCGACCGCGAGACGCGGCGTCAGCAATGGTCTGCGAGACGCGGTGTGAGCAATGGCCTGCGAGACGCGGCGTCAGCAGTAGTTTGCGAGACGCGGTGTGAGCGATGGTCTGCGAGACGCGGCGTCAGCGGAATAGCAGAGTCAGAAATTGAACGCGAGATCGGAACAACGAGACTCACTTGAGAGCAGCTCGCCTGCGGCGGTGGCGAGCGCTATCGTGGCTCGTCGCTGGCTGCCCGTCGCGAAGGTCCCAGCTCGTCGCGAAGGTCCCAGCTCGTCGCCGCCCTCGGCCGCGTCCCCACCATCTCCCCGACATCCCGTCTCGCCCCCGACGTCATGTCCCGTCCCAGACACTTCATCTCGTTGTCGTCGTCGTCCTCCTCCTCCGTCGCCGCCGTCATCAACGGCCCGCCGCTGAGGGGAGAATTAGATAAGAGGTCGACGTGCAGGGATGAGCGGCGCACCTCAGGCCTGCAGGCGTGCGCTAAGGGTGGGGCACGGCGGTGAAGAAGACGGTAGGGGACGGTGGTGAGGAAGACGGCGTCGAAGGTGTCGGGCGGAGACATCAGGAGCGTCTGCGGCGACGTTGCGTCGAGAAGGGCGGCATCGCGAATGTCGCCGGCAACGAGCAGGCGTGGTGGGGCCGAGAGCGGGTGGCGGCATGCGTGCGTCGGCGGCCCAGCGCAGAGGGGCGGCAGGCGGCGCCGACGTGGGGGAGACGACGCGGACGAGATGACGCAAACGAGGGGGAAGGATGTGCATGTCGAGCAAAATCCCCTCGTCGACGTCGTGCGCGCTCTAGGTGCCGGTACGGAGGGTGTGTGGCACAGCTGTCGCGTGAAGATCAGCGCATGATAGCGAAAACGACGGTGAGGACGTACTGGACGACGGCGAGCAGCTCGCTCATGCGTGGTGGTCGATGCCAGTGGACGGGGAGGAGGGCGGGAATGGCGCACACGGCACAAGAGGAGCGCGTCGGCCGCTAGAGGGGGCAGCCTACGTGTCACCTGGACAGCTGCTCGTCGTCGTGGTCGTTGTCAAGGCCGGCGACTGCAAGGGCAAGTGAGAACACGGGTGGTAGTGTAGAACGCAGGACACACCTTCTGGCCCTCGATGTGACCGAGCGCGTGCTGCTGACCGTCGACAAGAGGGCAACTGATCAGCACCGAACAACGTAGAGATCAGCAAGAAAAGTGCTTACTCATACTGACCGCCGGGCTGGCGAGAGCGTAGGCCTGTAAGGGTTATCAGCAAAGGGGAAAAACGACAACAAAAGCGACGCGTACCCGCATTGGCGCGTCCTGGGACTGTTGAGTAAAGCAGTCAGTGAATCATAAGCCAAAGATGCCGGCAAGACTTACCTCGGCACGCTCCGCATTGCCAGCTGGTGACCGGGAGCAGGGAGGAGGGAGGGAGTGGGGGGAAGGAAAGAGCACCGAGCTCTGCCTGAAACCTCTCCTTCCCTCGCCTTATATACCTGTCCCCGCGTCCATTAGCCTACCTACCCGCAGCAGCCTCGTGCGCGGAGGCGACGCGCCCCCGAATACGAACCGCGCGCGAAGATTGAGTTACGAGAATGCGGAAGATTGCCCGCTGCGACATTTTGGCGCGCGCGGCGTTGTATAGCGCGTGTTGCCTGCGCGGTACGCGTATGTACGATACACACGAAGGTTACGTCGAGAGAGAGTCGGGGATGTTGGTTCCCGGATGCGGATCGAGGGTGGAAGGAGGGTGTTGGCTGAGTATCTCCGCGGCATGTTGACGTGTTCTCCGTGCGTATTCAAGCGTATATCGGCTGTATGAGCGCAGGAAACTGTTCTGAATAGAAGGCCGAGCTATGAGATGGCGCGCGACAAGGGCGGGTGGCACCAGATGTCGGGGGGGACGAACTTGAGCGTGGTGGTTTAAGAAGACGCGTGCCCTGCCGTTTTGGGAAGGCATTGAGATCCGGAAAGGCAGCGCGCTCGCGCGCACGCCGAGCTGGAGCGCGGCCTCGCGCTAGCGGCAAAAGAACTGGCGGAAAATATACAGTATGTTTCTGACATACAGCGCGCAGTTCATGGCGCCTCGGGGGGCTCGGGGAGGGGCAAAATTCGCCTCTAAGCGCGGAAAGCGTGTCGACGGGCGTGACGGCAGCGCTATCTTCCAGCCTTCGAGGGCGCATTTCAGCGTTACGTGCATGCTGACACTATCCGAGCCGAGCTGCGGAATCACAGCGGAAACGAGCGAGGAATGAGTGGAAGATGCGTACTGTTCAGGTGGTTGGTTTTGCAAGTGTGGGATTGCGAGCTACTCGTGCGTTCTTCGGCCGGCGCAACGGCATCCGCGTGGTCAGTGCATCCGACGAGATCGCTGCCTGAAATTGGGTGGCGTTAGGTGGAAGATTGGGATCGGGGCAAGGTTGAGAACGTGCGGGATGAGCGTAGGGAATAGCACAGCGTACAGACATTGAGAGCTCCCCGTACTTCCTGTGGGGCTAGCAGCAGTACACAGGACCATGGGCGTGCACTTTGGCGCAGGCGGGGAGTCCATGCGGCGACGCTATAGGCGGACGAAAAACGACGCCACATATTCAAATCGCCCTTCGTCGCGCTATAGCACTCGAGCGAGGGCGCGGATGGCAGCGTTGGGTATACAAAACCTGCTCAGAACCAGCAACTGCATCGATTTCCGTCGGATCGTATTTTTGGGGGAGGGTGCACAGAAAGGAGGCAAAGAGGTCGAGTTGCGCATGCAAATGTCCTTGACCTTCCAGAACGATAAGCAAATTCGTAGATCTCGCCCATCGCAGACCCTGCGATGGGTTCAGGGCGCATGGGCGAGTGCCCACGGCCTACTGCGACCCATCGCTGGCGTTGGGATCGCGGCGGAGGCCGTCTGAGATGCTGGGGATCGCGCCGGCACCGCTTTTGACGTATATCAGCCCGCAGAGTAGAGCACACAGCGCCGGAGGTTCAAGATGGCTGCCGATGATGTGGGCGAGCAGTTTGGCGTATATTCCGAGGCGGCGGACTGACGCGCTGGGTGAGAGTCAAAGACAAGACGCAGAACGCGGCCGCGCGGACTCGACGGGCCGTGCTCCGGTCCCTGATTGGCGGCGCCACAAACTCCTTCCGTCTTGTCCGCGACCATCGTCGACCTCCCCTCTGCGCACCAGATCTCAAGTCGATAGCTGCTGGGACCTTGAAGACGCCTGTCAGTCTCAAAACTGCACAACAAAACATGTCCTGCTCAGCTCAACGATGCCACGGAGGTGAGGAAGTAGGCGTCACGATCCCCGCTCCCGTCATTACGGCCTCAACGGAGCTCTAGCGCTGTGCCTTGATAGCACGCGGGGCAGGCTATTGAGCCCAATGCGGAAGGTGTTGTCTTGGGTCGTCGGGCTTGCGCGCGCGAACTTGGACATGTGCACGCGCCGCCGGGCCGCGCGCGGATAAGCTTGCCTCGTGCGTTGCTCGTCGAGCGAATTCTGGGTGCACTCCCCCTCGCCGTGGTGGGCAGGCTAAACAGGAAATATGGTAAGAATTCATTGCTAACCCAGATGTATTCCCGTTCTTCAAAGGCACCTCCCGATGCATCTCAAACATAACGGCACGTAAAGTTCAACACTCTCGTGGGCGCTAGGTTCAATCCGCGGACATACTCCGCGCGAGACATGAACTCGAGTGTCTTTTCGACGGAGAATCAATGTCAACTCAATTCGCCTTCCCTAAATACCTGGCACCAGCCAATATCCGGCAGCGCGCGAAAGCTCCCCTGGTGAAACCCATGTTCGTGTACGGTGGAGTCAATGACCCTTGCGGACGGGCTCGCGCGAAATAACACGTTGCATGACCGGTGAGTTGTATACTTGCGCGGAGATGTTGGTCTTCCATCAGACTCGCTCGAACTTACGACAAGCCGAAAGCATCGATGCGCACGGGCTCCCCAGGATGTGGCGCGGGATTGGAAAAATTTAACCTATTCGGTCGCGGCGGGTGCCTTGACGCCGCCCTCATATACCGGTGCGTGCGAGTTTCCCTCTTACTTTCCCCCTTCATCCCCCTGCGCGCCCAAATCACGCTTGTCACTCACGCCCCTCTGCCTCTGCCGTCGCCCTCGACTGCGCGGTACTGATGCGTCGGTGAGTGCTCCTTCGCGCACGCGTCGCGATCGAATGCTGACTGACCTGTGCAGACACCGCGCCGGCCTCGCTCGCTCGCGCGTCGGATCCCAGGCGCCAGAAGGGCTGTCAACATTTCGAAAACGGGTCACGAACGCCCAATTTCGCGTCCAACACCTCGCCCAACGATGAGGAGGGCTGGATTGTGGCCGGCTGTACGTACGACGAGCGTCTCCTCAGTGGTCGTCTCAGGTGCGTCGTCGACTTGGCCGCGTATATCACCGATTTCTGACGCATTTTCAGGCGATTTCTAATGCGCTTTCTTACGCCAAAAAATCGCATTTTGACGCGAAATGCTCGGAGGTCCGCGCGGGAATCCCTCGTTGAGAGCCGCGATGGCTGTGAAGGGGAGGAGGGGGAGGAGGCAGCGCTTCGCGCTGCCCTCAGCGGCGACGACGCGCGAGGTGAGTCTTGGGGCCCTTTGCTGTCACTCTCTTTTCTGACGAGTTTGCAGACACCTTCTCGCGCTCCCTCAAGCGAGAAATCCGGCGAATCGACGTCGATTGGGCCGGGGGCCGCGTCCTGGGGCCTGGCTGCCCGTCGCGGCCGTCGGGGAGGAGGAGGAGGGCGGCGCGAAGTGCCGACATAGGCATTCATTCGGCCGAGGTGCGTGTTACTATTTGCTGGTTATTTTCCGCCTGCTGACCCCTTTGTAGACATCTTCCCATGCATCACAAGCCTCAAAAATCCGCAAATAGACGTCAATTGTGCCGAGACCTGCGCCCCGCGTTCTCGGTGATTTGTGCGAGCGTGGGGAGGGGAGGCGCGCAGCGCCGCCCTCAACGCCAATGATCTCCGCACGATACGACCACGTTGCGCGTTGTTTAAGGTATGTCCTCCCCCTTCCCCCCTCCCCCATTTTCCTCGCGTTCCCCGTTCAAATCTCGCGTTCCCTTCTCACACCTACTTACCGACATCCTCCCGCGTTTTTGTGTCCCTCTACACGGTCCCCCTTCCCTCCTTTAGTGACCCCTTCCTCTCTTTCAAGTGCCCCAACCCTCATTGTACTTAGCGCTCCCCTCTCCCATTCACATATACGTTTCGCTTGGAATCTTGCCCCTCCCATCCTCTTCTCGTTCCCCCCTGTCTCTCGCTGTACATCATTTCCCTTTGCTAATGTGCCTCCTTTTCAGGCACCTCTACCTCCTCCCTAGCTTTATCAGGAGCTTCGCCTCGCACTCCCCTACGGCCCACGCGCCCCCTCGTCATGATTTACGCCCGTCGCATGCCGAGGATCAAGATATCGTTGTCTCTCGAGCCGGTAAGCGTGGCTTACTCTTGCTTTTGTCCTCATTGCTGATGTTTTCCTCAGGTACCAGGCCGCGCAGGCCTACCTGCGCTCTCTGTGGCCCTCGTACAAGCTCCCCAGGCGCTGAAGCAACATATCGCCGTCCGGCGAGCGAAGGTAAGAGATATTTGTCTTGGTTTTCTTCGCTTCACTCACGTGCTCTCGAGGTTTCGTTTACTTGCGATGTGCTCTCCCCCGCCGCTCGCCTGCTGCGCGGTCCCCCCTAGGCGATGAGGCAACGTATCGTCGTCCGCCGAGCGAGGGTAGGTGCTTCTCACGCAAGTCGAGATACCCTTTTCTGACTTGATTCCAGTGCGCTTTCTTCATTTGCGCCGCGCGACGCGCATCCGGAGACGTGCGGAAATGTCCAGCGCCCTTCTCAGCGCCCCCTCGATTCTCATCTTCAAGTTGAACATGTCGCGCGTGCGCTCTCGGAGCCGACATCACGTGATATGTTCGACTTGTGCGCGCGTTTCGCGAGTGCATGTCCCTGGTGTTCATCTCGCACATCTTCTCTTGCGGACGTTAGGTTACTGCTCAGTTGTTACTCCTTGGTATACTGCTTGTAATAACTACGACATGCAATGGAATTCTGCTGTACTTTTCAAAATCGAATCGAGAAAGTCGTGTGTGTCTAAAACAACATACATATACCACTAGTCCTCGGGGACGTCGGTCAGGAACGCGCCGCACTCGCCGGCACCTCCAGCGAGACTGCCGCGGGCGGGTAACTGCGCCACCACCGGGCTCGTCGGCGAGTCCCTGCACTTGCACTTGCACGTCGAACGGGTGGCCATGGGGAGGGTAGAGGGTGGAGCATGCTTGGGCTTGCAGAGGTGCAGGGCAGCGAGCTGTCTCCCCACACGCTTTCTCTCGTCGCACTCGTACTCGTCAAGACAACGACAACAAAATCTTATTGTGGATAAGCTACCGACTACGTGCGCTACCGACTACGTGCGCTAGCGTACTAGGGTGGGGACCCGCGCGGTGTCCGTACTCGGCTCGCTTTAGCAGGACGGGGGGTATATAAGACGAGGGGAGGTGGGTAGAGGCTCACCGTGTTCCTTCCCTCTTCCCGTCTCCATCCACCCTGCACGCCATCACACTGCCCTTACGATGGGGTCATGCTGTTCGTATGTTTTGTCACCGCTGGAGGGGGAGGTCATGCTGGTAGGCGAGGTCACGTTGGGAGGGGGAGGTCATGCTGGTAGGAGGGACCATGCTGGCAGGAGGGGCCATGCTGGTAGGAGGGACCATGCTGGCAGGAGGGGCCATGCTGGTAGGAGGGGTCACGTCGGGATCATGCTAGGATGCACGCGTAGAATACCGTAGATAGCACCCCCACGCCCCCCGCGCACGGGCCCCTTGACGGGGAGACCGTGCGCGGGGGGCCCGGCAAAGGAGGGGTGGGCGCTAAACACAATTCGATTCTTGCTGTCACTCCGCATCATCACAGGGCGAGGGGAGGGGCCGTCTGCGCGAAGGGGTGAGTCAGATGGGTCCAGGTGGGGATTTGCAGAGGGGTGGGGGTCCGAGGCGAAGGAATCGTCCTGCGTGTAGGACGAGTCGGCGTAGGAGATGGTCGAGGCGTGCGGGTCGAAGGGGGCGCCGATGTAGCCGTTGGGGACGTCCTGCGCGTTATAGCCGTCCTGCGCGTTATAGCCGTCCTGCGCGTTATAGCCGTCCTGCGCGTTACAGCCGTCCTGCGCGTTACAGCCGTCCTGCGAGTGAGAGCCTGGCGAGGCGCCGAAATCGTTGGAAGCTGAAGGGGAGCGCGAGCGACCTTGGGAAGGGGTAGCACCCGGTGGAGGTGCGTCCGACTGCGGCATCGGGCGGCTGAAGTTGCGGATGTGCTGCTGGATGGGCTGGCGGCTTGCTTGGCGGGAGGAAGCAGAGCTGGATGTGATCGGCGAGGAGACGACGACGGTCGGTACGTCCTCGTTGGCACTATACGCCGCACCAGATGTGTCCGTGTACGCCGCACCAGACGCATCGGCATAGTACGCCTGATCGTCGTCGTCCTGGGAGTATATGCTGTCCAAATTGCGGGTGTAGCGTCCAGAGGCAGGGTACCCAGGACCCCCATAGGAGTTGCGATCGTCGTCCTGCGAATAGACACTATCGACATTCGAGTAGACGGACTTGAACGCGTTGCTCGCGTGCGGGTTGTCTTGGCGGCCGGGGGTGGGCCGCTTGGCGTCGGCGCGGACGGTGTCGTGAGCATACGACGGCGGACCACGTCCACGCCCACTGGCAGCCCTCTGCACGCCCTCGCTCGCGCGCTTCGCATCCGGCCACGAGTCGCGCAGGGCAGAGTCGTAGTTCTGGTGCGAGCCTGGCCGGTCGTCGCGGTACGTGTCGGTGAGGCCGGCGAGGACGGCCTCCTGCGCGTCCGCCAGCGGCTGGTCGTCGTCGACGGGCGAGTTCATGTCGATGTACGAGTCGACGGAGGGCTCGCTGGCGTGGCCGGCGCGGTTGCCAGAGTTGAATGATGGGTCGTTGGTGTTGAACGGCGGATAGTGCTCGAGCCCGGCGTCCGCCGGGTAGATGGAGTAGGACGAGCCGGCGTAGGACGTGCTGGCCTTGCTCTCCGAATACGCGTGCCTGGCGCGAAACGAGCTGGCGTCGGTGTACACGCTCTCGTCGTCCCGCGCCTGGTCGAAGCGGGAGCGGATGAGCGGCGAGCCGGGCGGCGGGGCCGGGCGCGGCGGGGGTGCATGAGCGCGACCCGGTTCGTTCGTCGGCCTCCGCTGAGAAGTCTTGCGGACGAGCGTGTCGAGGGGAGAGGACGCTGGGAGGCGGTAGCCTGCCATCGCGGCGCGAACCAACTGTGGACCGGGCCGATATCCGTGCGACGCGATCGACAGGGCACAGGTGTGGCGTCGGCGGGCTGGCTGGCTCGGATGGGCGCTTCGATCAGGACGGCCTCCACGGGCGACTGTCGAGCATCCTTCTGGTCACATCACACCTTCTATCCCGCAGGCTGCCATCGGAGCGACACGGCGGACGCCTGATCTGCCTCAAGCGCACCAGCATACCCGCCCCATGCTCTTCCGCCTTCTGTCTGCGCCGCTCTCATCCTCTTTCGCACCGCTGCCAGCCTCTCTCGCACTGCCCTCTTGCTCCATCTCATCGCCCGCCCCTTTCTGTTGATCGCGCCGTACGGCCTATACTCCCCGCCGTACTCACGCCCACCCTCAAACATCGCCAAGTCTCGTCCAAGTACACGTTCATCCCTGCCCCTGCCCTTCTTGCCGTGCCCGTTGTCCATCACAGTCGCATGTCGGCGCCCACCGCGACGTCTCCATGCGCTGAGCGAGGTGCGTGCCCGAGCTCTCTCCTCGATCGATCGATTCTCATCCCACTACAAGCCCTCTCCTGCCCCACTACAACCAGTCTCCCGCCCTTCCAGCCCGTGCGCGTGCCCGCCCCTCTGACTACGTATGCCTCCCTTCCCTTCGCTCCCCCTCCTTCCCTCACCCTCTCCTCTCTCTACCTCCCCCACTCCACCCTTCGAGCGATGACCAAGAGGTCGGGAGCGTGCCCAAGGGCGAATAAGCGCGGCTGTTGCGAAGTTGATATGCGGCGGGAGGGAGTAAAAGGGAATTCAGTGCGCATATACTTACCTCTAGAATTCGACTCAGCTCGCGCATATATCTGTAGAATTCAACTCAATACGCGCCTATATCACCTATATGCATCCCTACGCGCTTCGAAACAACGCGCATCTGCCCATCTACCTATTTACTTGTCTGCTTAGTCTTCTTTTACCTCCCTCCACCCTCCCTTCTCACCCTCCCCCTCCCTTCTCACCCTCCCCCTCCCTTCTCACCCTCCCCCTCCCTTCTCACCCTTCCCCTGCCCTCCATCCTCTACTTCCCTCTCTCCCTTCTCCTCCCCCCCCTCGCTTTTTCTCGATCCCCCACCTATCCCCCCCTCCTCCTCCCTTCCCTTCCCCTCCCTCCTCCTTCCTCCCCCCCTTCGCTTCCCACTTCTCCACCCCTCCCCTCCACATAACCCACCACCTCACCCCCACCCCCTCTGAGGGATGTCCAAGAGGGTGGGGCGCGACGAGGAGGAGGGTGGGTGCTTTCGAGGAGGAGGTGGGGCAAGGAGGAGGGCGGCGGCAGGCGAAGCGGGCGCACGTGTTGAGGAGGAGGAGGAGTGTGCGCGTGTTGAAGAGGAGGTGGGTGCGCGTCAAGGAGGGGGGGATGGAGGAGTGCAAGTCGAGGAGGTGCGTGTACGTGCACGTCGACGAGCAGGGCCGTGCACGTCGAGGAGCGGGGCTCTTGCAAAGTTGATATGAGGCGGGAGGGAGGGGGGCGTTGAGAGAGGGAGGGGGGCGATGAGGGAGATCGGCGAGATCAGCAAGTACGGAGGGAGGGAGGAGGCAAGGAAACTATGAGGCGGGAGGGAGGAGATGAGGGAGCGCGGGAGGGTGGAGATGAGGGAGGAGGGCAGCTGGGAGGGAAGCGATGAGGGGGGTTCTCACGGAGCTGATATGAGGCGGGAGGGAGACGACGACGGGGGATCTCCTGCCCGCGGGTCTTGCGCGTCGTGGAGGGGAGTCCCGCGCCCGGCCTCGAAGGTCTCGCGCGCGCGCCCTCGAAGGTCCTGCGCCCGGCCTCGAAGGTCCTGCGCTCGGCCTCGGGGGTCTTGCGCGGCGTCGGGGGAAGCTCGCACGACGTTGGGGACAGCTCGCACGACGTCGGGGGCACCTCGCACGACATCGACAGCAGCTCCAACGACGTCGGGGACAACTCGCACGACGTCGAGGTCAGCGCCATATACATACAGTGTAACTACCATAAGTACAGCTAAATAACGAAGACTGATAGTGCAGCTGAACGCCGAAGACGACGAGTACGGCTAACTAGCGAAGACGACGAGTACGGCTAACTAGCGAAGCCTACGGATCCAGCTAATCAGTGAAGACAACGAGTCCAGCTAACTAGCGAAGACGACGAGTCCAGCTAATCAACGACGACGACGGCGAGTGCAGCGAATGAGCAGATACTACGCGTTCAGTCAACAAATCACACTGGCAACGAGTACGCGACCTGCACGACGAGCACGCGACCTGCACGACGAGCACGCGACCTGCACGACAAGCACACGATCTGCACGACGAGCACGCGACCTGCATGACGAGCACACGACCTGCACGACGAGTGCGCGACCTGCACGACGAGTACACGACCTGCAAAAGACATTCAACCATGGGGGATCGGAACGAAGGAGGGAGGGGCTTACGAGACTACACACATCGTCGCGCGGGCGACGCCGCACCTCAGCCCAGAGCGAGGGTCAGCTCATCGACCGCGAGACGCGGTGTGAGCGATGGTCTGCGAGACGCGGCGTCAGCGGAATAGCAGAGTCAGAAATTGAACGCGAGATCGATACAATAAGACTCACCTGAGAGCAGCTCGCCTGCGGCGGTGGCGAGCGCTATCGTGGCTCGTCGCTGGCTGCCCGTCACGAAGGTCCTAGCTCGTCATGAAGGTCCCAGCTCGTCGCGAAGGTCCCAGCTCGTCACCGCCCTCGGCCGCGTCCCCACCATCTCCTCGACATCCCGTCTCGCCCCCGACGTCATATCCCGTCCCAGACAATTCATCTCGTCGTCGTCGTCGTCGTCATCCTCCGTCGCCGCCCCCGCCATCATCAACGGCCCGCCGCTGGGGAGAGAATCAGATAAGAGGTCGACACGCAGGAGTGAGCGGCGCACCTCAGGCCTGCAGGCGTGCGCTAAGGGTGGGGCACGGCGGTGAAGAAGACGGTAGGGCACGGTGGTGAGGAAGACGGCGTCGAAGGTGTCGGGCAGAGAGACAGTAGGAGCGTCTGCGGCGGCGTTGCGTCGAGAAGAGCGGCATCGCGAATGTCGCCGGCAACGAGCAGGCGTGGTGGGGGTCGACAGCGAACGGCGGCATGCGTGCGTCGGCGGCCCAGCGCAGAGGGCCGGCAGGCGGCGCCGACGTGGGGTAGACGACGCCAACGAGACGACTTTAACGAGGGCGAAGGAGGTGATCGTCGAGCAAAATCCCCTCGTCGACGTCGTGCGCGCTCTCGGTGCCGGTACGGAGGGAGTGTGGCACAGCTGTCGTGTGAAGATCAGCGCATGATGGCAAAAACGACGGTGAGGACGTACTGGACGACGGCGAGCAGCTCGCTCATGCGTGGTGGTCGATGCCAGTGGACGGGGAGGAGGGCGGGAATGGCGCACACGGCACGGGAGGACCGCGTCGGCCGCTAGAGGGGGCAGCCTACGTGTCGCCTGGATGGCCGCCCGTCGTCCTGTCCGTTGTCAAAGCCCGGGAACTGTAGGGGCGAGTGAGAACACGGGTGGCAGTGTGGAACGAAGGACACACCTTCTGGCCCTCGATGTGGCCGAGCCGTGCCGTTGACCGTCGACAAGAGGGCGGGGAGTCTAACAGAGCTGATCAGCACCGAACAACGTAGAGATCAGCAAGGAAAGCGCTTACTCACACTGACCTCCGGTCTGGCGAGAGCGTAGGCCTGTAAGGGTTATCAGCAAAGGGGAAAAAACGACAACAAAAGCGACGCGTACCCGCATTGGCGCGTCCTGGGACTGTTGAGTAAAGCAGTCAGTGAATCATAAGTCAAAGATGCCGGCAAGACTTACCTCGGCACGCTCAGCATCGCCAGCCGGTGACTGGGAGGAGGGAGGGGATGGGGGGAAGGAAAGAGCACCGAGCTCTGCCTGAAACCTCTCCTTCCCTCGCCTTATGTACCTGTCCCCCCGTCCATTAGCCTCTCTACCCGCAGCAGCCTCGTGCGCGGAGGCGACGCGCCCCCGAATACGAACCGCGCGCGAAGATTGAGTTACGAGAATGCGGAAGATTGCCCGCTGTAAGATTTTGGCGCGCACGGGGTTGTATGGCGCGTGTTGCCTACGGGGTGCACGTATGTGCGATACACACGAAGTTTACGTTGACGAAGAGTCGGGATGTCGAATGCCGGGCGCGGACCGAGGGTGGAAGGAGGGTGCTGGCTGGATATTTCCGCGGCGTGTTGACGCGTTCTCCGTGCGTATTCAAGCGTCTGACGGCTGCATGAGCGCAGGAGACTGTTCTGAATAGAAAACCGAGTTGTGGAATGGCGCGCGACAAGAACGGGGGGCGCCAGAAGTCGGGGAGACGG
Organism: Schizophyllum commune H4-8; assembly: GCF_000143185.2. Taxonomy (NCBI): domain Eukaryota; kingdom Fungi; phylum Basidiomycota; class Agaricomycetes; order Agaricales; family Schizophyllaceae; genus Schizophyllum; species Schizophyllum commune. The sequence goes on along the minus strand of NW_026089554.1, from coordinate 509,953 downwards.
TCTTGAGCGTGGTGGTTTGAGCAGACGCGTGCCCTTCCGTTTTGGGAAGGCATTGAGAGCCAGAAAGGCAGCGCGCTCGCGCGCGCCCGTCGAGCAGCGGCGCGGCCTCGCGCTAGCGGCACAAAATCTGGCGGAAAATATACAGTATGTTTCTGACATACAGCGCGCAGTCCATGGCGCCTCGGGGGGCTCGGGAAGGGGCAAAATTCGCCTCTAAGCGCGGAAAGCGTGTCGACGGGCGCGACGGCAGCGCTATCTTCCAGCCTTCGAGGGCGCGTTTCAGCGTTACGTGCATGCTGACACTATCCGAGCCGAGCTGCGGAATCACAGCGGAAACGAGCGAGGAATGAGTGGAAGATGCGTACTGTTCAGGTGGTTGGTTTTGCAAGTGTGGGATTGCGAGCTACGCGTGCGTTCTTCGGCCGGCGCAACGGCATCCGCGTAGTCAGTGCATCCGACGAGATCGCTGCCTGGAATTGGGTGGCGCTAGGTGGAAGATTGGGATCGGGGCAGGGTTGAGAACATGCGGGATGAGCGTCGGGAATAGCACAGCGTACAGATGTCGAGAGCTCCTCGTACTTCCTGTGGGGCCAGCAGTAGGACGGGAGGCCCTGGGCGTGCACTTTGGCGCAGGCGGGGAGTCCATGCGGCGACGCTATAGGCGGACGAAAAACGACGCCACATATTCAAATCGCCCTTCGTCGCGCTATAGCACTCGACCGAGGGCGCGCATGGCAGCGTTGGGTATACAAAACCTGTTTAGAACCAAAAACTGCATCGATTTCCGTCGGTTCGTATTTTTGGGGGACGGTGCACAGAAAGGAGGGAAAGAGGTCGAGTTGAGCATGCAAATGTCCTTGAGCTCCCAGAGCGATAAGCAAATTCGTAGATCTCGCCCATCGCAGAACCGGCGATGGGTTCAGGGCGCATGGGCGAGTTCCCACGGCCTACTGCGACCCATCGCTGGCGTTGGGATCGCGGCGGAGGCCGTCTGAGATGCTGGAGATCGCGCCGGCACCGCTTTTGACGTATATCAGCCCGCAGAGTAGAGCACACAGCGCCGGAGGTTCAGAATCGCTGCTGATGATGTGGGCGAGCAGTTTAGCGTGTATTCCGAGGCGGCGGACGGACGCGCTGGGTGAGAGTCACAGGCAAGACGCAGAACGCGGCCGCGCGGACTCGACGGGCCGCCCTCCGGTCCCTGATTGGCGGCGCCACAAACTCCGTCCGTCTTGTCCGCGACCATCGAGGACCTCCCCTCTGCGCACCAGATCTCAAGTCGATGGCTGCTGGGACCTTGACGACGCCTGTCAGTCTCAGAAACTGCACAACAAGACATGTCCTGCTCAGCTCGACGATGACACCGAGGTGAGGAAGTAGGCGTCACGATCCCCGCTCCCGTCATTACGGCCTCAACGGAGCTCTAGCGCTGTGCCTTGATAGCACGCGGGGCTGGCTATTGAGCCCAATGCGGAAGGTGTTGACTTGGGTCGTCGGGCTTGCGCATGCGAACTTGTACCCACGCGCGGCTAAGCTTGCCTCGAGCGAATTCTGGGTGCACTCCCCCTCGCCGTGGTGGGCAGGCTAAACAGGAAATACGGTAAGAATTCATTGCTAACCTAGATGTATTTCCGTTCTTCAAAGGCACCTCCCGATGCATCTCAAGCATAACGGCACGTAAAGATCAACTTCACTCTCGTGGGCGCTAGGTTCAATCCGCGGACATACTCCGCGCGAGACATGAACTCGAGTGTCTTTTCGACGGTGAATCGATGTCAACTCAATTCGCCTTCCCTGAATACCTGGCACCAGCCAATATCCGGCAGCGCGCGAAAGCTCCCCTGGTGCAACCCATGTTCGTGTACGGTGGAGGTCTCGCCGAGTACGTGACCCTTGCGGACGGGCTCGCGCGAAATAACACGTTGCATGACCGGTGAGTTGCATACATGCGCGGAGATGTTGGTCTTCCATCAGACTCACTCGAACTTACGACAAGCCGAAAGCATCGATGCGCACGGGCTCCCCCGGATGTGGCGCGGGATTGGAAAAATTTAACCTATTCGGTCGCGGCGGGCGCCCTGACGCCGCCCTCATATACCGGTGCGTGCGAGTTTCCCTCTTACTTTCCCCCTTCATCCCCCTGCGCGCCCAAATCACGCTTGTCACTCACGCCCCTCTGCCTCTGCCGTCGCCCTCGACTGCGCGGTACTGATGCGTCGGTGAGTGCTCCTTCGCGCACGCGTCGCGTTCGAATGCTGACTGACATGTGCAGACACCGCGCCGGCCTTGCTCGCTCGCGCGTCGGATCCCAGGCGCCAGAAGGGCTGTCAACATTTCGAAAACGGGTCACGAACGCCCAATTTCGCGTCCAACACCTCGCCCAACGATGAGGAGGGCTGGATTGTGGCCGGCTTTACGTACGACGAGCGTCTCCTCAGTGGTCGTCTCAGGTGCGTCGTCGACTTGGCCGCGTATATCACCGATTTCTGACGCATTTTCAGGCGATTTCTAATGCGCTTTCTTACGCCAAAAAATCGCATTTTGACGCAAAATGCACGGAGGTCCGCGCGGGAATCCCTCGTTGAGAGCCGCGATGGCTGTGAAGGGGGGGAGGGGGAGGAGGCAGCGCTTCGCGCTGCCCTCAGCGGCGACGACGCGCGAGGTGAGTCTTGGGGCTCTTTGCTGTCACTCTCTTTTCTGACGAGTTTGCAGACACCTTCTCGCGCTCCCTCAAGCGAGAAATCCGGCGAATCGACGTCGATTGGGCCGGGGGCCGCGTCCTGGGGCCTGGCTGCCCGTCGCGGCCGTCGGGGAGGAGGAGGAGGGCGGCGCGAAGTGCCGACATAGGCATTCATTCGGCCGAGGTGCGTGTTACTATTTGCTGGTTATTTTCCGCCTGCTGACCCCTTCGTAGACATCTTCCCATGCATCACAAGCCTCAAAAATCCGCAAATAGACGTCAATTGTGCCGAGACCCGCGCCCCGCGTTCTCGGTGATTGGTGCGAGCGGGGGGAGGGGAGGCGCGCAGCGCCGCCCTCAACGCCAATGATCTCCGCACGATACGACCACGTTGCGCGTTGTTTAAGGTATGTCCTCCCCCTTCTCTCTCCCCCCTTTTCCCCACGTGCCCCGTTCCAATCTTGCCTTTCCTTCTCACAGCTACTCACCGCCATCCTCCCGCGGTCTTGTGTCCCTTCACACGGTCCCCCTTCCCTCCTTGTGTGACCCCTCCCCCTCTTTTCAAGCGCCGCCTTCCCTCGTCGTAGCGCTTCTCCCCCTTCACATATACCTTGTTTCTTTTCCCCCCTCCCCTCCTCTCTTTGTTGCCCCCTTCTCGTTTGCTCGCTCTGAACCCTTCCCTTTTGCTCACTACCCTCGCTTGCAGGCACCTCTACCTCCTCCCTAGCTTTGTCAGGAACTTTGCCCCGCACTCCCTCGGCGGCCCACGCGCTCCTCGTCATAAATCACCCGCCGCATGCCCAGGACCAAGATATCGCTGTCTCTCGAGCCGGTAAGCGTAGCTCACTCTTGCTTTTGTCCTCATTGCTGATGTTCTCCTCAGATCACCAGGCCTCTGACAAGGCGCGCACGCCCATGTGCGCTCTCTGTGGCCCTCCTACAATCCCCCCTTGCTCGCAATGCGCTCTCCTCCGCTGCTCGCCTGCTGCGCGGTCCCCCCTAGGCGATGAGGCAACGTATCGTCTTCCGCCGAGCGAGGGTAGGTGCTTCTCACGCGAGTCGAGATACCCTTTTCTGACTTGTTTCCAGTGCGCTTTCTTCATTTGCGCTGCGCGACGCTCATGTCCAGCACCCTTCTCACCGCCCCCTCGATTCTCATATCCAACTTGAACACGGCGCGCGTGCACATCACGTGAGATGTTCGACTTGTGCGCGTGCATGCCCCTGGTACCCATCTCGCGTACCACCATCGAGAGGTCAGTGCATAGTACTAGGTTACTGCTCAGTAGTTAGTCCTTGTTATCTTCTTTGTAATAGCTACGACATGCAATGAACCCCCATTGTTGTTTTGGAATCGAGAAAGTCGTGTGTGTCTAAAACAACATACATATACCACTAGTCCTCGGGGACGTCGGTCAGGAACGCGCCGCACTCGCCGGCACCTCCAGCGAGACTGCCGCGGGCGGGTAACTGCGCCACCACCGGGCTCGTCGGCGAGTCCCTCGCTGCACTTGCACGTCGAACGGGGGTGGAGGGTGGAGCATGCCTTGGGCTTGCAGAGGTCCAGGGAGGGCAGTGAGCTGTCTCTCCACACGCTTTCTCTCGTCGCACTCGCACTCGTCAAGACAAGGATAACGAAATCTTATTGTGGATAAGCTACCGACTACGTGCGCTACCGACTGCGTGCTCTAGCGTACTAGGGTGGGGACCCGCGCGGTGTCCGTACTCGGCTCGCTTCAGCAGGACGGGGGGTATATAAGACGAGGGGAGGTGGGTAGAGGCTTACCGTGTTCCTTCCCTCCTCCCGTCTCCATCCAACCTGCACGCCATCACGCTGCGCTCACGATGGGTCATGCTGTTCGTATGTTTCGTCACCGCTGGAGGGGGAGGTCATGCTGGTAAGCGAGGTCACGTTGGGAGGGGGAGGTCACGCTGGTAGGAGGGATGCTGGTAGGAGGGACCATGCTGGTAGGAGGGGTTACATCGGGATCATGCTAGGACGCACGCGTAGAGTACCGTAGATAGCACCCCCACGCCCCCCGCACACGGGCCCCTTGACGGGGAGACCGTGCGCGGGGGGCCCGGCAAAGGAGGGGTGGGCGCTAAACACAATTCGATTCTTGCTGTCACTCCGCATCATCACAGGGCGAGGGGAGGGGCCGTCTGCGCGAAGGGGTGAGTCAGATGGGTCCAGGTGGGGATTTGCAGAGGGGTGGGGGTCCGAGGCGAAGGAATCGTCCTGCGTGTAGGACGAGTCGGCGTAGGAGATGGTCGAGGCGTGCGGGTCGAAGGGGGCGCCGATGTAGCCGTTGGGGACGTCCTGCGCGTTATAGCCGTCCTGCGCGTTATAGCCGTCCTGCGCGTTATAGCCGTCCTGCGCGTTACAGCCGTCCTGCGCGTTACAGCCGTCCTGCGAGTGAGAGCCTGGCGAGGCGCCGAAATCGTTGGAAGCTGAAGGGGAGCGCGAGCGACCTTGGGAAGGGGTAGCACCCGGTGGAGGTGCGTCCGACTGCGGCATCGGGCGGCTGAAGTTGCGGATGTGCTGCTGGATGGGCTGGCGGCTTGCTTGGCGGGAGGAAGCAGAGCTGGATGTGATCGGCGAGGAGACGACGACGGTCGGTACGTCCTCGTTGGCACTATACGCCGCACCAGATGTGTCCGTGTACGCCGCACCAGACGCATCGGCATAGTACGCCTGATCGTCGTCGTCCTGGGAGTATATGCTGTCCAAATTGCGGGTGTAGCGTCCAGAGGCAGGGTACCCAGGACCCCCATAGGAGTTGCGATCGTCGTCCTGCGAATAGACACTATCGACATTCGAGTAGACGGACTTGAACGCGTTGCTCGCGTGCGGGTTGTCTTGGCGGCCGGGGGTGGGCCGCTTGGCGTCGGCGCGGACGGTGTCGTGAGCATACGACGGCGGACCACGTCCACGCCCACTGGCAGCCCTCTGCACGCCCTCGCTCGCGCGCTTCGCATCCGGCCACGAGTCGCGCAGGGCAGAGTCGTAGTTCTGGTGCGAGCCTGGCCGGTCGTCGCGGTACGTGTCGGTGAGGCCGGCGAGGACGGCCTCCTGCGCGTCCGCCAGCGGCTGGTCGTCGTCGACGGGCGAGTTCATGTCGATGTACGAGTCGACGGAGGGCTCGCTGGCGTGGCCGGCGCGGTTGCCAGAGTTGAATGATGGGTCGTTGGTGTTGAACGGCGGATAGTGCTCGAGCCCGGCGTCCGCCGGGTAGATGGAGTAGGACGAGCCGGCGTAGGACGTGCTGGCCTTGCTCTCCGAATACGCGTGCCTGGCGCGAAACGAGCTGGCGTCGGTGTACACGCTCTCGTCGTCCCGCGCCTGGTCGAAGCGGGAGCGGATGAGCGGCGAGCCGGGCGGCGGGGCCGGGCGCGGCGGGGGTGCATGAGCGCGACCCGGTTCGTTCGTCGGCCTCCGCTGAGAAGTCTTGCGGACGAGCGTGTCGAGGGGAGAGGACGCTGGGAGGCGGTAGCCTGCCATCGCGGCGCGAACCAACTGTGGACCGGGCCGATATCCGTGCGACGCGATCGACAGGGCACAGGTGTGGCGTCGGCGGGCTGGCTGGCTCGGATGGGCGCTTCGATCAGGACGGCCTCCACGGGCGACTGTCGAGCATCCTTCTGGTCACATCACACCTTCTATCCCGCAGGCTGCCATCGGAGCGACACGGCGGACGCCTGATCTGCCTCAAGCGCACCAGCATACCCGCCCCATGCTCTTCCGCCTTCTGTCTGCGCCGCTCTCATCCTCTTTCGCACCGCTGCCAGCCTCTCTCGCACTGCCCTCTTGCTCCATCTCATCGCCCGCCCCTTTCTGTTGATCGCGCCGTACGGCCTATACTCCCCGCCGTACTCACGCCCACCCTCAAACATCGCCAAGTCTCGTCCAAGTACACGTTCATCCCTGCCCCTGCCCTTCTTGCCGTGCCCGTTGTCCATCACAGTCGCATGTCGGCGCCCACCGCGACGTCTCCATGCGCTGAGCGAGGTGCGTGCCCGAGCTCTCTCCTCGATCGATCGATTCTCATCCCACTACAAGCCCTCTCCTGCCCCACTACAACCAGTCTCCCGCCCTTCCAGCCCGTGCGCGTGCCCGCCCCTCTGACTACGTATGCCTCCCTTCCCTTCGCTCCCCCTCCTTCCCTCACCCTCTCCTCTCTCTACCTCCCCCACTCCACCCTTCGAGCGATGACCAAGAGGTCGGGAGCGTGCCCAAGGGCGAATAAGCGCGGCTGTTGCGAAGTTGATATGCGGCGGGAGGGAGTAAAAGGGAATTCAGTGCGCATATACTTACCTCTAGAATTCGACTCAGCTCGCGCATATATCTGTAGAATTCAACTCAATACGCGCCTATATCACCTATATGCATCCCTACGCGCTTCGAAACAACGCGCATCTGCCCATCTACCTATTTACTTGTCTGCTTAGTCTTCTTTTACCTCCCTCCACCCTCCCTTCTCACCCTCCCCCTCCCTTCTCACCCTCCCCCTCCCTTCTCACCCTCCCCCTCCCTTCTCACCCTTCCCCTGCCCTCCATCCTCTACTTCCCTCTCTCCCTTCTCCTCCCCCCCCTCGCTTTTTCTCGATCCCCCACCTATCCCCCCCTCCTCCTCCCTTCCCTTCCCCTCCCTCCTCCTTCCTCCCCCCCTTCGCTTCCCACTTCTCCACCCCTCCCCTCCACATAACCCACCACCTCACCCCCACCCCCTCTGAGGGATGTCCAAGAGGGTGGGGCGCGACGAGGAGGAGGGTGGGTGCTTTCGAGGAGGAGGTGGGGCAAGGAGGAGGGCGGCGGCAGGCGAAGCGGGCGCACGTGTTGAGGAGGAGGAGGAGTGTGCGCGTGTTGAAGAGGAGGTGGGTGCGCGTCAAGGAGGGGGGGATGGAGGAGTGCAAGTCGAGGAGGTGCGTGTACGTGCACGTCGACGAGCAGGGCCGTGCACGTCGAGGAGCGGGGCTCTTGCAAAGTTGATATGAGGCGGGAGGGAGGGGGGCGTTGAGAGAGGGAGGGGGGCGATGAGGGAGATCGGCGAGATCAGCAAGTACGGAGGGAGGGAGGAGGCAAGGAAACTATGAGGCGGGAGGGAGGAGATGAGGGAGCGCGGGAGGGTGGAGATGAGGGAGGAGGGCAGCTGGGAGGGAAGCGATGAGGGGGGTTCTCACGGAGCTGATATGAGGCGGGAGGGAGACGACGACGGGGGATCTCCTGCCCGCGGGTCTTGCGCGTCGTGGAGGGGAGTCCCGCGCCCGGCCTCGAAGGTCTCGCGCGCGCGCCCTCGAAGGTCCTGCGCCCGGCCTCGAAGGTCCTGCGCTCGGCCTCGGGGGTCTTGCGCGGCGTCGGGGGAAGCTCGCACGACGTTGGGGACAGCTCGCACGACGTCGGGGGCACCTCGCACGACATCGACAGCAGCTCCAACGACGTCGGGGACAACTCGCACGACGTCGAGGTCAGCGCCATATACATACAGTGTAACTACCATAAGTACAGCTAAATAACGAAGACTGATAGTGCAGCTGAACGCCGAAGACGACGAGTACGGCTAACTAGCGAAGACGACGAGTACGGCTAACTAGCGAAGCCTACGGATCCAGCTAATCAGTGAAGACAACGAGTCCAGCTAACTAGCGAAGACGACGAGTCCAGCTAATCAACGACGACGACGGCGAGTGCAGCGAATGAGCAGATACTACGCGTTCAGTCAACAAATCACACTGGCAACGAGTACGCGACCTGCACGACGAGCACGCGACCTGCACGACGAGCACGCGACCTGCACGACAAGCACACGATCTGCACGACGAGCACGCGACCTGCATGACGAGCACACGACCTGCACGACGAGTGCGCGACCTGCACGACGAGTACACGACCTGCAAAAGACATTCAACCATGGGGGATCGGAACGAAGGAGGGAGGGGCTTACGAGACTACACACATCGTCGCGCGGGCGACGCCGCACCTCAGCCCAGAGCGAGGGTCAGCTCATCGACCGCGAGACGCGGTGTGAGCGATGGTCTGCGAGACGCGGCGTCAGCGGAATAGCAGAGTCAGAAATTGAACGCGAGATCGATACAATAAGACTCACCTGAGAGCAGCTCGCCTGCGGCGGTGGCGAGCGCTATCGTGGCTCGTCGCTGGCTGCCCGTCACGAAGGTCCTAGCTCGTCATGAAGGTCCCAGCTCGTCGCGAAGGTCCCAGCTCGTCGCCGCCCTCGGCCGCGTCCCCACCATCTCCTCGACATCCCGTCTCGCCCCCGACGTCATATCCCGTCCCAGACCCTTCATCTCGTTGTCGTCGTCGTCCTCCTCCTCCTTTGTCGCCGCCCCCGCCATCATCAACGGCCCGCCGCTGGGGAGAGAATCAGATAAGAGGTCGACACGCAGGAGTGAGCGGCGCACCTCAGGCCTGCAGGCGTACGCTAAGGGTGGGGCACGGCGGTGAAGAAGACGGTAGGGGACGGTGGTGAGGAAGACGGCGTCGAAGGTGTCGGGCGGAGACACCAGGAGCGTCTGCGGCGGCGTTGCGTCGAGAAGGGCGGCATTGCGAGTATCGCCGGCAACAAGCAGGCGTGGTGGGGCCGAGAGCGGATGGCGGCATGCGTGCGTCGGCCGCCCAGCGCAGAGGGGCGGCAGGCGGCGCCGACGTGGGGTAGACGACGCCAACGAGACGACTTTAACGAGGGGGAAGGAGGTGCATGTCGAGCAAAATCCCCTCGTCGACGTCGTGCGCGCTCTCGGTGCCGGTACGGAGGGAGAGTAGCACAGCTGTCGTGTGATGATCAGCGCATGATGGCGAAAACGACGGTGAGGACGTACTGGACGACGGCGAGCAGCTCGCTCATGCGTGGTGGTCGATGCCAATGGACGGGGAGGAGGGCGGGAATGGCGCACACGGCACAAGAGGAGCGCATCGGCCGCTAGAGGGGGCAGCCTACGTGTCGCCTGGATAGCTGCTCGTCGTCCTGTTCGTTGTCAAAGGCCGGCGACTTCAGGGGCGAGTGAGAACACGGGTGGTAGTGTAGAACGCAGGACACACCTTCTAGCCCTCGATGTGGCCGAGCCGTGCCGTTGACCGTCGACGAGAGGGAGGGGAGTCTAACAGAACTGATCAGCACCGAACAACGTAGAGATCAGCAAGAAAAGTGCTTACCCATGCTGACCGCCGGCCTGGCGAGAGCGTAGGCCTGTAAGGGTTATCAGCAAAGGGAAAAAACGACAACAAAAGCGACGCGTACCCGCATTGGCCCGTCCTGGGACTTCTGAGTGAATCAGTCAGCAATACATAAGTCAAAGATGCCGGCAAGACTTACCTCGGCACGCTCAGCATCGCCAGGCAGTGACTGGGAGGAGGGAGGGGATGGGGGGAAGGAAAGAGCACCGAGCTCTGTCCGAAACCTCTCCTCCCCTCGCCTTATGTACCTGTCCCCGCGTCCATTAGCCTCTCCGCCCGCAGCAGCCTCGTGCGCGGAGGCGACGCGCCCCCGAATACGAACCGCGCGCGAAGATTGAGTTACGAGAATGCGGAAGATTGCCCGCTGCGAAATTTTGGCGCGCGCGGCGTTGTATAGCGCGTGTTGCCTGCGCGGTACGCGTATGTACGATACACACGAAGGTTACGTCGAGAGAGAGTCGGGGATGTTGGTTCCCGGATGCGGATCGAGGGTGGAAGGAGGGTGTTGGCTGAGTATCTCCGCGGCGTGTTGACGTGTTCTCCGTGCGCATTCAAGCGTATATCGGCTGTATGAGCGCAGGAAACTGTTCTGAATAGAAGGCCGAGCTATGAGATGGCGCGCGACAAGAGCGGGTGGCACCAGATGTCGGGGGGGGGGACGAACTTGAGCGTGGTGGTTTGAGAAGACGCGTGCCCTGCCGTTTTGGGAAGGCATTGAGAGCCGGAAAGGCAGCGCGCTCGCGCGCGCCCGTCGAGCAGCGGCGCGGCCTCGCGCTGGCGGCAGAAACACTAGCGGAAAATATTCAGTATGTTTCTGACATACAGCGTGCAGATCATGGCGCCTCGGGGGGCTCGGGGAGGGGCAGATTTCGCCTCTGACCATGAGAACCGTGTCAACGGGCGCGATGGCAGCGCTATCTTCCAGCCTTCGAGGGCGCGTTTCAGCGTTACGTGCATGCTGACACTATCCGAGCCGAGCTGCGGAATCACAGCGGAAACGAGCGAGGAATGAGTGGAAGATGCGTACTGTTCAGGTGGTTGGTTTTGCAAGTGTGGGATTGCGAGCTACGCGTGCGTTCTTCGGCCGGCGCAACGGCATCCGCGTGGTCAGTGCATCCGACGAGATCGCTGCCTGAAATTGGGTGGCGCTAGGTGGAAGATTGGGATCGGGGCAGGGTTGAGAACATGCGGGATGAGCGTCGGGAATAGCACAGCGTACAGACATCAAGAGCTCCCCGTACTTCCTGTGAGGCTAGCAGCAGTACAGGCGACCATGGGCGTGCACTTTTGCGCAGGCGGGGCGCCCATGCGACGACGCTATAGGCGGACGAAAAACGACGCCACATATTCAAATCGCTCTTCGTCGCGCTATAGCACTCGAGCGAGAGCGCGGATGGCAGGATTGGGTATACAAAACCTGTTCAGAACCAAAAACTGCATCGATTTCCGTCGTTTCGTATTTTTGGGGGACGGTGCACAGAAAGGAGGGAAAGAGGTTGAGTTGCGCATGCAAATGTCCTTGACCTCTCACCACGATAAGCAAATTCGTAGATCTCGCCCATCGCAGAACCGGCGATGGGTTCAGGGCGCATGGGCGAGTGCCCGCGGCCTACTGCGACCCATCGCTGGCGTTGGGATCGCGGCGAAGGCCGTCTGAGATGCTGGGGATCGCGCCCGCAGCGCTTTTGACGTATATCAGCCCGCAGAGTAGAGCACACAGCGCCGGAGGTTCAAGATGGCTGCCGATGATGTGGGCGAGCAGTTTGGCGTGTATTCCGATGCGGCGGACGGACGCGCTGGGTGAGATTCAAAGACAAGACGCAGAACGCGGCCGCGCGGACTCGACGGGCCGTCCTCCGGTCCCTGATTGGCGGCGCCACAAACTCCGTCCGTCTTGTCCGCGACCATCGTCGACCTCCCCTCTGCGCACCAAATATTTAGTCGATAGCTGCTCGGACCCTGAATACCTCTGTTAGGCTCACAAACTGCACAACAAAGCATGTCCTGCTCAGCTCAACGATGCCACGGAGGTGAGGAAGTAGGCGTCACGATCCCCGCTCCCGTCATTACGGCCTCAACGGAGCTCTAGCGCTGTGCCTTGATAGCACGCGGGGCTGGCTATTGAGCCCAATGCGGAAGGTGTTGTCTTGGGTCGTCGGGCTTGCGCGCGCGAACTTGGACACATGCACGCGCCGCCGTACCGCGCGCGGATAAGCTTGCCTCGTGCGTTGCTCGTCGAGCGAATTCTGGGTGCACTCCCCCTCGCCGTGGTGGGCAGGCTAAACAGGAAATATGGTAAGAATTCATTGCTAACCCAGATGTATTTCCGTTCTTCAAAGGCACCTCCCGATGCATCTCAAGCATAACGGCACGTAAAGATCAACTTCACTCTCGTGGGCGCTAGGTTCAATCCGCGGACATACTCCGCGCGAGACATGAACTCGAGTGTCTTTTCGACGGTGAATCGATGTCAACTCAATTCGCCTTCCCTGAATACCTGGCACCAGCCAATATCCGGCAGCGCGCGAAAGCTCCCCTGGTGCAACCCATGTTCGTGTACGGTGGAGGTCGCGCCGAGTACGTGACCCTTGCGGACGGGCTCGCGCGAAATAACACGTTGCATAACCGGTGAGTTGCATACATGCGCGGAGATGCTGATCTTCCATCAGACTCACTCAAACTTACGACAAGCCGAAAGCGTCGATGCGCACGGGCTCCCCCGGATGTGGCGCGGGAATGGAAAAATTTAACCTATTCGGTCGCGGCGGGCGCCTTGACGCCGCCCTCATATACCGGTGCGTACGAGTTTCCTTCTTACTTTCCCCTTCATCCCCATGCACCCGAATCGCGTCCGGGACTCACATCCCTCTGCCTCTCCCGTCGCCCTCGACTGCGCGGTGCTGACGCGTCGGTGAGTGCTCCTTCACGCACGCGTCGCATTCGAATGCTGACTGACCTGTGCAGACACCGCGCCGGCCTCGCTCGTTCGCGCGTCGGATCCCAGGCGCCAGAAGCGTTGTCAACATCTCAAAGACGGCTCAAAAACGCCCAATTTCGCGTCCGACACCTCACCCAACGACGAGAAGGGGCGGATAGTGGCTCGCTCTACGTGCGACGAGCATATCCGCAGTAGTCGTCTCAGGTGCGTCGTCAACTTGGCCGCGTATATCACCGATTTCTGACGCATTCTCAGGCGATTTCTAACGCGCCTTCTTACGCCAAAAAATCGCATTTTGACGCAAAATGCACGGAGGTCCGCGCGGGAATCCCTCGTTGAGAGCCTCGACGGTTGTGGAGGGGGGAGGGGGAGGGGGCAGCGCGGAGCGCTGCCCTCGGCTGCGACAACGCGCGAGGTGTGTCTTGGAGCTCTTTGCTGTCACTCTTTTTTCTAACGAGTTTGTAGACGAATTATCGCGCTTTTTCAAACGAGAAATTCCGCGAATCGACGTCGATTGGGCCGGGGGCCGCGCCCTGGGGCCTAACTGTCCCCCGCGGCCGTCAGGGAAGAGGAGGGCGGCGCGAAGCGCCGCCATAGGCGCCCGTCTGGCCGAGGTGCGCGTCACTATTTGCTGGTTTCCTTCCGCCTGCTGACCCCTTTGTAGACATCTTCCCATGCATCTCAAGCCTCAAAAATCCGCAAATAGACGTCAATTGTGCCGAGGCCCGCTCCCCAAGTTCTCGGTGATTTGTGCGAGCGGGGGGAGAGGGGAGAGGCGCGCAGCGCCGCCCTCAATACCGAGGACCTCTGCACGATGCGACTCCGTTGTGAGCGGTCTAAGGTGTGTACTCCCCCTTCCCACCTCCCCCCTTTTCCTTGCGTTCCCCGTTCAAATCTCGCCGTCCCTTCTCACACCCACTTGCCGCCATCCTCCCGCGTTTTCGTGTCCCTCTGCACGGTCCCCCTTCCCTCCTTTAGTGACCCCTTCCTCTCTTTCAAGTGCCTCAACCTTCATTGTACTTAGCGCTCCCCTCTCCCCTTCACATATACGTTTCGCCTGGAACCTGACCCCTTCCATCCTCTCCTCGTTCCCCCCCTGTCTCTCGCTGTACATCATTTCCCTTTGCTCATGTGCCTCCTTTGCAGGCACCTCTACCTCCTCCCTAGCTTTATCAGGAGCTTCGCCTCGCACTCCCTCTACGGCCCACGCGCCCCCTCGTCATGATTTACGCCCGTCGCATGCCGAGGATCCAGATATCGTTGTCTCTCGAGCCGGTAAGCGTGGCTTACTCTTGCTTTTGTCCTCATTGCTGATGTTTTCCTCAGGTCCCAGGCCGCGCAGGCCTACCTGCGCTCTCTGTGGCCCTCGTACAAGCTCCCCAGGCGCTGAAGCAACATATCGCCGTCCGGCGAGCGAAGGTAAGAGATATTTGTCTTGGTTTTCTTCGCTTCACTCACGTTCTCTCGAGGTTTCTTTTGCTCGCCATGCGCTCCCCCTCCGTCGCTCGCCTGCTGCGCGTCCCCGCCCACCCCCCTAGGCGATGAGGCAACGTATCGTCGTCCGCCGAGCGAGGGTAGGTGCTTCTCACGCGAGTCGAGATACCCTTTTCTGACTTGATTCCAGTGCGCTTTCTTCATTTGCGCCGCGCGACGCGCATCCGGAGACGTGCGGAAATGTCCAGCGCCCTTCTCAGCGCCCCCTCGATTCTCATCTTCATGTTGAACATGTCGCGTGTGCGCTCTCGGAGCCGACATCACGTGATATGTTCGACTTGTGCGCGTGTTTCGCGAGTGCATGCCCCTGGTGTTCATCTCGCATATCTTCTCTCGCGGACGTTAGGTTACTGCTCAGTTGATACTCCTTGGTATACTGCTTGTAATAACTACGACATGCAATGGAATTCTGCTGTACTTTTCAAAATCGAATCGAGAAAGTCATGCGTGGAAAGACAACATATACCACTAGTCCTCGGGGACGTCGGTCAGGAACGCGCCGCACTCGCCGGCACCTCCAGCGAGACTGCCGCGGGCGGGTAACTGCGCCACCACCGGGCTTGTCGGCGAGTCCCTCGCTGCACTTGCACGTCAAAAACGGGTGGGGAGGGTGAACGGTGGAGCATGCCTTGGGCTTGCAGAGGTGCAGGGAGGGCAGTGAGCTGTCTCTCCACACGCTTGCTCTCGTCGCACTCGCACTCGTCAAGACAAGGACAATGAGATCTTATTGTGGATAAGCTACCGACTACGTGCGCTACCGACTACGTGCGCTAGCGTACTAGGGTGGGGACCCGCGCGGTGTCCGTACTCGGCTCGCTTCAGCAGGACGGGGGGTATATAAGACGAGGGGAGGTGGGTAGAGGCTTACCGTGTTCCTTCCCTCCTCCCGTCTCGCTGCCCTCACGATGGGGTCATGCTGCTCATCACTGCTGGAGGGGGAGGTCATGCTGGTAGGCGGGGTCACGTCGGGGAGGGGAGGTCATGCTGGTAGGAGGGATGCTGGTAGGAGGGACCATGCTGGTGGGAGGGGTCACGTCGGGATCATGCTAGAGCGCACGCGTAGAATACCGTAGATAGCACCCCCACGCCCCCCGCGCACGGGCCCCTTGACGGGGAGACCGTGCGCGGGGGGCCCGGCAAAGGAGGGGTGGGCGCTAAACACAATTCGATTCTTGCTGTCACTCCGCATCATCACAGGGCGAGGGGAGGGGCCGTCTGCGCGAAGAGATGGGTCAGGTGGGGATTTAAACCGTCCTGGGATGCGTAAGAGGAGGATAGATTGGTGGCGGGATCATGCGCGAACGAGTCGTCCTGCGTGTACGACGAGTCGGCGTAGGAGATGGTCGAAGCGTGCGGGTCGAATCCACCGGTGATGTGGTTGTTCTGCGAGTGGGAGGGTGTGCGGCCCTGCTGAGAGGGTGCGTGACCCTGTTGAGAGGCAGAGGAACCAGGCGGGGGTGCGTCCGACTGCGGCATCGGGCGGCTGAAGTTGCGGATGTGCTGCTGGATGGGCTGGCGGCTTGCTTGGCGGGAGGAAGCAGAGCTGGATGTGATGGGCGAGGATACAACGACGGTCGGTACGTCCTCGTTGGCGGTGTACGATGCGTCCGCGTATGCAGCACCAGATGTGTCCGTGTACGCCGCACCAGACGCATCGGCATAGTACGCCTGATCGTCGTCGTCCTGGGAGTAGATGCTGTCGAGGTTGCGGGTGTAGCGTCCAGAGGCAGGGTACCTAGGACCACCATACGAGTTGCGATCATCATCCTGCGAATAGACACTATCCACGTTGGAGTAGACGCTCTTGAACGCGTTGCTCGCGTGCGGGTTGTCTTGGCGGCCGGGGGTGGGGCGCTTGGCGTCGGCGCGGACGGTGTCGTGAGCATAAGACGGCGGACCACGTCCTCGCCCACCGGCAGCCCTCTGCACGCCCTCACTCGCGCGCTTCGCATCCGGCCAGGAGTCGCGGAGGGCAGAGTCGTAGTTCTGGTGCGAGCCTGGCCGGTCGTCGCGGTAGGTGTCGGTGAGGCCGGCGAGGACGGCCTCCTGGGCGTCCGCCAGCGGCTGGTCGTCGTCCACAGGCGAGTTCATGTCGATGTACGAGTCGACGGAGGGCTCGCTGGCGTGGCCGGCGCGGTTGCGAGAGTTGGATGACGGGTCGTTGGTATTGAACGGCGGATAGTGCTCGAGCCCGGCGTCCGCCGGATAGATAGAGTAGGAGGAGCCGGCGTAGGAGGTGCTCGCCTTGCTCTCCGAGTAGGCGTGCCTGGCGCGAAACGAGCTGGCGTCAGTGTACACGCTCTCGTCGTCCCTCGCCTGGTCGAAGCGGGAGCGGATTAGCGGCGAGCCCGGGGGTGGGGCCGGACGCGGCGGGGGTGCATGAGCGCGGGCTGGTTCGTTCGTCGGCCTCCGCTGAGACGTCTTGCGGACGAGCGTGTCGAGGGGAGAGGACGCTGGGAGGCGGTAGCCTGCCATCGCGGTGCGAACCAACTGTGGACCGGGCCGATATCCGTGCGACGCGATCGACAGGGCACGTCGGCGGGCTGGCTGGCTCGGATGGGCGCTTCGATCAGGACGGCCTCCACGGACGAGTGTCGAGCATCCTTCTGGTCACATCACACCTTATATCCCGCAGGCTGCCTCGCCGTCAGCCGCTGTCGCACAACCTTCTCGCTCTATCGCCTCGCCCGCCCCGTTCTGTCGATCGCGCCGTACATACTCCCCGTCGTACCCTCTATTCCGGCGCCTGCCCACCCTCAAACATCGCCAAGTCGCTTCCAGGTCGCCGTCGACGACCTCACGAGTGCAAGCTCGTCCTTGCCCTTCCCTTTCTCGCCGTGCCCGTCGTCAAACGCCGTCGCATGTCAGCACCCACCTCGCCACCACTCGGCTTCTCATTCACCAACCCAACATCTCCATGCGCGATGTATACGTATTCTGGGAGCTGTCTGCGATCGGATATATATGCTATTCTAAAGTGTAATATATGCGTATTTTGCGCGATGCCTGCAAGCGACTCGGATGAACAGCAACAATATTCTCTCCTTGTTCTTCTTTCCCTTACCCACCTGGCTCCGCTCCCTTCACCTTCGACGCCCGTCCTTCTTTCTCCCCTCGTCTTTCCTTTGTCCCCCTCACATTTCTCTCGTCCACTCCTTTCCCTAATTCCCGGTCTTTTCCATCTCCCCTCCATCCACGTTACCACCCCCTCGTCCCCTCCTCCATCCCCACATCAGTGACTTCATACATCTCACTTTCCCTGTGCGCTGCTGTGATTGCCCCCACTGTCTCTGCTTGGACGTGAGGTTGATGTAGAGCAGGGGGAATGAGCAACGAGAAATGAGCGATGAAGAATCTTCCTTCACTCGATACGATGGTGACAATACTGTGGCTATTCCTGAGCGACACCGAACTGACATATCACCGATACACAGTAGAGAGCGAGCGCACACCTGCAGATCTACCGAACATCGACAAACTTAGCTAACGCCTACAATGCCAGTGCGCATCTCCACGACTCGCAGACTAGAACGAGAAATTTTTCTGTAGCTCCACATAGTTCTCGCCGGGACCCCAGATCCGCACATGCCCCTCCGCCCACTCGGCCTCCAGATCACCCCGCGCGATCCCTTGCTTCTCCAAGAGCGCGAAGATCTCCTCGCTCACCTCGTGCGCCACCTCCGCCGTAACAGCCCCCGGGGGCACGAGGACCCATACGATCGGCCGACCCTCCGGCGCTGGCCACACGTCCTCGTCCTCGTCGCCCTCGCGAACGCGATAGAGGCACGCGTCGTAAAACGTGATGCCCCGGGCTCTGAGGGCGTCGCAGACCTGATTGTGCACTCGCGCCGGGGCATTCCACGCACCGTGCAACGCCGGGTGCATCCTCCTGCTAAAGTGGTCGAGGCGTCTCTGGGGGGGCCGCGCACCGGGCGAAGGGCTGGGGAAGGGATTGCTATGCAGGTCGGAGCGGTAGACGAGCGTGTTGCGGTTTCCGTGATAGTAGAGCCATTTCTCGTATTCTGAGACGGCGTAGGGCGAGCCGTCGGTGGTGGTTGACAGTTGCTCGGGATGCGCACGTACGGCGGCGATCTTTTCCCAAAAGAGGGCGTGCTCGTTGGTGGATTGGAGGAGGGGGATGGTGGCGGTCTCTGGAAGGGGTGTGTGAGTTCGGGACGTGGTGAGTGCGCGCTCGGCGCGGTGGGGACGAGCAGGGGGGAGGGGACTCACCATACCGATCCGGGTGCTCTCGCATGTGCGCGATGATCTCCTGGACCTCGGCGGAGACGCCTGCGAGGTGTGACGATGCGCGCAGCGGGTAGGTGATGCGTCCGAAGAGTGCACGGAGTAAAGGCACACCAATGAGATGTTATGGACGATGGTAAAGGGGCACGAGGTGTGTTATTTCTTTAGTATGAGCAGGACGAAAGCGTGGCAGAGTACTACTTGCCTTCGCCCAGGAGGCCAGCTTCCTCCAACTGCGCGTCGGTGTACGGAAACTCGACTGGCGGGATGGGTGTTAGCAAGAAGCCGCATGTGAGGTGCCGCAAACGCCTGCGGAGTGCGGGCGCTGATGACTGCGAGAGCATTGCTGGCACTTACCCTTTTCCTCTGTGGATGTCATCGCTGAGTCTTGGGTTGTTTCTGCTGCTGGGGTAACTCCTTTCACTGTTCACAGATGAACGCTCCGGACGAGGGCTGTCGCTATTGCACGACCCAACTCACCTATCGAGACAATAGGGGCGCGCATGACTCAATATGAGAGGTCTGGGTTCGAATTGACTCTCCAATGGACCGTTTTGGCAACTGAACATAAACTTCCGCATGCGGATAGCAAATGGCAATTGCGATGCGCGACAGGCGAGACTTCAAACGACAGCGCTCAATCGATGTATAGAATCCCCCCGCCCATTTCACCACTTCTCAGTCCCGAATATCTATGTAGTTCGTACGAGAGCCCCACATGCGCACATACTGCTCCCCCCACTCGACCGCCTGGTCGAAGCGGGAGCGGATGAGCGGCGAGCGCGGGGGTGGAGCCGGGCGCGGCGGGGGTGCATGAGCGCGGGCTGGTTCGTTCGTCGGCCTCCGCTGGGAAGTCTTGCGGACGAGTGTGTCGAGGGGAGAGGACGCTGGGAGGCGGTAGCCAGCCATCGCGGCGCGAACCAACTGTGGACCGGCCCGGTCTCCGTGCGGCGCGGGCGCGATCGACGGAGGGAGCGGCACAGCCACGGGTGTGGCGTCGGCGGAGGCGCGCAGGCTGGCTCGAGTTGGGGCTTCGATCAGGACGGCCTCCACGGGCGAGTGTCGAGCGCCCTTCTGTGCTTCGTGTGCTGGCCACATCACATCTTCTATCGCGCAAGGTGTCATCGGAGCGACGAGGCGGGCCGCCTCAAGTGCGCCAGCGACCCGCCCCATGCTCTTCCGCCTGCTGCTTGCTCCGCTGTCATCCTCTCTCGCACCGCTGCAAGCCCTCGCTCGCACTGCCTTCTCGCTCTATCGTCTTCCCCGTCTCTCTATTGATCACGCCGGACGGCCTATACTCCCCGCCGTACCCTCCCGGCGCCCGCCCACCCTCAGACATCGCCAAGTCGGTTCAGCGTCACCGCCGTCCACCTCGCGCGTCCAAGCTCGTTCTCGCCCTTCTCTCCGTGGCCATCGTCGAACGCTGTCGCATCTCGCCACCCACCTCGCCATCATGCAGCTTCTCAGCCACTTACCCAACATATCCACGCGCGCCGCGGTCGATGCATACATGTTCTAAACGATGTCTGCGCTCGGATATTATATGCGTACTTTGCGCAACGCCTGCAAGCACATTTGGATGAATAGCAACATCATCCTTCTCCCTCTCATTCCCTGAACCCGCTGCCTTCCAGCGCCCGCGCCCCGTCCCTCTTTCCTTTGCCCTCGCCCTCCCTCGTCAGTTCGCTTGTGTTCCCCTACCTTTTTTGCAACCCCCTTCCTTCTCTCTCTCTCTCTCTCTGACCCATCGTTCCCTCCCTCTCACACTCGCTCTCCCTCTTTGCCCTCACTCTCTGCCTCTCGCACCCCCCTCTCCGCCTCCCCTTCCCCTCAAATTCATCCTCCCCCTCCCCCCTCCTTCTCCTCGCCCCTCCTTTCTCCCCCTACTCCTTTTCCCCTCCTTTCTCCCCCTACTTCTTTTCCCCTCCTTTTTCACTCCCCCTTCTTCCCGGCCTTTCCAACCATTTTTCAACCTTCAACCCTCCCCCCCACCCTCCCCCTCCCTCCATCTCTTCCCCCCCCTCTTCTCTGCAGCCGACCGAGGTGGTCAGCTAACTCGCGAGACTGACTACCTTGCCCCGGCTGCTTCGCGAGGCTACCTTACCCAGGCTGTTTCGCGTGACCTTACCCAGGCTGTTTCGCGTGACCTGACCCAGGCTGCTTCCCGAGACCTTACCCAGGCTGTTTCGCGAGATCAGCCGCCCAGGCTCCCTTACTTGGCCTCCACCCCCTCCTCCATCTCCCCCCTCCTGCTTCTCCGCTCTTCCCCCCTTCCCCCCTTCCCCCCTTCCCCCCTTCCCCCCTTCCCCCCTTCCTCCCTCCCCCTCCCCCTTCCCACCTTCCCCCCTCCCTCCCCCCGGCGCGAACTCGTACTAATTGACTTTCCAGCGGTGCCGTGACGATAAACACGACGCAAGACATGACACCGAACACAACCTTCCGCATGCTCAAAGCGAGCGGCAGGTGCCGTGCGCGCCTTGACCCCAACGGAACAAGCCGTGCGCGCCTTGACCTCAACGGAACAAGCCGTGCGCGGCTTGACCTCAACGGAACAGGTGCGACTTGGTGGTGGAAAGAGCAAGTGTGCGGCAAGGATAACAGCGTGAGGTTACTGTATCTACGAGCGTCGGGCGGTGTAGCTACAGAAGTGAGTGTCGAACCCGAGGTGCTCATCGTGTCGGTGACTGAGCCTCGCCCTGAAGCAGTTAGCCGCAAATGCCGACCGTTTTCCGCATGAAAGGCTCTCAGCGCATGAAAGGCTCTCAGCCTGCCTCGTATCTTGCGCATCGTCCTCGTATCAGCTGATATCCGCTTTTTTGCCCTCGAACTTCGAGTTCTTACGAAATTCGCCGCGTCCCTCGCGCACGAGCATCCCATCCGTCCGAGTTGACCCCACCCCCCCACCCCGTACGACTGATACCGCCCAGCTGCGATCGTCCGCGAGATACCCCTCTCTCCCAACGCGCACGTACCCTCCGAGGAGAAGTTGCATACGCGTAGCACAACCCCTACCGAACACTCCCGACACTCCCTCTTCAAGCGCCCCAAACCCCCCTTCTCCCCCTCAAACGAGAAACACTCGAACGACTCCCAAGCCAAATCCCCTACGACCTCTCCCTCCAAGAAGCGCGGCCTCCTCCACTCGCGCAGCCGCGGTGCGTGCTCGCGTCCTGTCCCCTCTCGCTTCAGACTGCGGGTGCCTGGGTGCGAGGGTGGATGCGCATCTCCTACGATCTGACTGTGCATCTCCTACGATTTGACTGTGCATCTCCTACGACCTAATTGTGTAGACGGACCTGCCGTCGGCTTACTTATACCTTCCATCGCTGTTACTTTGTGCTACGCATGCTTGTTTACCTTACGCATCCTTGCTTACCTTACTCGCTCGGTTGCTTTGCTGACGCCCTCTTCCTTCCTCTCCTTCCATTTCTCGCCCTCTTCCTCCCTGCCCTTCAATTCCTTCCCCTCTTCCCTTCCTTCGCTTCCCCATCCCTACTCACCTCATCGCTAACACTCCTTTCCAGGCCCCCCACCTGGGAGTCCCGCCTCCGCACAAGGCAACGGCGCAACGATCGCCGCCGCACAAGGCAACGGCGCAACGATCGCCGCCGCACAAGGCAACGGCGCGACGATCGCCGCCGCACAAGGCAACGGCGCAACGATCGCCTCCGCACAAGGCAACGGCGCAACGATCGCCGCCGCACAAGGCAACGGCGCAACGATCGCCGCCGCGGAAAAGGCGTCCGCGCACAGCGTGGGCATGGACCTCATCGCGAGCGTGGGCATGGACCGCATCGCGAGCGGCGTGCAGGCGGAGTTGGTGCTGGCGATCTACGAGGTGAGTGAAGTGCGAATGGGAGAGGGGATCCGCGAGTCGTGGTCCCGACGCACGGCAGCTCGCGGACGCCTCGCACGGAAGACGAGGGAGGCCATCGCGCTGACCCCTTGCCCCAGGTCGGCCAATGCTTCTTCCACAGCTGGGGCGTGCCCAAGGACATGAAGATGGGCGTCCAGTACTACACGGTTGCGGCGCGCCTCGGGGACGCGGATGCGCAGGCGGATCTCGGCGACGCGGATGCGCAGGCGGATCTCGGGGACGCGGATGCGCAGGCGGATCTCGGATTCTGCCTGGCAGAGGGGAAGGGGTGTAAGAAGGATCGGTGGGCGGCAGTGAGGTGGTACCGGGCGGCGGTGAGTGACTCTACCTATTTATACCTGGCGATGGCATGGGAAGGGGAGAGCATGGGAAGTGGGCAGGGGCTACGAGAGAGC
The DNA here is from genome assembly GCF_000143185.2 of Schizophyllum commune H4-8. NCBI lineage: Eukaryota > Fungi > Basidiomycota > Agaricomycetes > Agaricales > Schizophyllaceae > Schizophyllum > Schizophyllum commune. The sequence continues at coordinate 487,135 of NW_026089554.1, read as the reverse complement.
TGGTTCGGTGCGGAGGGAGGGTGGCGGGAGAGGGAGGAGTCAAATACTACGAGACACCCTCAGGTCGCGCAGGGCGCGAGTGGATCTACAAGGAGAAGTATCAATGAAAGTGGCCTGAAAAGGGGGAAGAAGGACCGCTCATGGCCACAAATATCTTGCCTAACGCAAGACAACAGTCGACTGGCGCCACAGGACTCGCGTCGATGCGAGGTGCTTCTGGCCGACCCAACACGAGGAATTGCTGCCTCGTCTCATGGGCTGGACACACAGGTGGCCCAACGCGACGGTAGCATACCGCTCGCGCGTTGCCAGAGGTCGCGTCGCGACATCCATGTATATATCCGTGTCATTCGCTAACCTACTTATCTTACCTCGCCCGCCTTGTCGGGCTTGCTACCACTGTCTTTAGTTTGTTTGATCTCTTCTTCTCTCGTTTGATCTCTTCTTCATCTCGTCGTCGGCACCCTTCGTTCGGTCGTACTGGATCCTCATTTGGTTTGGATCGGCATTCACATCTTCCTTCAGCACTTTCCAAGACCATTCACCCTCATACCGCTCCTTCAATTCCTCGCGTTTCTCCTCTCCTCCCCTCGTCTCGCTTTTGACTCATCCGTGGCATAGACCGGTCATAGACTTCTCAATCCTGCGCACTCCTCGGCCCCCGCAAAAGTACTTGACCTCCGCATACACACTCGCATACCATCTCTCATCTCATATCATAGGCTTGTAGATAACTGGCGCGGAATATCTGACCTGCAGACGCCCCGAAATCTTTGTTTGGCAGCTGGAAGACATCTATCGTTCCATCTGACCAAATGGTGGTGGAGGTGGCTGGTATGATGAGCCAAGGGGATCGACTCGCCAAATGAGTACAGTGCGAAGCCATTCGAGTCTGAAGGTGAGTCTGCGGCTCATTGAGTTTCTATAATTCTCTGGAACACGCTCCTCTGCTCCTTGTCTTTTTGTGAATCGTTCCTTCGAAGAATACGACAATCCAGGTAACGTAGCCTTCTATCTGCTTCACAAGACTGACATATTATAATTACCGACGCAGAGCGAACGCGCCTGTAGCGCACACGCATGAAGCCAGCGAACGCCCACAAAGCTCGCGACCGCCTCTGGTGCTAGCAACATCTACGAGGTTCAGAGCATCTGCAAAGCGTGCAGACTAGTCCCAACGCCTCCTCTGTAGCGCCACATAGTTCGTACCATGACTTCCCCACCTTCGCACATGCCCCTCCTGCCACTCGATCGCCACCTCCCCGCGCGAGACACCCCTCGCCTCACACACAGCCAACATCTCCTCGCTGGCCGCGTGTGCCGCCTCTGCCGTCGCGCCCCCCGGATGGACGTGTATCATGATGACCGGCCTCGTAGTGATACCCTCCTTCACTTTACCCTTCGCCTCCTCGTCCTCCCCCTCCAGCTCCTCCCCGTCCCCGCCTTCGTTGTAGAAGAACAGATCGATCGTCAGCCAGTTCACCCCCCGCTCCGCCATCTTATCCCACACGGCGTACAGGTCCTTGTTGCCGTTCCACACCCCGCCCATCGCCGTGCGCCGCTTGGCGAACGGGCGCGGGCAGCGGGGCGGGGGCGACGCGGGCGGCAGCGGGTACGGCCGCTCGTGCAGGTCGGAGCGGTAGAGGAGCGCGGGGGCTTTGGCGCTCTGCGCGTGGTAGTACATGATGCGCTCGTACTCGGAGACCGCGTAGGGCGCGCCGTCGGTGGTCGTCGAGAGCGTCTCCGGGTGCGCGCGGGCGGCGGCGAGTGCCTCGTAGGCGAGCGCCTGCTCGTTGGTGGATTGGAGGAGGGCGATGGTGGCGTCTGCTGGAAGACAGGAATGGTTTGGTAAGCGTTGTGTGCGCACTCGGTGGGCGGGGGGGGGTAGGGGGATAGGAGCCAGGATAGAGTCAGGGGAAGGAGACTTACGATACCGATCCGGGTGCTCTCGCATGTGCGCGATGATTTCACGGACCTCGGCGGAGACGCCTGTAGGGTGCGGACCGGGTACGGCGATGCGTCCATCGGGTGCGGCGATGCGTCCATCGGGTACGACGAGACGCCCATCGGGTCCGACGATGCGTCCAGCACGGGTGCGACGATGCAGGCACGTCGATGAGGGGTTATGAGGCATGGCAAAGAGCACCAGAAATGATGGTCAGCACGAACTAGACGATGGGGCTGGGTGTTGGGGGCAACAGGGGTGGCAAGAAGACTCGCCTTCGCCCATCAGTCCCGCCTCCTCCAACTGCGCGTCGGTGTACGGAAACTCGCCTAGCGGTATTTGCGTGAGCGGGAAACCTCATGTGAGGTGCGGGAAACGGCATGTGAGGCGCGGGGAACGGCATGTAAGTTGCCAGAAACGCCTGCGGAGGACTACGCATACAAATATCGGAGCACTCACTCTCTTTCTGCGTAGATGCCATCGCTAAGTCTCTGTCTGGATCTCCGGATGTGGTAGGTCTTTTCGCTGCTCACGGCTCCTTTCGCTGTTCGCAGCTCCTTTGCCTGTTTGCAGATGAGTGCTCCGGATGAGGACTCTCAATGCTTCAAGACCGTACTTACGGAACGAGGCAGTTCAATAGGGGCACGCATGACTCAGTCTGACAGGTCTGGCCTCAAACTGACTTTCCAGCGGCGCCGTGACAATAAACACAAGGCACGTTATGACACCGAACATAAACTTCCGAATGCGGAAAGCGAGCGGCAGTTGCCGTGCGCGGCTTGAGACCAACCTCAGTGAGCAGTGCGTGATAGCTCATGGTATCCCAAAGGTAAAGAAAGGCGAGCCGATGATGGGAATAAAGGATGCGCACGGTGCAAAAATGAGTGTCCAAAAAAGCCTTGGGGAGAATGAGCATTCACGACCACAAAAAAATCGAGTTGCCACATACTTACCCTCAAGCAAAAGTTACCTGATACCACCTCGCCCTCTGCCCCTCTTGGCACATATACCGTGCCACCACCTCCACCTCTTCATCCGACGGAACCTCAGCAGTCCTCCAAACACCCTCAATCTCCCAGCTATCAACCAGAGGCACCACCGGCACCCGCTCGTCCCCAACCCACACAAAGGTCAGCCCATTGACCGCCGGTAGCTCGAACTCCGCGGTGCAGTACGTGGTGACGTGAATCCACAGCGCCGGGGTCCGCGACACCCACCACTCCTCCAACGCGTTGGCGGAGAGGTCGGCGGGGGGCAGCCGCGGCGGGTCGTGCGCGAGGCTGAACGTGCGCATGGCGTGTTTGTCGATCGTCAGGCCATAGACCATGCGGCGGCGGCTCCGGCGCGGTCTGCCGGGTCGGTTGTACGCGCGCATGCTGACTAGGCTGCGTGCGCTTGGGTTGTGTACGCCCGGAGGAGTAAATCCAGACGACAGAGGCTCCGAGTCCTTCAACGCGACTTGTTCTTCTATCAACGGGTGAGGCGACTCTGGATTGTGGTCAGGCTCCTCAGTCTTCGCAGGATACACGCCGGTTGATGACCGTGAGTCGCCTCCGGAAGACGATGAATCGTGGACTGCAGACGACATGGCGACGGAAAGGAAAAGGCAGCGCAACAAACAGATTTCAAACAACTCGTTGCCCCCTCGGTACCGAAGCACGTGCCATCTCGCGAGTGTGCTGCTGCAACGCACTGATACTTATGGTGGCATGCCCTTCTCTTCCCATCGCGTGCACTCATGTCACCGTCTCGCGCCGCATGATGAGCTCGGTGCCATCGGTCTCAGGATGAAGCCTATTTTCTATCGTGTCGAGGAGGACTTCAAACCCTGGCGCTGCAGCGACAAGTTCGGCCTCCCGGTCGTTCACGGGTCGCATATCACGCTGGTCAGGGAGGGAGACAGGCGCGTGTCTGTTGTTCCTCTTGCGGACAGTCGCGCGCGCTCAAAGCGTCATCGCCACCCGCCTTCGGATGAGGTCGTCGCGGAGGTAGCAGAGTCCATCTTCCAGCCTGGGGCTGTACCGGACTGGTATCAGGTCGCACTTCAAGGTGCGTGTGAGAGCTTCCCATCGTCTTGACGTTCTCTAACACCTCACGTCAGCGTGCGCATGGGGGCAGCTGAGTTCAGCCTCGCACACTGTATATGATATCGGGCATATTGGAGTCTTGTAGCGCATCTTCCGTAAATACTTCGCAGGCTTGCTCTTGAATAGCATACACTTTCATCGTTCGAGAGGAGTGATTTGGGCCAGGCACAGGCGTAGCAGATAGTAAAGACAGATAAAAAGTCAAAGCGACGAATCCATGAGGCCGACTTGGGATACGGTATACCAGCCCACGTCAGCAAAAGACGTATAACCAGTAGGACAGTCTCCAAAATCACCTCAACGTGCAACCTGGTACCACTCCGGAACCGCCCCAGGCTGGAACATAGCCTCCGCCACCTGCGCGATGACCTCCTCCGGCGGCGGGCGACGATGGTGTCTTGCTCTCGCTCGATTATCAGCGAGAGGAACAACAGGGACGCGTTCGTCCCCATCCCTCGCCAGCGTGACATACGACTCCTTGACGACCGGCAGATCGAAGTCCTCGCTACAATCCCAGGGGATAAGGCAAGACATGACGCCCTTCAAGGCCTTCCACTGCTCTTCTGGAGGGATTCCCTGCTCTTCTAGAGGCCTTCCCTGCCCTTCCAGGGCTTCTCCTTCCAGGTCGGCGGGAGGAGGGGATAGATGAGCGGCGCTCCAGCCGCGGAATCCCTCCTCGGTGAGCTTGATGGCGTATACAAGGTGACGGCGGGAACGACTGGGATCCCACTTGTTGGATTTGCGCGCGGTCGCGGTTGGGGACTCAAACTGCGTGCCACTGGCAAAAGTCACCTGCTTTCTGGGCTCCTCGTCCTGCTTTGTGGGCCGCTCGTCCTGCTCTCTGGGCTCCTCGAGTGCGTGCCCAGGTTGCGGAGCCTGTGCTTCCCAAGGTTGCGCAGAGTCTCCATCACTAGAGGACGAGGCGGTAGTCCTGGAAGACATGGGAGTGAGAGCGAGGCGGTCACCAGTCATGATGGACAGACGGGAGCGTGCGCGCGTAAACTCCAATTACCGCAAAGGGAGCAACTCGTGGCTTTTCGGCACCGAAGCACGTGCATTTGCGACTTCGGTACCGGCTCACTCAACTTATGTGGAAGTACTGTACTCCCTTAGCAGAACGACCGTATGACTGTCATCTGCCTTTCCGCGAATCGTTGTCACACATGCGCGGCCGCCGGCAAGCGGCTGGCTTACGAGTTTATGACCGAACATATTTTTTCATGCATGGTCCGAAGATCGACCCGAAACAGCGACGTACAACCATAGCGTAGAACGAGACAGCACACTTGGCAACATAAAGACGAAATTGCAGTGGGTTTTGGGAAGCGAGACTAAACACGTTGGGTTGATGACATGACGAACAGCGCCAGCAACTGGGCAAGAGAAAGCCTAGGAAAAGGTGAGCATGACTCGCAACCATGAAGAGTAGGAGCGCAACACACCCGCTATCAGGCAAAAGTGACCTGATACCATTTGGCGCGCTGACCCTCCTGGTGCATATACTTGGCCACCTCCGCCACCTCCTCATCCGACGGGATAGCAGTGGTCTCGTAGCTATCGACGAGAGGGACCACCGGCTTGCGCTCGTCCCCATCCCAGACGAATGTCAGGCCATTGACTGCTGGCAGCTGGAACTCGGAGGTACAGTACGTGATGACATGCAGCCACAGCGTTGGCGACCGCCACATCCACCATTCCTCCAGTTCCTCGGCAGAGAGGTTAGTGGGAGGAATCCACGGCGGGTCATTGGCGAGGCTGAAGCTACGCATGGCTTTCTGGTCGATCGTTAGACCATAGACCATGCGAGGGAGGCGGCTGCTTTTGCGGCTGCTCGTGAGCGTGCCCATATTGCGGAAAGTCTCCAGCACGAAAGGACGAGGCGGGAGTCCTGGAAGACATGGTGGGGAGCCAAGCGGGCATGACAGGCGGCCGAGAACGCACGTAAAAATCAACTCGTGGCTTCTCGGTACCGAAACACGTGAGGCGTTGACAGATCAACAAACAACGGTTGAGACCAAACAAGCGCCAATATCCGAGGGTTCAATACAGATTCGGTCGACAGTCAAGTAACCGCCCCATCATAACCCGGCGGCAACGACGACGATGACTGCCCCCTCATGACTTGCAGCTCCTGCCGTATCGCAGCGATGTCCGCTCGTAACGACGCCCTTGAGCTGCGGCTGTCTCGTCCTCTGCTCTCCCGTCCTATGGCACCTCCGTCTCGCGGCCCTTCTTCCCTACTCTTCCCCGACCGATGCGGACGCTGCTCCCCTCTACTTGGAGTGCCACTGACTGGTCCTCCTCGCAGCTCTGATGTCGCGTCGCTGCGCCGTGGCTGTAGCAGCTGTTCCCCTTCAAGCAGCGTCTCCTCCACCGCGATCCGCCGCTCGAGCGCGGCGACCCGTGCCTGCAGCGCACGACGCGCCCCTTTTGGTCCAGCGGCAGATGAGGACGAGCTAGCCTGCGACGCGAATGGACTTGCCCGCGACGTGAACGGATTTGCGCGCGACTTCAATGGACTTGACTGCGACGCCGGCGCTAGATGCTGGCTCGACTTCGACGTCAAAACCTGGTTCGCTGTCAATGCCAGAGAGCTGTTCGATGCCGAAGGTCGTAGTTCAAGGTGTGTGGCCGAATTCCGGCCGCCCGGTAGAGAATTTGCCTGAGAACCATCATGTTGCGACCGGTGAGAAGATCGTGGCGGCGCAGAGCGGAAAGGTGGGAGCAAAGGTTGTGGTGTCGACGCCTCCCGCTGCCTTGGGCTCTCACCCCACTGCCTTGGGCTCTCCTCCCCTCTTCCTGCACCCTGCCCCACAGGGATCAACATGAAAGGTCGCGCGGCGCGCTCCGCCTCCCGACACGCCCTCAACTTCCGCCGCCGCCGCCATACGCACACGCACACTGCAGCAAGGAAGAGCACTGCGACTGCACCTCCGGTGCCTATGCCCACGGCAGCGCCGATGGATATCGAGGGTGTCGTCGAGGTCGATGGCGTGGAAGCCGCGATGAGGTCCTGTGCCGCTCGGTGTCCGTTGATCGACAATGTTCTTGTAGACTCTAGGTAGTGCAGCCGATTGATCAGCCTCAGGCTTGCCTTCGTAAACCATGCACAGAATACCCACCTGAGCAAGGTCCAGCCGCCCGGTCATCGTCTGACTCCAGATTTTGAGAGCGCGCACGGTCCCTCTCCTTCGGCTCTACCAACGTCTCCAAATCTGCAGCTCGCAGAGATAGAAAAACTGAGAGCATTCGGCTTTACCACAAGCCAACGATGGCAAGAGTAAAGGAAGAAAGCACTGAAGGCTTCACCTCGCCATCGTACCCGACGATCAAACGTGCACCGCCTACGAGCACACCAAGCGCAGAGCTCCGACTTCAAGAGCTTCCTGTCACCCTCCGACGGCCACATCCGACAACTCAAAGCACTTACCATCACCAACCATCACAAAGAACATCCCACATCACAAGGGATCGTCAGACGAACAGGCAGTCGAACAACGCCCTCGGACCACCCAACATTCCGCGCCGCCCTACTAGCGTTCACACCTCTCCGATCACGATGGCAAGTCTAGGGATTATCAGATATCATTACACTGTCTAGATACGCACAGAGCAGTCCATACGCCCGACGTCCCAAACCTGACATAACCGCGCGCTCCCGTCCTACATGAACGCCTGCGCTTGCAAGTTCCATATCCGCGCGTAGTCCCCTTCCTTCCTGAGCAGCTCGTCGTGTGTCCCGGACTCGACCACCACGGAGTCGTTCATGTATCTATATCGCGCTGTCAGCTCAGCTCGCAAGTGGAAGGAGGGAGATCTCTCGACTTACAAGATCACATCCGCGTGCCTCGTCAAGTTCCCAAACCTATGAGACGAGAAGATCATCGTCTTGTTCCCGCGCAGCGCACGTAGTCGTTCGAACAGATCTGCGACCAACCATCAGCAAGGTATACTCAACAGCGATGACCCAGAACTCACCATGCTCCGCCACCGGATCCAAGCTTGCGGACGGCTCGTCAAAGAGCAGTAGCCCCACCCGCGGCTCCGCCGTATTCGACCGCATGAACGTCCGCGACCTAGGCATGAGTCAGCTTTTCACTACCACACCCGCCTACAACGCTACTCACAGCGCAATCCGCTGCACCTGCCCGCCGCTCAGCCCGGACGACACCGCGCTGTTCATCCCGCCCATCCCGCGCATGCGCCCGAAGCTCACCGGGCGGCCGAACAGCGCCTTCGTGCCCTCCGGCAGCCCCGCATAGTGGTCGCGCACGGGCGGGTCGAGGTACGTGTCGTAGCCCTCCGGCAGCTTCTCCAGGAACCCGTCCGCGCCGCCGAGTCGGGCCGCTTCCCGTATGCGCTCCTCGATATCGTGCGCCGTCTCGCCTTTCTCCTGCGCGCCTGTGAGCGCTGCGAGGGCTTCCGGGTCGCCGATGGCGATGTTGTCCTTGATCTGCAAGGCGTCAGCTGCGGTCCTTTCCATATCCCTTCAGGACACCTACGCTGAGCGGGAAGAGCGTGTAGTCCTGGAAGAGCACGCTGATAGCCCTGCGCAAGTCATCCAACTTCAGCTGACGTATCTCACGCCCGTCAATGAAGATCTGCCCCTCCGTCGGATCATATATGCGCGAGATCAACTTGAGCGCCGTCGACTTGCCCGACCCATTCGCGCCGAGAATGACCTGCCGGTCGCGTCAGCGTTTCTGTGCTTATCCCCTGGTCGTTGAAGTTCACTTACACATAGTTGTCCCCTCTCGACCTTGAACGACACGTTCTTCAACGCCCACGCATCGCTTCCCGGATACTTGAATGACACATTCTTGAACTCGACGCTGATGCCCAGCCGCAACGTCGATGGGTCCTCCGGAAACGCCTCCCGCCCGTCCTGCACGCGATTCGGAATGTTCGCCACCTCGTACATCTTGCGCACGGACGCGAACTTCTCCGCGATGGAGCCCGTCTGCTCAAAGAGGCGGTAAAGCACCATCGTGAACTCCATCGTCGTTTGCGTGATGAGGTTGAGCGATGCGAGCGAGACGGGGATCGACGAGGGGTACTGGACGGCTCGGAGCGTGAAGACGATCTGGGAGAGCGGTCAGCACGCATACATGGTCAACGGCAGCCGAAGGAACACACCTGTGGGAGCTCCTTGAGCGGCTCGGCAAGGAGGGTGAACAAGTTCAAGCGGTCTCGCGTTCGCAGCTCGGATTGCAGATCGAAGAAGTCGCCCGCGCGAGTGCCTAATCTCTTGATACCCTGAGCGTATGCTGCAGTACACGTTAGCAATGGACGACGAAGACGTTGATAGTGTCCTACCTGTCAACATGTAGTTCCACAAGCCGCCCGCCACGATCTCCTTCCGGTGAGCCGTGGTGCTGATCGTCTTCTTCAACCCCTCGGTACGAATGTAATCTGGGTCTTTCGTCGTCGCAGCCCACACTGTAGATGTCTTGGCCACAAATCAACGGAAAGGTGTGGATCGACTTACCTCCTGCGAGCCCGAAATCCTTCTTGAAGTTCATGATGTTCATCAAGCTGTGCGCGAAGCTCAAACTCGCCAGGAGCACACCGTCCCGCTGCTCAACTAGCACGCGCACCAGCACCAAGAACTGACTCGCCAACCTCAGCGCAGTGCTCATGATGTTCAGCGCCATCGTCAGCGTCGTCCAGGCTATGGTGGTACGGCTGCTCGGCGAGACGCTCTGCTGCAACTGCGTCTGCACCGCTGCATCGTCGAACGTGGGCACGTCTAGCCGAGCGAGGGAATGGAAGGTGTGGATCGAGTAGTACTGCTTGATGCGTTTGTTTAGGCCGGGTCCGACCCTGTTCTTCGCATAGCGGAGGACGCGCTCCGCGATCGAACATATGAAGCGCCCGGAAGCGACCCGGAAGAGTTGTTCGGTGTTCACAGCGCGTTCATCGACTGCCGTCTGCACTATACGAAGAAGCTGCCCCGAGTACCTGGGCATGCTATCAGTGACCTGCATAGATTCAAACACTTGAACACGCACCAGAGCGAGATGGCGGGCACTAGCGCCGCGACAACCTCCAGAACCAGGTAGAGGAGCATGTACACCTGGCAGTCGCGTATGCTTGCAATGTCCTTGAGCATCCGAACGACGTACGGGAAGCTGGGGATGATCTCCAAGTACGACTCTAGCTGCAGGAAGTACGGAAGTCGCGCGAGCTGGGGCGGCCTCTCCTCGTAGAAGTCCCATACACCAATTTTCGAGTGTATGACCTTCGTCTCGTCTTCGGGGTTAAAGACCCCCTTCCTTCGCGGTCCTTCATGGTGTCCGCCGCGCGGTCCTTTGCCAAAGCCGCCAGGGGGAGGGCCTGGGGGTGGTCCCATAGACATCATTTTGTTGAAGCGATTGTGCTCAGAGTTAGGGAAGAAAAGGGATGTTGAGGATGTCTTATATCTTCGTGAATGTCGTGAACGTCATCAACAGCCGATACGCAGTCAAGGGGGAGAAGAACGAATTAATATTGACGCGGTGTATGAACATGGCTGCGCAAGGGCGGCGCCACGGAGGTCGCTGGTGGCAGTGCCGCTTCATCACGTGGGCGCAGACAAGTGGACCCACAACATTGACCGGCGGCTGACACTCGTCCGAGTCGAAGGGTAGGTGTGTGAAGCACATTAACTCCGCCACAAGGTCAAGGGATTCAATGTACATCCATTTCATCTGAGCAGCAGGTAAGTATGACAATCAAGATGCGATGCGTGGTATTCAGATATCTCTCCTGGCTTTTAGTAGTAGTATTGGCCGTACTCGTCGTCGTAGGTGTTCAACGCCGGCTTCGCCTTCTTCCTATGCATCTCCACCCTCTTCTCCCGCTTCAAGTTCTCATACGTCAGCACGCTGAAAACCACCACCTCGAGGTCGGACGCTATGACGAGACGGTGCGCAGGAGGTAGCCGCTCCGCCATCGCAACGAGCGTGCGCGTATGCTCTTGCAGTCGTGATAGGCAGTCAGGGGCGCTGTATGTATCTGGCCGTGGTGCAACGGCGGACGCAAGAGTTTTCGCCTCCCTCAGAGCAGCGCTGTGATGAAGGTCAGTCATTCTACCTGTGGACGACGAGCGAAAGGTACGCACTTGACACCCTCCAGTTTGTCGCTTATGGACTCCAGCTTCTCGTGATTGTTCAGCACCTCGAATTCCTGTCGAATCTGGGTTTTGACTGAGTCGAGGTGGGTTATGACGATGTCGAGACATGTGAGGATGCGAGGCAGGGTATAGCGATACAACAATCGGGCGCGGAAGTGGGGGAATGCTATCTGTGCTTCCGTCTCCAGTGCCTTGCACGCCGCGAAGAAACCCTGCCGTGTGCGATCCAGACCCGTTAGGGAGCGCGACGCGACCAGCCTGCGGTACCACCGTTGGACCGAGATCACGGCGCGAACTCGCTCGCTAGAGCGGCGTCGCATCCTTCGGCGGTACATGCACAGAAGTCGGTAGGCTACGACCTTCTGTGCTGCACTGGGCAGCGAAAGCGAGGGTTCTATCTGTTCACGCTCCGACGTTAATGTTGGGGCTGGTTTCTTCGATTCAATCGCTATGAGCTGGATGCCTGGTGAGCTCGTCTCCCTGCGATCAACAGTCGCGCTGGTTGCAATGCGTGCCCAAGCCTTCGGTTGCGTTGATGGAGGGATGGCGGCAGGCGCGTTCGCCCGGAAGCTGGAGGGGAAGGGGGACTCGTAGCCTAGAAGGACTGGGATCGCGTCGACCGCCTTGTAAAACACCTGCCGAGGCTTTCCGGGTGCGAGCGCGGGCGCTACGGGACGCGACCCTTGCAGCCTCATCGTAATCAGTTCGTCCATCAATTGGTCTCTTGTGCTGTCCTCGAAGGCTCTGCTAAGGTCCGCCCAGTCGCGACTGCGCGAATATCTGCAAACACTCAGCGCGTCTTTTATCGGTCACATTGGCTGGACGTACTGCCTGAAGATGAAGTCCCTTGGCTCCACGATCCGGAAAATCATCAGAAGCCTGGTCTCGACGTCTCGTCGTAGTAGGTCCTCGTCGTTGAATTTGCTGGTGTTATAAGCCACTTCCTGAAAGTCAGTCCCGTCCTTGACTATGATTATAGCACCCACAAGCGCAGAGCATGCGACATCTAAACGGGTTGATTAGCACTGGCCACAAATTCATCTAGTGTTTCGCGTTTCGCTCTGGACGCACATCCTCGCAATGAAAGCCCCTCGGATTGTGAAGCTGTCCGAAATCTTCCCGCCTTCGAAGCGCAAGTACCCAGCCCCTTAGAAAGATATCAGAAACATCATACAGGAGAAGAGACACGCACTTTCAAAGCCATTACAGAGATCATTCAGTAACGCAGCCAAGCCATCGACGAAGCCAGATAGCTTGTGCGTGGAAGGCCGGAACCCGCCGTTCTTGAACCGATTGGCGAGCGTGACTATCCAGCTCTTGGGGAGCGTTATGTTGTGGAAACCAAGCAAGGAACGTCCAAGGACGAAAGAGCCTGTCAGATACTCGCACATGTCACAGAGGGCACCGATGTCGACGGCCAGCATATTTTCCACCGTATGCCTGTGCTCCTGTCAGACGACGCAAGTTTATAGTAAACATGAGAATTAAATACCGGAGGAAAGAGACCCCATTCGCAATGAAATACGCTCCTTCGCCGTCCATAGCCTGGAGCATTTGCGCAACGATATATCGACCATCTCGGATGAAAAAACCCGTGGCTCGAAGTTGCTCGTGTGCAGGGGACACGTAGAGGTACCGAGGGGCGTCGCTTCGATCGAACGTATAGCTCAGATGCGCAACACGAAGAAACATGTCCATGCTGGGGCTCGACTTGAGCACGTCTTGACACCAATACTTGACCTGCTGAAAGTATCTCTGAGCGTCGGGAATCTGTGCTGTGGATAGGTACATTGTGGTTCCGAGCTTTGGAGTTGCCGGAAAGATCGCGTTGTACAGCTTGTTGATCCAAAATCTGAGGAGATGAATTAGAAGGCGGACAGACCGAAATTCTGCTAGACACGGTGCCTTTGGTAATTAGGACGCTTGAAGTCATCGCTGTAGTCTTTGACATCGAAGTCGAGAATCGAAATCTGGAGCAAATGAAGCTGGACTTGCTGATTATACCATGTGGGATCGAGGGAAGACGACTCCGGATGAACGCGTGTGCACATCATCGAGTTGCAGCTGCCGCGAAGCGTATGCGCCAAGCAAATCGTACGAAAGACCGACGCCTGTCTGCAACGGAACTCCTCATCCAACAATACTGCGTGCAGTCTGCTCTGGAGCAACACAGACAGAAGACGCGTGAGTGATGACGTCGGCACGGCTGCCCCATTGTCGGTGATCTGCGACCCCTCTGGCCGGAAGATTCTGACTTGCTCATATATGAAGGTACCGCTGGGAGCGACGCATGATCTGCCGTTCTCCGCGTGCCTCAGTCCAAGTACACGGCAGATACTGGTCTTGTCGCACGGGGAGAAGTCGAAGGCCATGATATGCAGAAGGCGCACATATTCCTTGAACAATGATAGAATGTCGATCAGCGCGTCCGCTGGCAGGTCTCGTATGTTTGGAAATTGAGGCTGGAATACGCCTTGCAAGCACCGAAAAGCCGGGGCCGCTTTCTTGGAGCCCAGGAAAAAGCGAGAAAGAGACTTCAACTCGTCGGAGTCGTGCTTCACCAAGGCGAGGAACATGCGAAACTGGAGCAGGATATCAATGACATGTTAAATATCCTCATTTGGGAGTAGCGCACCTCAAACGCTCGTTCAGATTCTGGATGAGCACGAATGAACTCCTCGGAGCGACGAAGGTAGGACAAGACGAGTGGTGTCCCTTTGACCGCCTCAATGTTGGCTCCAAACGCGAGCTCCGTCCACAGGCCATCCAATATGCAATCCCAACCTCGCTTGATAGCCAGATCATCGGCAGGATCCATGAAGAACAGATCTACCGCGTGCACTGGATTGTCGATTATCTGTAGCTCTGCTGCTTCATGGAACCTGCCGGCCGATTCCAACAGCGCGGCCTTCTCGACGTTGAAGGGCGTCTCCTCAAGGAACTGCAACGCCTCATCCAGAGATCCGAACAAATCACACGCTTTTCTGCGTGTTCGTAGCACAATGAGCTTCGTTGAACTCGCTAGTAAGCACCGTATGGCTCACCTATACTCCTTCGCTTGGAAGTAATAGAGTCGGCATACATGAAGGAGTCTCGACTTCGAGGTGGCGTCGATGTGTGGCCCGTGAGCTCGTACGATATTGACCGTCTCGTCGAAGTTGCCCAATCTGCGATAGATCTCAGCGCCCTTGTAGAATTCGCCGGCTTCGACGAATATTCTTGCTGCATTGGCATCATCATCGGCGTCTAGATAAGCGTTCGCAGCGACACGATAGTATGCCTTCTGTCGCTCAGGGAGGCCACTCGCTCCTGCAGTCTCTGCGCATCCGATGAATGCAGTTGCGGCGTCCAAAAATGCTTTCCGGCGTTCCAGAATTGCGCTCCTGGACCCATCGGATGGCTTGAGGGCGGCACATCCATGAAGATAGTAAGCGTGTGCGATGGCCATCTCTACGTGCATGCCAGCTCGCTCATAGCAGAACCTGGCTTCGTCGAAGTGCTGAAACAAAGTTAGCCAGGGCGACAGCGTTGAGGCCATGATGTTACTTACTTCGGATTTGAATAGCTCGATTCCCTCCTCTTCCCACTCCTTCTCCGTCGACGAGACTGCGAGTCGAGGCACGTTAGCGGGTGTCCGGTTGTCGATTCGATTCCAGGATGTCAAAAGAAGCTTGATGAAGCGTTTAGACGTGCACGATAATTTTCCAGAGAAGGGCGCTTACCCGCATAGGTTCGGCACGCTCAGAGGTATCGACAATCCACACGTTCTTCCTGGCACGCGTGAGGGCAACGTATAGAAATTTGAGCTTGGACATTGTCAACGCAATCGCTGGATGAAAGAGGTTGACTACAATACCTCGCTGCAAACGCCAGCATGCAGAGTCTCCTCGAATCGAGGAGCAGGTATGTGGGGGTGATAGTCCGGTGACATGTGGTTAAGCACCATTCGCCACTGCGATGCCGTTACGAGTGAATCCTGAAAGAAGTCGTACAGTACAACCTAGAAATTCTCAATCAAGAGAATATTCATGATGTAAGTATCACGCACGTCGTCGAACTCCAATCCTTTGCTCTGGTACAGAGTCCTGTAAACGGAGGTTCGACTTAGTCAGCTATTCATTGTGTATCACAAACGGAAGACGAACATGATCAAGCCAATATTGCCAACGCGGGCACGCAGCCTTTGACGCGCTTCTTCATGGCGAACAATGATACCTGAGAAGCAGCATAATCAGTACTACATATTCAGCTAACCGTGTCGCATAGACACGCGATCAGCCAAAAGGGCCTAGGCGTACATTGTTTCGCACCGAATTCGATAGCATTTCCCGAGCTGTATCGGGACAATCAGAAAAGGACGGAAGGCTTGGCCCTTAAGGCATACGCACGACGTCGTAAACAGGAACTGCTCGTAGCACAACGTGTCGCTGCTCCACCCGGTGAGAAATACGGGTTTCACGCCTGCTACTTCTCCTTCCTCGCGAGCAAGTTGGTCGATACTGTCGGGCCAATACTTCGTAATCAACTCGATGACTGTTTGCGCGCAGTCCACGATTCCGGCGTGAGATCTATAGTTTGTCGTAAGCTGAAAGCTGGGTGGTGGCCTTCTGTTGATGACGGAATTGTGCTTCTCTTCAAGCCGATGAAGGTAGGCCTTGAGATCGTCGAAGCGAAAAGCGCTCCCGACGGATATTGTTTGCGCTGTATCGCCTGCCCAGAACAGGCCATTTGCAAAGCGGGTGATATAGCGCAGCACTGAGTGAAGCAAACATCAGTCGAACCTGCTATGAACTGGAGATAGGTCGCACCCCGCGCGTCAATGAGCAGGTTGTCCTGCACCTCGTCGACGTATCTGTCAATTGCGCTCAGTGAGACATTAGGAATTAGACAAGGGTCCGCGCACAAGTAGTCGATTTTCCCACCCGCTGTGCCCTGCCCGCGAAGGATCCGCAATACATTGAATGTCCTATTCACGATGAATTCAGTGATTCACAGCTTTAAGATCACCTACCTATCAGCTGCGTCGTAGTCTCCACGGCGTGCCTTTTCCTTGTCGTATTGCACGAATATGTTGTAAACAACGTTCCTGCAGCTCGCAAAGGTAGACTGCCTTCTTCTACTGAGATTCATGTAGCCCTCTCGGCTCAGAAAATGGCTCGGCAGAGCGCTTGCTTCTTCTGAGCCTTTGATGACACCTCAACAAAGCAGTCAAATTAGCACGCGTTCGGAAACATTGGGAATATCCACGTACCCATGATCTCGCTGAACACAAGAGCCGGATCTATGCAACTATGTGAGATCCTGCCCGCTTCGACTCGAGGGAATAGTTACCAAGTCCTTTCGTCAGTTTCTGAGAAAAATGGGGCCAGTATGCTGTGAAGAACAACCTGTAGGTTACCAACTGTCCAGAACGTTGCATGGCGCGCGAGGTAAGGTTGCTGGAGTCCTCGCCGACTAAATCCTCCTCCAAAGGAAGCACATCCGCCTCGAGAAGCGTACAAAGCTTTTGGAAAGGCATCAGATGTGCGATTACTGCATGGAAATGAGTCGCACCTTGTCATAAGTCAGGAATAGAGGAAAATGTTGATCCGTGAGGTCACTGAAGCGCTGCACTGACGTCTCATTTTGCACTGTCATGGTGTCGTCCTTGATGAGGTAGTCCCGTCTGGCGTCAGGCCTCTTCTCCTTCAGAGCCATCAGATCCTGCTTCGAGCTGACCTCGACGTGCAAAGACTTGGCAAGCTTATCGTAAGCCTCCTGCACCTTCTCGACGAGCACATGTGACTGCGTGACGAAGAGCTGGCGCACGGTCCGCGATGTTCCCTCCGTGTTGAGTCGCTGAGCGCGCTCTATGCCTAGCATCTTGTACAGCATCGTGGTCGTTTTTCTGCAACGTGAAAGGTGTGAGAAGCCAACTGTGAAGCCGATGGGCCCTTACCCAGTGCCGCTGCGACCAAGAACGTAGCACGAGCCGGCATGCCTGACGATCTCACGCTCTTTGTCTCTGCAATGCCATTAGCATCATCGCCTACATGGTCTAGGCCGTCTTCTCTCTCACGTAAGATGGAAGACGTGCGCGGCATCGATATCGGCGACGATACCTGCGCAGCTTGAGTTAATGTCAGCCTCGGACGCGACTTGGCTCACATTTCAACACCGTCTATATGAGGGGTCAACAACGAGAGCAATGACCATTAGTTCGACCGACGGACCTGAGAAAAAAGGAAGTACTTCTCGAGCTTGATCAGCTCGTGCACCTATCGCAAACTTCAGCTAGCACACATAAAGAGGCCAGGTGATGCAGGACTTACGCGCGCTTTGTCTTCAGGGGGCAACTGAACGTCCTCGTACTCCTTCTGCAAGACGTTATCGCTGAGGGGAAACGTAGCAGGCGAGAAGACGTTGTCGCCTTCGTTGGCAGGCGGCAGACGGAAGACGCAGCGCCGCTGATACTCTTTCCCCCTTCTGCCGACCTCCGCGCCGATAGCGTCGAAGATGCAGCGGAGACGATCGTCCATCTGAGCGTGCGTGTACACGCCATAGAGCCTGATTACTACGGACTCGCGATGAGCAATGTCTTCTGTAGTAGTGCGCTACCACGCTCACCTTGACGCTCTAACTCGGGATTCTGCGAACGATGAAAAGGTCTAAGTTATCAAGTACGAGGGCAACCAAGATCCATCACCTTTGCATCCATGACACAATCGACCTGGTACTACAGCGTGATTGAGCAGGGCGCACAGACCATCTGCGGAAAGTACATACGACGAGACGACTATCACGCGTCAACTTGGCTTCGTATATCGGGACCTTCGCGCCCGTCTGAGTGAGGCGCTTCTGGTTGTCGTTGGAAAAGTGGCCATTGGATAGTTGTCTAAGCAGAGTTTCATTACAACATATATTCATATTTCAGTCAACGGACATACTGGATCTTGGCTACTATGATGTTGTAACGGGACTTGTCTTCGCGGTGGGCGTTCCGGATGTCCCTATGGGCATGGCTCGACAGATAGACATGCCAGTCACCCAACTCCGCCGGAAGGTCGAAATCGAGTGTCCTGGGGGAAAGTCAGAACGCTGCAAGCGCCGAGTGTAGACCTGCTTACGCTCTCAGGTCATGTTCCAACTCGATCGCGATGTCAGGAGCCGACGCGTCTGGAAGGGCCGAAGGCGTCGCAGCGGGCATCGCATGAGACGAGGTAGCGGACGATTCTTCAAGATCGTTGGCTTGCGAATTCGCGCTTTCGAGCGCGGCTGCTATCTTTTCCAATGTCTGCGGCAGTTGAATAACATCGAGATAATTCTGCGACACGGTTCAGCGATGATCACTATAACGTATCGGACACGAACCGCCAACAGCTCTTTGACATCCTCTAGCATGTTCGTCGCTACTTCCTGGGCTTGCGCGTGAGAGCGAGGTACAGGGTGGCCGATGGTCTCGAAAGGCTCGGGGTCGATAGCAGCGGCAGCTGATGCGCGTGTCTTTTGCAACTGCTTCTGCGTCTTGACCTTGATGTTTAAACCTAGATCAAAATCGTGCTCTCCTTCTCCGACGTCGTCATCCTCTTCGCCAACTCCCGCGAAGCGGGCGTCGGACAACTGTCGAAAGGCATCGCACGCGACTGTCGCAAGCCGTAGATCATCGATCCGCGACAGCCACTTCTCGCCCAGAATATCGGACAGCGAGAAGTACATGTACGTGGCGAGCTTTGGAAGGAGCTTCGCCTGCGATGAGTCCGCATAGCTTTCAGCCGTGGATGGGAAAGAGTGCACGAGCTCGTGACAGAGGACGGGCGCGCCTATCGGGAAGCCATCAGACGCCATGATCTACGACGACGAGCGGAACGACGACTCACCGCCGATGGCCATAACGGCCGCCCCATCGAATGGGATGCCATCTGCAGTCAGCTGTGCGATGATGAGCCCGGCGTCTTTGCCCGTCCCATCGTTTGATGTGGACTTGTGGGCCGTGCTGAACCCGCTTTGCCAAGGAATCGGATCGGCCATGAAGGTGTCCTCAATGTTGGGATGCGCAAGGGAAGTTGGAGCTGTATGAGCGAGGTCGATATCTCTGAGAGGAACTGCCTAAGCGGGACGCGTAATGGCGGTTCAGGAGAAGTCAGTTCTCGCAATCGGAGGAATATATAGGTCGGCGCCTAACGAGACCTCGAGGCGTCCACCTGCCGTACTTCTCTGGGGTCTACTAGGATTCCCCCCTCAACGCCACAAACTCTCCGCTTCACGTCATGGCGCTGCATTCTAGACACGAAGCGCGGGCTCTTCTGGTGGTCATTCACGCGCGAGTTGCACGCATAGTCATAGTACTGAGACTGGCTCGCAATTGCAATCGTATAAGCGATGGCCGCCCATTGCCCATCAGCCACACCCTGAAGGGCACCGGGCCATCGCGAATATACGCGCCTGGCGTAATGACGTGCTGGCTTATCGCTTCTACTTCGGTAGTCAGTCAAACAATCCTCTGTGATGCGACCTGTAGAGATACACCTTCAGTTCCATCACTGGCACTGGCAGTGCTTACACACACGCAGACGCGCTTGTAAAGAGCTCTTTATTCGTTGTCGGTTCGTGAAGGATAAGAACTATTTCTGCAGCTACAGAATCGTCAGCCAGGCAGGGGAAACGTGAGGCATACACTCACCGATAGGACGTCGTTAGTGAGATCCTGAGAAACCTCACGCTGAAGTCAACGACAGCAAATCGCACGCATACTCTGTCTACAGCGTCGTCCGGCCTACAAATGACATGTCTTCTTCTTGATGCACTCATCTGTGCAGGAGAAGCTCAGGAGAACACCATCTTATCTTCGGAAAAGGCACTTGTCATTGCGCTTGTTAGTGCTAGCGGGTTGCGCATGTCATCTTGTGTACGCGCATCGGCCATGAAGGCGGCAAACAAATTGATATTGGCGATGGGGATGAGGGCGAAGGCGGCGAGCGACCTCGAGACTGATGGAGTGCGAAGAAAGGAGATGGTCACCGCCGGAGCCGGCTGACCGACAAGTCACGTGACATATGGACCCACAACTCGCGACAAGCGTCCACTTGTACTGGTCCTTGCTCTCTTTGGATACTCGAAGGATGTCACCACTTTCAATTGTCATGTACGCCCATCCTACGAGCGAGCAGATATTCGGCGTCGCTACTATCATGTGACTCTCCGCCTCCGCCGGCTTGAGGATGTGAAGACCTACAAAATGTTCGCAACCTGCATGATTTTTCGAGTTCACCTTTCGGTACAGTCTTTTGGAAGAGCAAATTGAGGCCGAGTAACTGCGTATAGTCAACAGAACCGTGATCACATCATACATGGAGAAATACAAGCAAAGTCCTGCGGCGTCCGGCAAGCTTACAGGAAAGTCAGTCAGATATTTAGTAGTACTCATCGTACTCGTCGTAAGTGTTCAGCATCGGCTTCTCCATCTGCTTTCTGCGCTCCTCTTCTTTCCTCTTCCGTTCCCTCTCCTCGTACTCGACGATGCTCGCGACGGCCATTTCTAGATCATACTCGATGGCCATTCGTCGTCCCGAGGGAAGACCCTCCGCCAGCGTAATGAGCCTGCGCGTATGCTCCTGCAGCAGCTCAACACATTGCGAGGAGCTATAAGTTGAGCTTCGAGGACGGAGCTTCTCCGCAGAGGACTTGGCCTGCCGCAAAGCCTTGCTGAAAGCCAACAGTCAGATATGGTCGTTATGCTACGATCCTAACGGGCGACGTACTTGACTTCCGTCAGTCTCTCACTCATCGCTTCAAGCCTCAGGTGATCCTGCTTCGCAAACTCCTGCTTGACCTTGGACTTGACCGACTCCAGGTGGGATATGACAACATCGAGGGCGGTGAGGACATGAGGTAGGGCGCCATAGTAGATCCGTTTGGACGCGCGACTAGGAAAGAGAGCCTCGCGGCCTTGATCAACGCACGCCGAGAAGAAGTTCTGTCTCGTCCTGTCGAGATCCGCCAAAGAGCGGAGAGCAACGAGCCGGCGATATCCTGCTTGAAGAACCTCAGCGGCACGCACCCGCTTCGCCTCGCGCCGTCGCCTCCTGCGCCGATAAGCGCACAGCAATCTGTATGCGACCACTTTCTGGGCGGTCGTGGGAGGGGGCCGCTGTAGTTCGTTCTCCTGCCGCGCCGACGACGAGACCTCCGGATTACCATCCTTTGTCTGTGGCGCAAGAGGGCCCATATCTCCCTCAGTAACGCTAGAGTCCGCAAGGGCCTTTGTTTGCACCTTGAGTGCGGCAGGAACGAAGACGGGCGCATCGGCGCGGAGCTCAGATGAGATGAAGAAGTCGTGTCCTATCACGGCGGGGATGGTGCTGGCATTCTTGAAAGGAACATGGCGCGGCATTCCAGGTACCTGTATCGGCGTTTTGGAGAGCGTCCTCTCGAGCCGAAGTGTGATCAGCTCGTCCATGAGCTGGCCCTTTGCGCTCTCTTCATAGGCCCGCTTGAGATCAGCCCAACCGCGGGTACGCAAGTACCTGTACAGGTGTGAGCGATGGACGTCGACCATCGCGGAATTCAGAGCTTACTGTTCAAAAATTGGATTCTGGGCATGCGGACGTTCGAAGACCTTCATGATGCTGTTCTTTACGGCCTCTCGTACTCTCCGCTCGTCATTCCATCTGCTGATATTATATCCCACTAAACGATGTCAGTGAGTGAACTGGGCAGAGATCGGAGACGCACGAGCACAGAGCATCCGGCAGCTGAAGACGCGCGTGGAATGATCAGTTCAGTACTCTTGCAACAGGATATAATTGACTTACATTCTCGCGATGAAGACGCCTCGAATGATGTTACTATCGGATAATTCTGTGCCCTCGAAGCGAAGGAAACGCGTCCCTTTGAAACACGATAAGTCGACTTCGACAAGGAGATTGCACACCGCTTACTCTCCAGGCCGTTATACAAGAGATTCAAGAGTACCGCGAGATTTTCGACGAAGATGGGTAATGTGGTGGTGCTGGGGTTGAATTTGGGGTTCTTGAAGCGGTCTACGAGAGGAAGAATCCAGCTCTTTGGCAGGGTTACATCGTGGAATCCCCATTTGGACCGCCCAAGCACGAAACACCCAGTCAAGTATTCGCAAAGGTCGCAGAGAGCGCTGATGTCGGTCGAGATTTTGGCGTCGAGAACCTGTCTTGAGGGCTGTCAGTGAACGTGCGACGCTCATTCAAGCATATACATACCGGAAAAACACAACCCCAGCGTCGATAAACTGTAGACCATGTCCTTCGAAAGCCGCAAGTAGCTGAGGTACGATGTACTGGCCTTTGTAGAAGTAGGCTGGCCCGCCTCGTCGGCGAAGATCCTCGATCGCGGGTGTACCACTCATATACCTTGGCGCATCGATGCGGTCGAATGTGAAGCTCAGATGAGCAACGCGAAGCACTGTTGTCACTGGCAAGACCTGAGAGCCGGCTCCAGCTCCAGCCTTCAGCAAGTCTTGACACCAGTACTTGACCTGCTGGAAGTACTTCTGGGCTTCGGGGACGAGTTTGTTTCGTAAGCTTATTACAGCGCCCAACTTCGCGGTGGCTGGGAAGAGCGTCTCGTACAGCTTGTGAATCCAAAACCTGAAGATACGCGTCAATGAGGCGTTGCGGGAGACGTCATAGGGTCTGACCGTTGGTATCGAGGACGATCATCGTCCGCAAATTCCTTGATGTCGTAGTCCAAGATGGAGATTTGCAGCAGATGAAGATGCACTTGTCGATTGTACCAAGCTGCATCCAGGGACGCTGGCTCCGGGTGGACGCGCGTGCATCTGTACGAATTGCAGCTGCCCAAGAGCGTGAATGTCAGGCAGACTGTACGAAAGACCGTCGCATGCTGGCATCGATGGTTCTCGTCCAACAATGACGTGTGTAACCTGTTCTGCAGCAGAATAGACAGCATCCGTGTAAGGGGTTGTGTTGGCACGATGACACCATCATCAGTGAACTGTGTACCGGCTGGTGCGAAGTTCAGAATTTTCTCATGAAGGAAGGTGCCAGCTGGGATGAAGCACGCCCTGCCGTTCTCCGCGCGGTACAGACCAAAGATACGTCGGACGCTGGATTTCTGGCACGGAGCGGGGTCGAAGGCGAGGTCGTGAAGTAGGCGGACGTAGTTTCGATAGAGCAGCAGGACTTCGATGAGCTCGTCCTCCCGCATTTCTCGGATGTTGGGAAATTGAGGATGGAAAACTCCTTGCAAGCTTCTGAAGGCGGCCGCTGGATTGTTGTCGATCAAGAAGAACCGTGCGAGAGCTTGCAGTGTCAGGGTCTTCCTCTCGCACAGGGCATGAAACATGCGGAACTGGTCATGAGGTGAGGCAATGCATCAAGATCTAGGAACTCATTCGCTTACCTCTTGTGCGCGTGCAGAGTTGGGCTGCTCGCTGATCAGCTTTGCGGACAATTCGAGGTAGGCTGACACTAGTGGTTTTGCTTTTGCATCGTCCACATTTGCACCATATGCCAATTCCCTCCACAAGCCATCTTGCACGCATTGCCAGCCTCGTTCGACGGAATGACTGTTACTAGTGTCCTCGAGAAAGAGTTGGACAGCATGAAGAGGCTTGTCGTCGAGGTAAAGCTCTGCTGCTTCCTGAAGTCTGCCGGCCGACTCCAGCAGTGACGCCTTCTCAACGTCGAAGGGAGTATCCTCGAGGAACTCCAGCGCATCTTCCACAGACTCAAATAGCGTAGTAGCTTTCCTTAGAGGCCAGTCAGGTCAAGTCAACGGCAGGAGGACGTGTGTACTTACTTGAACTCCTTGGCTTGGAAGTAGTAGAGACGAGACACGTTGGTCAACTTCTCTCCCAAGGTCTCGTCAATCTGTGATCGGTACGTCCGGACGACTCTCATAGTCTCGTCGAAGTTCCCGAGTTTGCGGTACAGTTGAGCACCCTCAGCGAAGTCCCCAGCCTTGATGAAAGCCCTCGCAGCGCTCGCCTCGTCGCTCGCCTCCAAGTACGCATTTGCAGCAGCACGATAGTAGGCCTCTTGTCGCTCTTTCTGCCCGGCGGTCTCCGCTGTGAGGGCGCACTCTGTGAAGGCAGTTGCCGCCTCCGCGAATGCTTCTTGGCGTTCTGCCAACGCGTTCTTGTGGCCCACGGATGGCTTCAGCGCGGCTTGCTGTCGTAGGTAGTGCGCATGCGAGATGGCGGCTTCGACCAGACTCCCTGCTCGTTCGTAGCACATCTTAGCTTGCATATATCGCTGGGTCACAGGTCAGCTCTATTCGAAATCATCAGTTGGGTCGGTCACCTCCAGCTTAAAGAGCTCGACGGCGGTCTCCTTCCATTCATCCGGCGACGAGGACACTGCGAGCCTGGGAGCGTTTTCGGGACTGCAGTTCTCGACTTGTTCACGCGCAGTAAGTAGCATCTGCGCCGCAGTGCATCAGCGCGCGTGATCTTGGATGTACACGACGGTCGACGCACCCGCATTGGCTCGCCACGATCCGAAGTGTCGACGATCCACACGTTCTTCCTGCCTCTCGTGATCGCGACGTACAGAAACTTGAGCTGCAGGTTTTCATGAGCCATCGTAAAATGGGGATGCGGGTGCGTGTACTCGCCTCGCTACACACGCCGGCGTGAAGATTCTCATCGAAGCGCGGTGCTGGGACCTCTTGTCGATGCTCAGAATCCATAGCATTGAGAACGACTCGCCATTGCGATGTTTCCACGGAAGAGTCATGGAAGAAGTTGAACAATAACACCTGTCATACGGTAAATGAGCGCGTCATGCTATGGGAGAAAAGGCGGCGCACATCGTCGAACTCCAAGCCCTTGCTTTCGTAGAGGGTCCTACACTTCACAGTAAGCCATTGAAGCCCGAGAACATTCATGAAGTTGTACTGACATGATCAAGCCAATATCGCCCACTTCCTTGCGAAGTCTCTGGCGCGCTTCTTCGTGTCGCACGAGAATGCCTGCGGAAATATCAGTATATATCCGAACGCGGCGAAGTCAGAGCGTACACTGCTTTGCCCCGAACTCGATGGCATTGCCCGTCCTGTATACCGCTAGATCGTTATGAAGCACTCGAGGACTGAAATCGGACGACGCACGATGAAGTGAACAAGAACTGCTCATAGCGCACGTTGTCGTTGCTCCAACCCGTGAGGAATACAGGCTTCGGGCCACCGACTTGTCCCCTCTCGCGAGCAAGCATATCGATGCTGTCAGGCCAATACTCCATGATGAGGCTGATGATGGAATGAGCGCAATCCACGATGCCACCATGGGACCTGTAGTTCGTCGTTAGCTGGAAGGCCCGCGGCTCTCTGCCTTGCGTGATGCGGATCTGCTTCTCCTCGAGCCTGTGAAGGTAGGCCTTCAGGTCGTTGAACCTGAAAGCACTTCCAACTGAGATCGTCTGCGCCGTGTCGCCTGCCCAGAATAAGCCATTGGGGTTTCCAGTGATGTAGCGAAGAACTATCGAATCCGTTGATGAGCCCGTTCGCACGCATACTAATGACATACCCAGGGCGTCGATGAGTAGATTGTCCTGGACCTCGTCCACGTAGCTTAAGCACACTTATCAGTTGATGTGCAAGACGCTGTTGGAGGAACGCACAGGTAGTCGATCTTCTTGCCTTGTAAACCGTACTCTTGAAGTATGCGCAGGATATTGTATGTTCTGGCGAGCGTCAACATTAGCCGGTGTCTGTCGATGGCAACTGCGATCCCACCTATCAGCCGCATCGTAATCATTGCGCAAAGCCTTTTCCTTAGTGTATTGCATGAAGATGTCGTAGATGAGGTTTCGGCGGTTGGCAAAAGTGGACTGTCTTCGGACGCTAAGGCCTTCGTACGTCTGGCGGTCCAAACACCGGTCAGGCAAGAGGCTTGCCTCCTCGGAGCCCTTGATGACACCTGTTCGTCCGAGCTCGAGAGAAAGAAAGCAGGCATTGTCGACTGCACGCACCCATAATCTCGCTGAAGACGAGTGAAGGATCTGAGGTACTATTAATCAAGGTGCGGCGACGACTGAGCCGCAGTACTTACCAAGGCCCTTTGTCAGCTTCTGAGAGAAATGCGGCCAGTATGCCGTCAAGAAGAGCTCGTATGTCACCAAACGCCCAGAGCGCCGCATGATGCGCGAAGTCAAGTTCGACTCGTCGGCGCTCCCAATGTCGGTGGCGACCTTGGCGGCATCCCCTTCGAACAGCTGGCACAGCTAATGATGCTGTCAGACACCGGTTCCATCAGCAATGATACGGCTCACCCTGTCGTAGTTGACGAACAGAGGAAAATGCTCGTCCTTGAGGTCGCTAAAGCGCTGAGGCAAGGATTTGCCCCGGTCCTTCTTGTCATCACTCCTGATTAGATGATCCCTCGCGGTCTCATTCTTCTTCATCGCCAGCGCTTTTACTTCGTCCTTCGAGTATGTCTCGATGTCCAGAGTCTTCGCCAATTTGTTATACGCCTCTTCGACCTTCTCTACCAGGACATGCGACTGCGTGACGAATAGCTGTCGCGGCCGTTCAGGGATGATATGCGTGTTGAGCCGATGAGATCTCTCCAAGCCAAGAATCTTGAAGAGCATAGTGGTCGTCTTCCTATGGTCGAAAGGGTGAGAATAGCCGGCCAAGAGATCGGTCAACCGCATACCCGGTACCGCTACGTCCGAGAACATAGCATGATCCAACATGGCTGACGATCTCAAGCTCCTTGCCGCTACAATAATCGGGTCAGGAGTGCGTGCATACTCCGAGTCCCAAGTGGCTTACGAAAGGCGGAAAACATGCGCGACGTCGACATCTGCCATGAGACCTGCAAGACTCGTGAATTCAGCGCCGAACATGCACACGCATCGACTCACATTTCAAGACGTTCTGCAAATCGGGGCTGTCAGTCACGTATTCAAAATACTATCGCAGAACGTCAACTTGCCTGAGAGAACAGGAAGTACTTGTCCAGCGTCAGTAGCTCGTGTACCTGATACGAAGCGTCAGAAACAGTTAGTCGCGACTCAGGCAAGGAGGACTGACGCGCTCCATGTCCTCGGGCGGCAGCTGTATTTCCTCCTCGTCAGAGTCGCGCGCCGGCGTCTCCTCGGCCAAAGGGAACGTGGCTGGCTCGAACACATTGTCGCCGCTGACTGCGGGCCGCTGCCTGTAGATACAGCGCTGTTGGTACTCCTTCCCCTTCCTACCAACCTCCTTGCCGATAGCGTCGAAGATGCGGCGCAACCGATCGTCCATCTGCGCGTGCGTGAACACGCCGTAGAGGCTGATCACTACATGAGGATGTCAGCGATGTTTGGGAATGCTGGCTCGGTACTCGACGCACCCTGTCGCTCCATGCCCGGATTCTAGGAAGGGATATCAGTCGCGTTGAGAACGAAGGCTTTGAGCGCGTACCTGCCAGTCGGCGACACAATCAACTTGATACTGCAGAAGTATGCTTAGGCGGACCGCTGGCAATCGCACATACACTCAGTGACTTACCACAAGGCGTGTATCTCCTGTCATCTTTGCCTCGTATATGGGAACCTTGGAGGACGTCTTGGACAAACGCTTCTGGTTGTCGTCGGAGAAATGGCCTTTCGACAGATGTCTACATGCGCCAAGGGTCATGGTCTGTGCTTATCAGCACAGAAACTGGAAGCACTGACCTAATCTTCTTGAGTATGATTTTGTAGCGGTTTTGATCCTCGCGACGAGCTTTTCGCAGATCTTGATATGCACGCGTTGAGAGGAAGATGTTCCAATCTCCCAGCTCTTCTGGGACGTCGAACTCTATCATCCTGAGGGTCGATGTGAGGGATAGTTTGCCATAGAGCAAGACAAACTCACGCTCTGAGATCTCGTTCACTCGCCGGGTTTGCAGACACCGATTGCATTCCTCCGCCGGCAGCCGCGTCTGTCGTCGACGAAGCTCGAGCGTCTGTATCGTCTGTCGCCTCTGGTACCTGCGTCGACGAGCACGATCCTGCTAGAGCGCGCTCTATCGCGTCCGTCGTCCCAGG
This sequence comes from Schizophyllum commune H4-8, assembly GCF_000143185.2. Classification (NCBI taxonomy): domain Eukaryota; kingdom Fungi; phylum Basidiomycota; class Agaricomycetes; order Agaricales; family Schizophyllaceae; genus Schizophyllum; species Schizophyllum commune. The sequence goes on along the minus strand of NW_026089554.1, from coordinate 458,998 downwards.
AAGTTGCAAAATCTCGAGATAGTCCTGTCAATCGGGAGTCAGACTTTGGCGGCGCCAACACGCTAAGATCACATACCGAGAACAAGTACTTGATCTCGCGAAGCATAGACTTCGCTAGTGCCTCTGCTTGCGCCCGCGTTCGGGGAGGGGAGTAGCCAGCGTCCTGAAAGGGCTTCGGGTCGATTGGTACGCTAATCTGCGACTTGGTACGTTTCTTTTGGCGTTTTCCCTTTGCTTTGACCTTGAAGAACGTGTCGTTCTCCTCTTCCTCCTCGTCGACAATATCCTCTGGATCGACCTCAGGAAACTTGCCATGCGCCAGGATTGTACAGGCATGTAGCGCGCCCGACGCAAGCCGTAGATCATCTGCGTCCGTCAGAGAATGGTCGTCCAGCAGGTCGGACAGTTCGAAGTGTATGTATTGTGCCAACTTAGGGACGAAGTCTGCGTGAATGGACTGGATGTACTCCGCCACGGTTTCAGGGAATTGGGCTTTTAGTATCTGACGTAGAGACGGCGTTCCTGTGAGTCAGCGTCAATGAGATTCTGAGCGCGGAATAGAGAGTGCGTACTTCCTAGAACGAGAGCCACGGCGTTCATCTGCAAGGTGGCTCCTAGCAGTTCTGAAGCCACCTGCTCGGCACTGCATGTCAACAGCGCACAATCTATCAGCCCGATTGCTTTCTCGTAGTCGCCCTGTAGAAGCGCCGCGACGTAGGCCATGGAGTCTGAATGCTGCGAGTAGTCTGCGGACGATACACGCCCGTGACGAAGGCTCAGGGTGCGGACGAGGCTCGCAGCGGCAAGGTGGCTTCTCTCAGATGTACTGGGAGGAGGTGGACGTTCTGGACAAGTTACGCGACGCAATTCTTTGAGCTTACAGGTGGGCGCTTAACGGAACCTCGAGGCGCGATCAACAAGCGCGAAGACCGTGGGGCCCCAGCCCCCCTCTACGCCACAAAATGGTTCGCGCTGGCCTTCCTACCAATCACTTGTCCGCGAAGTCCACTGGCACATGGACAGTAAACTGCCGCAAAGCAAGGGTGTTCCCCATAGGAATTGCTTCAACAATGGGCGAATAAGTGTTTCGCACCTGGCCGCCAAATTCCCGCAACACAGCGATGGGCGTCGATACCCCGGCGGAAGAGGCGGCAGTCACGTACATTTCTGAAGGGAGTTGCATTCGAGAGTTCTGGGTAGTCATCATCGTCGTAGGCTCGTCATGTATACGCAATCGAGGTGCCTACGCCCAGGCTTGCATCCTTGTGTGGGCGTCGCGCTGGTAAAGTGTATACGCCGGTCGTGCAGATGCATTACAATATAGGACCTATGTAGATGAACAGAAAACAGATGCAGATGACACGACGAACAGCTTGACGATATCCTCGAGCGCAGGAAGTGGCCCAACGAGGATACTGGGGTGGACGAACACAGGGATGGATGCCAATTACGAGCAGCAACCGTTGCCGGCGGTTGCGTTCGCTCCCTGGCCGATACGGACGGCATCGGGGTTCTGGGTGGTAGAAGCAGTAGCAGCATCGGTTTGAGAGTCGATGAGTCTAGTCTTGATGTCTCTGCACAGGGTGTAAGGAATGTGTTATGGGGTTCGATCCATGTGGCGCACCGAGCAAGGGTAAAGAAGGCTTCCTCCACGCCCTCGTTGACCTTCGCAGACGTCTCCATGAACTTGATGCCGAGTTCGTTGGCGAGCTCGCGGCCCTGTTCCTCGGTCACCGCCTTCTTGTCCGTCCAGTCCGACTTGTTGCCAATGAGAATCTTGTTCACGCCCTCCGAGGCGTGCTGCTCGATGTTTGCATGCCACGTCCGGATGTCTACATGCGTGCGTTAGCAGCGGTGTGAGAGGGTAGCAGGGCACGCACTGTTGAAGGAGCGCTCGTCGGTGACATCGTAGACAAGAAGGATGCCCATAGCTCCGCGGTAGTACGCTGTTGTGATCGTCCTGAAACGTTCCTGTCCTGCCGTATCCCACTGGGCGGGGTCAGCGTAGGTCCCTGTTACACCACAGGAGCAGACGCACAATCTGTAGCTTGATCCGCTTGCCATCCAGCTCGATGGTCCTAATCTTGAAGTCGATGCCGATAGTCGTGATGAATGACGGCGTCCATGCGTCGTCGCAGAATCGGAGAAGGAGGCAGGACTTGCCCACACCTACACCTCGTCAATACCAAGAACGCGCCGTTCGCAAAAGGAGTGCGCTACCCGAGTCGCCGATGAGCAGAAGCTATTGGTGCCAGCAGGTTAGACTCCTAGTAACGGTCGAGCTATAATGCATACCTTTATGAGGAAGTCGTAATGAGGAGGAGGCATGACGGTTATAAGGAAACGTTACGTTGGGGACGAGGTCGCCGAGCAGCTCGTCGTCGTGAGGGCTGCGCAGGGGGCGGCAGTGAGACGGGCGATGGCGAGGTGTGAATGTGCCGCCGCGAGTTACGTAATGGAACGCCATGTGTGTCGGCAGATGCCGGTAAGCGAACCTCAATGTTGCTGAGAGTGGACTCGGGGAAAACACTTTCAAGCAACGTGTGTACATTCACAAACAGTCAGATATGCGCACAGAGCAGTACATACAGAGCAAGCAGAAGAACAGCTAAAGCGTAGCACCATTCCAATTTCCACCCCACCATCGCCGAATCCTCTCCCCTCCATGCTCCTCGTACTCTTGGCGCGTCACGCCGACCGTCCTGAACTCTTCTGTTTGCGCGAACGATGCCATCCCTTTCCAGGCGTCTAATGATGGCTCGTTCGCGCGCACAATCTCAATCGGCATTTCCGGTGGCATAATGGGTCGCATCGTTGTCTGCAACCGCTCGACTAACCCCGGGAACTTTGAAGGCGTACCAGTTAGGAAGATATTCTGCACGTACACGATCAGCACAGACTCAAGTCATCCATACAACGTGAAGCGCACCTTGACAAGCCGGCCCTTCTCCTCGTACGTGAATCGCGCAAGGATATTCTGAATCACCTCCCCTAGCCCAGCGGAGTCAAGCCCAGCCATAAACGGCGAGAACCATGTCTCGCAAGCCCGATAGCGTTCGGTGTTCAGATGTATCCTGTTGGCGCCGCCCACATCCCATTCTGAGTATCCTGGCTTGAAGGCACACAGTAGCGGCGACCGCTGTTGCTGTATGGCCGCATGTGTGTGCTCCTCGGTGAACGTAGGGTCATGGACCAAAAGCTTCTCCTCGATTGCCATGAGACGCTTGAGATCCTCTTCCTGATCCTCCGCAGGAGCGCTGACATCCTGAAAGGGGTAAGCCTCAAATGCTCGACGAGGCTCCGACAGCAACAACATACAATCTTGCGGTACTCGTCCCAATCAGCGTCGTTGGCGCCGAACGTATCGTCTGGACTCGGTTAGCCGCCGTATGCATGCAAGCGGTGTAGAATCGCCAACGTACCACCGCCGACCTTCCTCCCACGCTTTGGTACCCTCTCATCGGCCGCCAACGTCGCAATGCTCTTCATACGCGCCTGAGCAGCCGCGCTCCTCCGATCCGCCAGAGCCTCCTTGTGCTTCTCCCTTTGATTGATCCTTTGCATCAACGCCTGACATAACGTCAGCTAAAGCCTGTAAGGAGCTTCACGAGTAACGTGCCTCATGCTCTTGACGATGCCGACGCGACCAGCCATCCAGGTCCGTGGCTCGCTCTTGCTGCTCGGCGCGCTCCTCGCGCTCCTTGATCTCGCGTTCTTTCTCTTTCTCCTTTCTTGCCCGTATGCGCGCCTCTTGGCCCGCCTTCAGAAGCTTCTGCTTCTTCTTCTCCTTGAGCTGGTCGGCGTCCAGCTACATTTCCATTGTGAGCGTAGGTAGACAAGAGCCAGCAGGATACGTACCTCTTCATCAGGTACGTCGACCAGAGGGTACTGTGGTTCGTCCTGCATCCAGTCAGAATGTGTCGACAGCAAGCTACATTGCACTGACCATAAGCTCGTCGCCATCCGCGTCCTTCCTCTTCGCCTTCTTGATCTCTGCTTCCAGGACTTCGATAGCCTCGTCGAGCTCAGACTCGTCGCTGATCCCATGCTCTTCGAGCTCTTCCTAAGAAGCCTCAGAAAGATCGATAGAATCAGTGAAATCCTGCACTGACAAGCCAATAGTTGATGTCCATTTCATCGCGGCTATCTCGTAGAGCAATCAAGTTTTCGAGATCCTCTTCCTTCTTCGCGGCCTACACAACCGTGGTTATCACGCCTCACGCAGAATCATTATGAGAAACCGCGCACCTTGTCCTGCCGATTCTTGGCCGCAATCTCCTGCAGCCGTTTGCCCTGCTCCTTCCGCCGTTCCGCCGCCCTCGCCAGCTCTTCCTCCGTCTTCGTCTCCCATGCAGGCTGCGTGAACGGATACTGGATGATGCAATCCACTTCTCTCAGTTTGATCGGGTCGCGCAGTGCGCGCATCTGAGCCTTGTAGTCTGTCGCGAAAAGGCAGAAGCGCTCCAGCATCCACTGTACTAGCGTGTGAGCTCATGCGAATCAGCAATAGAGACACCCTCACAGAAGCCTGCACCGGCGTCACGCGCGTCGGAAAAGTCGGATACTTCAGCTGAACGAGCTTTAAGAGGTAGTCAGACGCCTGGGATGTTCCCCATTGCAGACTGATGTCGCCATGAGCATGGGCTGGGTAGACTTTCGATTGCATGAACGCACCGTTTGGCATGGCTGAGAATACCGCGCCCGTTCAAGATGGGTATGACGGAGGTAGACGCGGTGTTGAAGGATATCACAAGTCCGTCGGCAGTGAAAGGGCCTGGGCTCGATGGTTTGTTGCGCTCATAAAAGGACATCACTCCGTCGAGACAGTAGGCAACAGAAGGTACTGAGTACTGCTCGAACAAGAGCTCGGACGTTACTATTGGCGATTCAGCTCGAGCGGGAATAACATGCAGCATATTGCGTACATGTTCGGGAATGGATGGGGGTGGCGATCCGCTCAGTCATGAGGATGGGATGCTCGACCGTGTCTGTGTCTATCCCCAAGTTGACAAAGGCGCAATCGAGGACATTCTCCTACGCCTCGACCCAATGAAATCAGACATGCGCAGCAGAGAGGAGGCAAGACTACATACTCACCAAAGCATCGAAGTTGAGCAGCACATCGCCCTCCCACGGATACTTCGCCTGTGCCTTTGCCCCACTCTCGACCTCGATCCCATCGCCGAAGAGGAGGAGAGGCTTATTGGTTTTCCGCTCTTTGTACCGTGCCATTACGTTGAGGCTCGTCCTGGGCTCCTTGCTGGTAGCAAACCCGTACCGAAATGTCGTACTGCCATTATCGATCACCAACGGTGTCTCTGTCCCTCGAAAGGGATCGTAGGACGATGGCGGTGGTTGGGGAACCGGGAGAGAGGGGAAGGGAGGTTTATAGAGAATCGGATCGTTTTTGGAGCTCATAGTGCCAGTATCTGATGTCCAGATATCTGTAGAAAGGGTTGCAGGGCCCTTTGAAGGCATGGCGAAGTAGCGTCGTCAACGTTGTGAACAAGCAACTTCGGACCAAGTGAACGCGTCCACGGCACGGTCACCCGGCCCGCTATGGCGTAGATTCCGGCGAAAAGATAATCACGGTCGCGCTTTCACGCCACGCAATCGCGGTTTGGCTTAGGGAGGTCCCGGCCATCTGAGGGGGTGAAACATACTTCTCTTGACTGCTCCGCACTCTCAGATGGCCTTGGAAATGAGGTAGAAGGTGTAGAGAGCGCCGACGACGTTGTTCGGCCGTTGCCGACGAGGGCGGCAAGTCGGTCCGAGGTCTCCGCCCAGTCCGTGGGTCCTCCTCCCATCTTTTACATGAACCGAACATTGCCTGACGGGAATAGTATCCCCGTGCATATTTTGTTTCTGACTTATGTATAGCTTCTGATGAGGAACATGGCAGATAAGCTGTGGCCCCTGTGCAAAAGAGCGTTGACCTGAATGCTCCTGCCTGCGTGAAAAGCGGAAAGAGAAGAACAACGATGGAGCTCATGCAAGTCCCTTTTCTTGCCATTTCCTTGTCCGGATCTCAGTCGCGCGCACCGGGTGTTCAGGGAGGGCGACGATGGCGCGCGCAATCTAGGTAAAGCAGGCTGGACGAAAATGATGAAGTCGGTTGTGTAATTCTCTGAATACTGATACAATTACTTGGGAAAATTGAGTCAAGACCACTCTGAGTGCGGTATAAGAAGATCAGAGGAGGAAGAAGGACGAGCGGCGTCAGCCCAAGGACTGGGCGGAGACCTCGGACCGACTTGCCGCCCTCGTCGGCAACGGCCGAACAACGTCGTCGGCGCTCTCTACACCTTCTACCTCATTTCCAAGGCCATCTGAGAGTGCGGAGCAGTCAAGAGAAGTATGTTTCACCCCCTCAGATGGCCGGGACCTCCCTAAGCCAAACCGCGATTGCGTGGCGTGAAAGCGCGACCGTGATTATTTTTTCGCCGGAATCTACGCCATAGCCCGCACCCTATAGGGCGCATCATCACAAAGTCCTACTTCACCAGTCTCGCCAACGACCCTCCCAATCTCTCTCATCACAAAGCGCTGGTTCGAAATTCAACCCGCCCAAGGCTGGCTGACTCATTATCTATTCACCGATCCGCGCCATTGTAAAGAAAATCGAGTAAAAAATACACATGAAGCTGTCGCCGGCGTACAACAAGGAATACGAAAGCAAATGTCCGAAAGTTCATGGTCAACAATAACGTCCATGGCGAGCAGGCGGGTATGCAAAAGAAGCGGAATACAGGCGGGGAACGGGCATGGTCATGGCAGGATTAGAGATCGGGACGGCGCGGTAAGGTACTTAGTCCTCTCTTGAGAACTTCTGGTAACGAGGTCAGTATACTCGTCGCAAGGAAGGGGACGAAGCACGCACATCGGTCTTGACGAAACCGCCGAAGCCGCCGCCGAAACCGTTGTTGAAGCCTCCGCCGCCGAAGCCACCGAAGCCGCCGTTGTTGGCGCCGTTGTTCCCACCGTTGTTACCGCCATTGTTGCCCCCGTTGTTGCCGCCATTGTTGGCCCCGTTGTTACCACCATTGTTACCACCGTTGTTCTGGTTGCCGGTGTTCCCGCCATTGTTGGCACCGTTCCCGGCACCCTTCTTGACAGTGAAGTACACGATGTCGTCCAGCATACCATGCTGGGCGACGGGCACGATGACGGGCTGATGGTTGGCGGCAGCGTTGATGGAGCCCATGCGGTAGACACCCTCAGGCAACCCATCCGTCACGTCGGCGGTCAGAACACCGTTCTTCGCTGCCTCGTTCAAACCCTACGCGAACTCAGCGGATTGCTCTCCAATGAAAAGTGATTACACATACCTTGAAGAACGCGAACTTCTTCGGGTCAGTGGGCGTGGTCTGGTCCATGCTGTCCAGCTTCTCAATGACGACGTGCGAGTGACCGTCGATCTGGCCGCCAACGAGCTGCTGGGGCGCCGCGAAGTAGTTCGTGTCCGGGTTGACGAACGTGCCCGTCTTCATGTTCTTGATCGCCATCTGCATCGTAAAGGCCTGGTTCGCCTCGATGGTGTCGCCGTTCTTCGGGAAGACGAACTTGGAGGAGGGCATGTTGTCGGTCGAGGGGATCTGGCCGATGGGTGCCGTGTTACATGAGCCCGACTCGATCTGCTGGCCGTTGGTGAGGGTCTGGCCGACGCAGAAGTTGATGAAGTTGTTCTTCGACGTGAGCGACGCGGCCTGCCCGTCCGCCGGAGGATTGTTACCGTCCTGTGCTGGAAGTATATCAGTACGAGTTGCAGTCGATAGCGAGGACTACGCACCAAAGCCATCCGAGACGACCGAGGGGTCCAACGTTAACGAATCGTCGGCACTGCCATTGTTGTTGTTTCCGCCATTGTTGTTATTGTTGTTGTTGTTACCCTGTGAGGATGCATGAGCGATCGTTGACCTTCGCATGGAGAGTTCACTCACGTTGCTCTTATCGTTATTGCCGTTGTTACCACCGTTGTTACCACCATTGTTGCCGGCGTTGTTGGCACCATTGTTCCCACCACCGAACCCACCCCCAAAGCCGCCGCCGAATTGCCCGCCGCCGAACTGACGGGGACGGACGGCGCGACCGCTATCGACGCCCAGGTCCGACGCGGCGACCTGGCCGAGGGCAGGAAGGAGGGCAAGGAGAATAATCGAAAGCTTCATGATGTAAAATACGCGAAATGAGCGGGACTTCTCGGAAGTCAATGAAAGAGCGTGAACGGCGCGGAGCTCGGGACTGGCGAAGAGAGCTGCGTAGGCAGGCTACCGTGAGTACGAGGAATGGCATGACGAGGGGACCCGACGTACAAAGAGTTGATGAGCCAGGCAGCACAGCTGCAAAAAAGAACGGAGAAGAAAGACGAAATAGAAGAACGAAACGACGTTGAAACGAAGGGAGGGAAGGGGGAGTAGGATGGTGACCCCGATACGTGAGGCTTTTATATTATTGCCTCCTTGATCACCCAGAAGTCGGGTACCAAGCACACGTCTCCACGACGACATGTTATCCAATCAGAGATCAGCCCATCCCGCATGCGTACAATGGCCAGCGGACGGTCCTCCTCGACGTTCAGACGTTACAGAGGCCTCTAAGGAAGGTTTTGACGAGCGATAGCATCGAACAAACCATGTACGTTGTTGGATTCCAAGCCAGACTGCGCAGTGTAGTCCAGGTCGTGGGCCGAGCCGCCCGTACGCTTTCCCACGGTTGGACTTTAGTCCAATCATGTGCTGTCACGCCGTTATTTCTGATCACGGTTGCTACCGTCGACGATCGCTCACAAAGCATACCCATGAGCTCAGTCGCAGGCCGCAGACAAGGCAGCCGAGCTCTACCAATTCACCTATGCAGCTTCCCATGTCAGTGTGAACCTCGTCGTACTGTCTTCTCGCGCGCCAGCAAGCGTTGCGCGAGAGGGAATGGGAGGGAATCTGGGAGGGGCTTCGCGCCGAGGAACCACCAGAAAACGACCGAGGGTCAAAATTGGCCGTTGACAAGGCACCTCCCGGACACCATCACCGTGCCCCTACCTCGGCGCTGGCAAGCGATCGCATTCATACCCCGCCCCCGGGATCACCGCGCTTCATGAATTGCTCAACGTCGAAGACAAGTCGTCAGAAGAGCGAGCTGCCGCCATCGATGCGCAAGAGGTCCTCGGCGACGAACGTCAAGCGGTAGCTACTCACCCACGAATGTCACGACGGAGAGAAGGGGCTGACAGCAGCGCTAGAAATCCACACTTTCGGGACTGCAGATCGTTCCTTGAGTTGTAGCTGAATATAGCAGAAAGATCGACTTCCTCCTCGTGAACCGCCTGATACAACACGACGACGATCCAGAAATATCCGACCCCACATAGTCCTTGAACATAGCAGTGAACATATACGACGATAGCGATGGATAGTGACAGACAAACAACAGCAGTTGCATGAGATGGGATCCAGCCAGACGAGACGAGAGAACGAAACTGTACAATCCAGCGAGCTATGATGCTCGAGCTCGGCACCCCGACTTACTCGTGAGCCTTTTTCTTCAGCTGAAGAACCACGGCGTTGGTCTTCCTGTCTACACCGAGCCACTCCTTCGCGTCCGCGACGTACACATCGGCAACCTGCGACGTCTTATGCGCCTTGTATAGCATGCTATACAGCAGCAACTTCAGCGACGACTGCAGCTCCCTCGTCACCGTTATGTGCAGCTTCTGCAGCGGCGTCTGCCCAAGCGCCACCGGCTCCGCCCACTGGCAGCGCACGGTGATCGCCTCCTCGATGAACCAGTCGAGCCCGCGGTCCAGCGAGTAGCCGTCCTCGCTCACCACGAGCTCCTTCAGAAGAGGTAAGAAGCTCACCGCGCGGTTGCGGTAGCCAAGTGCCTCATAGAAGTTCGACTCGATGGTGTTCTCGAGGTGCAGATGCAGCGATTCTATGGACGGCAGCGCGTGAAGCAGCTCGACCAGTTGCGCAGAGACGACCTCGATGCGAGCGAGGCGCAGAGATCTCAGCGGCATCATCGACCTTCGGACAAGGGCCAACATCGCCGCGTGATCCCATGTGCATGCTCGATGTACCGATGACGAGAGCTCCAGGTCGAACTTCTCCAGCTTGGGCATAGTGAGCGAATTCAGCAGAAAGGCAGTCTGCCCGATGAGAGGCTCGTCGCGGTCGTGTCGCAAGTTGCTATACCGGGCGGAGGCGACGAATCGTATCCTCAGCGATTGCAGTTCTGGGATGTTGTACTCGGTTGGAGCGATGCCTTCGAAGACAACTGCGAAAGGAGGAATTTCAAGGGTGCAGCGAAGAAGCTGAGTGCAGGCAGAAATGTACCGGAAGGTCGACCGCGGTGTGCAGGAGCCCTGGAGGGTAAGGGACAGGTCGGTAAGTTGGGCGTACGGAACACGAAGGATGGATAGAAAGGCATGGTCCCAGTCGACAGAAGGAAGTACCAGCTGCAGGGATCGCAATTTCGGTGCGCGTGCGAATCCGTCGATGCGCCTCCTGGACATGATGCCACGGGGAAAGTTCAGCGGTCTCATTCGAAGTTCTTCCAGGTTGCAGAAGGTGGCGTCCAAGGGTATCATGGTAAGAAAGGCATCAAAAGGAAGCGCGAAGTCGAGGATGCGCAATTGGTCGGCGAAGAGTGGCACGACCCGCAAGATCGAACGTGGGACGGATTTGGCGCTACCCGTTCGGCTGCCGATGGTGAGGGATCGTGTGTGGCTTTGAGCGCGCTCGAGCCACTGTATCGCAAGCTGGATGTGATCAGGGAATCTTCCATGAGAGAACTCAAGTCGGAGGTCGGTCCATAGACGGGGAAGGGAGTGTGCTATGTGGCGCCAAAACCAGCAGACGTGCGTGAGCACCAGCGGTCCGCATCGTCCGCCATTCGCGACAGCGCTCTCAAAGATCTCAATGAGAAGCTCGTTAGGAAGCTCCGTCAAAGGACAAGGACGCGTCTGATCAGCGATCTCGTATCTGTCGAGTGGCGACCTTGTAGCAGGCGCCGCTGATGCAGCTGGGTATGCCCGACGCTACTGATCCGTCAGCGATTCGTGGCAGGTACACATACAGAGTGAGCTCACTGGTTGGTACCGTCCGCTGCGTCGAAGCATACTTCGAGGCAGGGCGAGCTACGAGGTCGACTCTTGGGTAGACCTCGCGGTTCGAGAGCAGCAAGCGCCCCCGCACATTCTAATCCCGTCATCAACATTGCGGATCATCGGCCCGACGGACCGTATCCATCTTTAGGGGCCGTGCCGCCGCGCAAGCTGGCATCGAGTCCGAACCACTAGAAAACATGCAATTTGAGCCCAGGCTTGACAGACCCGCGCATCCATCGTCGCATCTAGGTGCGCAGAACATGCTTCCCTTGGATGAGCATAGTAATTCACGCGGAATATACATAGGGCGCTGATTGTCGCTAGACGGTCCAGGACGGGCACTCGGTGAGACCTGCCTTGCCTTCATCACTCATGAGAGGAGATTGACAGCGCTGCCATTCCCTCACAGAACAACCCATTACATCTACGAAGGCGTCCGAATATGCTTTATCTGCTCCGCCTTCCCGTATCCCCTCGAGCAAGTGCACTCTATCCCCTTCCTCGCAGCATTGCCCAGCGACGCACTTTGAGCTCCAAACCGCTTCCACCCACCCTGGTCACTGCTACGGCACCCGCGCACCAATGCTACATCTTCCTCCACGCCTCCGAACCTCCCACTGAGTTCCCTGCCCGCAAATCCACACCCATTCAACGCGCACTGCAACTCCGCGCTTCCCGTTGGGGCGGCGTCGTCAACTTCTCCTGGTCCACCGACACGGAAGCCAAGTCCGACGAGTCGCGCATCCAAGGGACCGCGTACACCGTCGCAGGTGGAAGATTGAATCTCACAAATATCGCGCTCGAAAACATCGACGAGGTCGAGAGACAGATCCTCGAGCACATCTCTACTGCGCCGGATCGCTCGGTCCACCAGGAGCAGGGGCTTGACTTCTACGTCTGCACGCACGGAGAGCGAGACTGTCGTTGCCTAGAACACGGCAAGCCAGTCGTTGAGGCACTCCAGGCCGAAATCGCTCGTCGGCGACTCAAGGAGACGCTGCCGCCCATCAACGTCTACGAGTGCGGTCATGTAGGGCAGCATGCGTAAGTGTTTTTACCTCTTTCCATACTCTCGTACTAACGGGCTACAGGTTTGCTGCGAATGTCCTCCTGTACCCGCACGGAGAGTGGTTTGGGCTGCTTCGCCCTGAGCATGTCCCCGAATTCCTTCAGGAAACCCTTTCCGTACCTTCGCGCCCACGCACCGCTGAGGATCCACCCCTCTTCCCCGAGCACTGGCGTGGCCGCATGGGCTTGTCCAGAGACGAGCAGTTGACACTCTACCAGTCGCAAGCAGCGTAGACTATTCCCCTTAATACACGCTAGATGAGTTTGCTGCCCCAAGAGTATGGTATATTCGGAGCAGAGAGAGATACAAGACAACACGGCCGAGCCTGCAATACAAACATCAGACATACAGAACACGAGAAAGAGTGAGTACAGGGGTGAGGGTGCGGAGTCGTGTGTTCTCAGTCAATCCTCTATATCGGAGTCTTCGCTACAAATACAGTGGCAACACACGAAAGGCTCGAGTTGCCACCACCACCACTGGAGGCATGTCAGCAAAGTGACTGGAGCGCACAAGCAGGATACGTACGTTGCTATTCAGCAATCGTCCTGGCCACTTGCCGAAGACCAAGTCAATCTCCCGCCGTAGCCGCTCCTCGTCCTCTTCCTCGTCCGCATACACGTACTGCCTCGGAATCGAACTCTGCATGAGCGGCGTCCCCTCATGCACCGTCGGCGGTCTCCCCGGCCCTCCACTTCCCCCGCTTACATCGCCATTCCCGTCGTCCACCCGCTGCCGCCTCCCACTTCCCCCCGCCAGCAAACTCACTCGCTGCCCCAGCGTCCCCCATCCCGGCCGGTCGCGCAGGCTCTTCTCCCCATCCCTCCACCTCAACGGCGCCGAGATGCTCGACGAGTCCGAGATGGATGACGAGCTCGAGGGAGAGCGCGCTCTGAAGGCCGCGGGAGGTGTATCGGGCAGCACAAAGTGCCCGCGCACCCCGGACGTGATGCGTACGCGTGATCGAAAGCGCACACTGCGCTTTTTGGGTGGGGGGTCGGAGGGGGAGAACGGGGAGGAGTCGCTAGCCGAGGAGGGCGAGGAGGTGACGCCGTTGGGTATGGGGGAGGTCGGTGCGTGTGCGGGGGAGGGGATGCTCGACATGGAGGACGTATGCTCGATCATGCAGGGCCGGCCGGCGGGGTCGGCGGGGTCGTTCAGGGAGATGATGTAGCGCTCGCCGTGGCTCACGATGACCTGCTCGTCGGGGCGCAGGCCCCCATGGGGCGAAACGTCGACGGACCGGACGGCAGGCCAAGGGGAATGCTGAGGGGACCCGTCCTCGGACATGGAATCCCTCCGCGCATCGTCGCGCCCTGCATAAATGTCTCAGCTCGTCCCCCACACACGATCAACGAACACAACAGACTGCAATCCACTATCCCCTGCGCAGTGTACCGAGGCCCATTCGCTTCGCCCATCGCCCGCGGACGACCTCGAGATGAGAGCGAGAAGTAAGACTGCGCGCGGCCGAGAATCCCGCCGTCATGCTGGATAGAGTGTATGTAAAATCTGCATCAAGTACATCATCGCTAGATAGCGCGCGACTAGATCCCACGGGGCAGCCAACTACACCCAAATCCCACCCCTGCCCGATGACGACGCGCTGAGAGAAGTGGCCTCGCCCAAGCTTCCCCTGATATGGAGGGGCGCATGATGAGCGCGCGCCTCAGCCACCGGCGATCGAGACCGGCTACTCAATGCGCAGGATCTTATCTATCGCGGCGCTCACCGAGTCTGCGCTGAACGAAGCACCCTCGATGGGCGTACAACGGACACCCAAGGACTGATGGACTTGTCAGGGAAGGTCAGCCACAGAACAACGTACTCACGGTGATCGCGGCAACATCCACATCGACCTGCGCCTCCTTCAAATACACCAGGTCCGTGATGAACGCAGAGACGGGATATCTCGTCGCCACATTCCCAAGGCCGCTATAGCTTCCCGGGCTATACTGCGTGTTCAACGTATTCGCGATGGCCCTGCGAGTGGCGCCGTATTAGCCCACCCAATGCCTGTCAGTCAGACGACATGTACGCACAGCACGTAGTCCACTGCGCTATATCCATCCGTCTCGCGATCGTTCTTCGAATTCACTGCTGGAGGTCGGCAGACGGCCCCAAGGAGGTAGGGAACACTGACGTAGAAGAACCTTCGCTCGGAGGGAGCGGGAGCGGGCGATTGCCGACGCTACGCCTCGCAAGGCAAGGCAAGGCATAATACTGCGCAGCGTTGGGCTTAGGCGTGGTGGGTCAAGTGGTCGCGAACGCACCTCGTCCATAAGGATCCGCACGAGTAGACCAGACAGTCAGCCCGGTTCAGGCTACTGATGTACTCTGTATTTGGTGACGGATGGATCTCCATACCGTATGCGTTGATGTAGTACAGCCCTAATGACGACGTTCAACAGCAGTGTCTTTGCCGGATCATGGTGTACCTCACTAGATATGCGAGCTCCCAAAGGCTGATACTCCTCCTTGCCGGCCTGGTGGTCGAACTTAGCGTTGTTCTGACTGAATTGGCCTGCCTGTATCCCATCTTCATCTTCATCGGTGTTTTCTGGGTTCGTGACAGTGAATCGGGGCATGTCGAAAGACGGCTGAACAGGATGCGATATCTCGCATTGCCCTACCAGCTTTGCACCATTGTCCTGAGGGCAAGTTAGAGCGAGATACACCTATCCGAGGGCACTCACAAGCTCCGCGGCAATGGTGACCGTATGATTCGTAACGATCGCAGGCAGGAGAACGTTCGGCGAAGCGCTACTGTTCGTTATCGACGAGAACAGAAAGATGGCAGAAGGCAGGGAGCGGAAGAAGTTCTGGGCGGCGGCCAGGAAGTAATTCCCTATACTTATCGGTCGATGTCAGTACTTGCCCCAGCCGCTCTCGACGTAAATGCCCCTACCTGCCGTTCACGAAGCTGAACTTCTTCTGCGCACGGCGCAGCAGCTCCGACTCGAAGTACACAAGGAAGCCTAACACAGTTGAGCCGCATTCCACACGGAAAGGAATCCTGCCGGTGGCGCACCTCGAATCGTCTCCTTGCGGTCACCTGGGATGCCATTCCACAGGTCGCTGCTCCCCTCCACGATGTCCCGCCACTGATCCCTTGCCTCGCGCTCGGTAAGCGTCGTGGGCAGCCGATAGGAGAGCAGATTCCGGATCGCATCCAGGGGCGAGCCTGGCGGGCAGGCAGGAATGAGGCGCACGAGGCGCGAGCGGATGTCACCTGCCCAGCTGATAAGCGCCCGTTGCCTCAAGAGGCGCGCGCAAGACACGTACCTATAGACGGTCCTCCTAGGACACGTATGATCTCGCTGCTTGAGCCGCCGTCGTCAGAGACGGGAAGAACGTGACTGGTCTGACTCTGTGCGAACGCAGAGCAGATGGCATTGCCGCCTGTGCCGCCTGAGATGACGACAAAAGAAGTCGAGCGATGGGATGGAAGGGACGGAGAGGCGATGTTGACTGTCGTCTGAGAGGGGTTTTGTGAAAGCCCAGGAACATTGCTTTGGATGGGAAGATCGAAGACGGAGGAGCTGGCGCTGTCGCTTCCAGTGCGATGGTGAACGGCTAGGTTGGAATTGCTTGTCGACATTTCTTTCGTAGTGTTCTAAGCTTGTAAAGGTGCTGCGTCTATATGTATGTGTTCGGGAGCATAAGTACCGCGTTCGGCGCGCGGGTGGACGACGTGTCTTGACTCTGGCTCGACGTGTTCAAGACTCAAGTAGCGAGCGCCTACGCCACATATTCGTCACTAGCACCATCAATTGGCGATCACTGAAGCATCATTACAGCCTGCAGCAATCTGACTTTGAGCAACTCCAATGCGAACGGGGATAGGAAGACAAATAACAAACAGGGTATATAGAAGCTACGGACATCGTCCACCGTTGAGCGCGATTGCGCTCTTATTCTTCTCCACCGCGCACATGAAGGCCGCCAATATGTCCACCTCCTCCCTAACCCCGCTCAAGCCCATAGATCCTCCTGGCCCACCGAAGATGGCTGCCGCCGCTGCATTGTACCCTCCAGGAATCTCCCCCATGAAGTGTCGCTCGGCAAGCGTGCTGAGCACGACGTTCAGCTCCTTGACGTCATTAAGGATAGGCGGGCGGGCGCGCCAGAGTTCTTCGTCCTCGAGCAGGCGCGCGCTGCGGCGGCGACTTGTCTCGCGCTCCTTCAGCGTCATGGGGTCGCGCCGCGGACGGTTCGCGGGCGTCGCCCCGGGTCCACTCTGCACGGGGGGCGGGGGAGGTGGGGGGCTGGCCTGCCGGTGGAGGCCGGTGGAAAGCAGCACGGCCGGGGGTATAGGGTCTTCCTTGGAGAGTGGCGAAGGGTATATGGGTGGGATGAGGTCGAATGTTGCAAGGTAGTTGTGGATAACCGGGGGCGGAAGAGACTTGAAGTCGATCTGTTCAAAGGTCAGGACGCGCTAGCGTGGGGCGGGCAGGGTCACGTACTGGGCATATTCTCTCCTCATCCTTCGTCGGCTTCTCCGCTACAGGTGGCTCGACCTTCTTGCGCTTGTTCGCAGGTGCGCGAGCGTCGTCCGGATGCGCTCGCTTCGTGCCAGCCGTCCCCGGGCCTGTCAGCGACGCGGCAGATGGGGCAAAGTACGACGCGTCGTCGTGGGCATGTGTCTTCTTGCGACGAGCGGCGGACATTTCGGACAGCGGTGGTGGCAGTGGAGGTAAGCGGAAGGGTGATGAAAGGACTGTAACGCCGCGATGCTTGATGCAAACAAGCCGAGGCCGTGATCTGGACTTGAACACCGGCGCCTAACCGGCATCCCCCACCTATATAGTGACTCGATCGCGATGCTGCACCAAGATTTCTCCCTCCCCAGCCTGTTCTCTACAACGCCCAACCTATCCCCTTGTTCGTGTGTTCTTTTCCAGCGTTTTGCGCGTGTCTCACCCCGATCGCAGGATCCCCCCGCTCGTCTCTCCCCACCATGTCCACCTTTGGTTCCCTCTACCGCGTCACGACCTTTGGCGAGTCCCATTGCAAGTCTGTCGGCGCGATCATCGATGGCTGCCCTCCCGGCATGCGCCTGACGGACGCGGACGTCCAGGTGCAGCTAAGGCGGCGGCGTCCTGGCCAGAGTGCCCTTACCACGCCAGTACGTTACCCGTCCATCGCGCTCTCTGTCATCCGCACACAGCACCGCAAACCCTTCCCCACTACTTGCCACGTCGAATGTGCTAATCCCGCCCGCAGCGCAATGAGCCCGACTTGGTTTCAATTCAGTCCGGCACGGAGCAGGGGATTACGCTGGGGACGCCCATTGGCTTAATGGTGCAGAACACTGACCACCGGCCGCACGACTACTCCGAGACGGACCTCTACCCGCGTCCGAGCCACGCCGATTACACCTACCTCGAAAAGTACGATGTCAAGGCAAGCAGCGGTGGCGGACGCAGCTCTGCACGCGAAACGATCGGTGAGTTTGCATCGCGCCCTCCCCCTCTTCAGGACACAGGCTTACGGTCTTAAGGTCGTGTCGCTGCCGGTGCGATCGCAGAAAAGTACCTCAAGGAGGTATATGGCATCGAGATCGTTGCCTTCGTCTCTGGCGTTGGTAAAGTCCATGTCCCTCGCACAATGGGTGGAGACGACGACGAGATCCTATCCGAGGATTACATGAAGCTCCTCAATACGGTCACACGCGAAGAGGTCGACAAGAACACCATCCGCTGCCCCCACGCTGCCTCGCACAAAGAGATGACCGATGTACGACATCCCTTCACTCCGTTCTGCCCGTCCTCCGCTAATGACCGTTCACCCTCAGCTCATCACTTCGACCGCTGCAAAGGCCGACTCCATCGGCGGCACCGTCACCTGCGTCATTCGCGGCGTCCCAAGCGGCCTTGGCGAGCCCGTCTTCGACAAGTTCGAGGCGAAGCTCGCGCACGCCATGCTCAGCATCCCCGCCACCAAGGCCTTCGAGATCGGCTCGGGCTTCAAGGGCACTGAGGCGCACGGCAGCCAGCACAACGACGCGTTCTACGCCAAAGGCGACGGCAAGCTCGGCACGCGCACGAACTGGAGCGGCGGTGTGCAGGGTGGGATCACGAACGGGGAGAACATCTACTTCCGCATTGGCTTCAAGCCGCCAGCGACAATCTCGCAGGAGCAGGCGACGTCGACGTACGCGGGGGTGCCGGGCACGCTCGCTGCGCGCGGACGTCACGATCCCTGCGTCGTCCCGCGCGCTGTGCCCATCGTTGAGGCTATGGCCGCCATCGTCGTGATGGACATGATGCTCATTCAGGAAGCCCGCCATGCCGCCCGCGCTCGGCTCGCCCCGCTCAGCCTCCCTCCTGGCATGGGCCGCGCTGGTGTCGACCAGGTCATTGAGGAGGTGAAGAAGGATGAAGCTTAGTAGATCTGTCATAGAATGTACTCAAGTGTACTATTTATCTTGCTTGTGTGCGTGTCTCCCGCCCATCGCCTCCTATGTTTAATTGACTTTCCAGCAGACAGTGCTGTCCAATACGATGCGATTTAGATGTCACTCTGTTCCCGTATTGTCATCTGACGTGTGAAGTCCGTTCGATAGCCTTCGGCTTTACCAAATCTAGAAGTCCTTGAGGGCTAAAAGCGGATGTTTGTTCGCGTTATGTTCCAACATCGGCTTGCTTCCCGCCATCATCGACAAGCGCAATGTCATCCTCCCGCTCGGTCACCAGGACTGTGTATGCCATCTTGGGCCGACACGCCTTTATTGAGTCACCCGCCCAGGGTGAATTCTGTCGCCGCCTGCAGAAACGTTCATGTATCGTCGCAGTCGCCGCGATGGGGCTCTATCAGTGCGTAGTATCCTACTGCCGATGAACTGAATTCAACTTCCCTGCATAGGACCCGCGGGAAGGCGTATGTGAAGGTCCCGTGGGCGGCGACAGATCGAGCATACCCTCCCTTGACGTCTCCCTCGACGCCGTTTGATCTTCTCTCCATCTCTCAACTCACTCGCGCTTCAAAATATCTGTATCGGAAGTCAAGCTTAGAAGGTGCTCAGCGTGCGCCTGCTGGCCATTAATACTCTACGCAATCACATCCGCGCCACCCTTCGCACTTGGACCCCAGTCGTCTTCCCCCTACGACTCGCAACAAGCCTGCTATATGCGATTCATCAATATGCACAAACGCTCCGTCACTTCAAGTCGTCGTAGACAGACCAGTCCCGCCAAACCTCGGAGCCTTGGGCGCATATATGCGGCTGAAATTGTCATTTCGGTCCTGAGTCAGTGCGCAATCGCCGTTCGCTGTATATTTCGCCCTCTTGTCTCTGTTGACGCTCATCCCATTCCAGAAGCCAGTCTCATAGTTACGCCGCTGTGCAGTCATCGGGATATCACTTCGAGAGCGAGAGCATAAATCACCCCGCGATTGAGGCGTACCGCCAAATCAATGCAGGCCCAATAGCAGGCTTTATCATGCGAGAAGCTATGGCTCGGGCCCAGCGCTAAGCTGTATACGTGCCATGCTGTATACGGTGCGTGAAGGCATTGTAGCAGCGCTCGGTTGCAGCAGACGTCTATGCAAGAGCCATAATCGCAGCTTTACTCATTCCCATATTGTTTAAAGTGCACAGCACTGAACGTCGTTGGGGCAACGCAACGAGACAAACGCGTGCCAACATATCTCCTGCTATATCGTGGAGATCCTATGGATCAGCGACGCAAGCTGACAGCGTGCCAAGGCCGGTTAGCTATGCATCTCTAAAGTGTTCAGTAACCGTGGCATGGCAAAGGTCTTAGGTGAGGTCTGACGTGTAGAGACTCTTATTTCTAGTATGCTAACATACACCGGCCTCCAATTGGGAAATACACCTTCTGACTGCGTAGCTAGTGAGAAGGGCCTTTCCGTTGCCGCACTCGGTGGATGGCCGTCATCAATCGGCACATCAGCAGTTGCTCAGTGCCTGGTGTTGCAGACCTCGACCTATCGCCGACTCGCAGGCGTCATGTCAGCCCTCGGGCGCATTGCCGTGGTGCGCCCGCGGCGGAGAGTTCGCGTCGGAAGTCCTTGCCCTCAACGACCAGACCTTCGACCGCAGCGCCGATATTCTTTGTTACCAGACATTGGATGGGGTCAGTGCCTTCTTCATGCGGCCAGGATGGCTGCAAGACACCGCTCTTATTGATCACCGCTGCGTCTGGGCACCTGATATCCTTGTGGCCTCAATAGCGCTTTTGGAGGCAGTGCAACATGAGGTACAAACCCACAGAGCTGTCAAAAGCATGATCAAGACAATCGAAACGACGGCGACGCCTCCCCGCTGCTCATACATTCCTGCTCGACGATGCCTGGCCCATCACTGCCGACGCTTGTTCTCTGTTGGCTTCTAGAGTCGGATCTATTGAGGCAGGTATGCCGAAGAGGCTTCGGGACCAGGTATAAATATGTACGTGAGTGCCCTCGTCGTGCTCCCCACAGTACTCCCTCGACTTCGGTTCAGTACTAGCTAGTAAACACTTCCTCTCATCTTCCCTCCCAATCCACTATGAAGCTCGCTCTCGCATTATCTGCTCTCTCTGCCGCGGTTGCCCTCGCCGCTCCTGCCGAGGAGTACTGCAACAACGGCGCCAACTGCTATGCCGGCGTGCACAACTGGGGCGGATTCATCAACTACGAGCCCTACCAAGGCAACCTCATGGATGCCTGCCGCTACGACGAGAACGCCGTCGGCGGCACTGGCAATCTGTGGGGCACCAAGGCGTGCGTCGCCGTTGCTGTCAGCGACACGAAAATTGGGGTACGTCCTGCCTTGCTCACCTTCAAGCGTCGGTTTTTCCTAATCAAGTCCTTCAGCCTGAGACCGTCCAGCATCTCGCGAGCTGCAACCACCAGAATCTCACCTGCATCTGGAATGAGCCG
Source organism: Schizophyllum commune H4-8 (assembly GCF_000143185.2). Taxonomy (NCBI): domain Eukaryota; kingdom Fungi; phylum Basidiomycota; class Agaricomycetes; order Agaricales; family Schizophyllaceae; genus Schizophyllum; species Schizophyllum commune. The sequence goes on along the minus strand of NW_026089554.1, from coordinate 437,939 downwards.
AGCCTCGACTACAACGTAAGTGTAGCCAGTCCCTTGGGCGCTCCATGTACTGATTGTCGTCGCAGCTCTATGCCAGCATCGTCGGTGACTGCGCCTGGGCGCCAAACGGCTGCCCTATCACCCAGCAGAATTACATCGACTTCATCTACAGCACCCTGAGCGAGATCGGGTCCAGCGACTGGCCGAGGTTCGTCGCCTTCACGGTTACCTTGTAGATCGAGGGCGCTAACTTCCCCATAGCAGCGTCGACACTTTGCTTGCCAATGGCTGGCGCGCTCTCCTCGACTGGACCCAGACGGGCGATACTATCCCCTACACCAACTTCAACGATTTCCTCCATTACGGTTAAACGACTGGACGTCGCGTTGTTACTGTAACACACGCATCAGGAAAAGCGTATGTAGGGTTTCGTGATGATTGCTACGAAAGGCCTTTTGCTATGGACTTCACGTACACTCCGGGACTATTCGCGATGATTGGGATTGTACATTACTATACCATTCGACTACCTACTTCACGATATAATGTTCTGTTGGTTTGGAGATATGGCCCCCGTGTTCGCTATTACGCGTTCAGCTTTGATCGTGCGTGCATCGGACCTCCCTCAATCGTCCATCTCGGGGCGCCTAATTTTTATTGTGAAGATGTTCCCTGCCCCCGACGAGTGTAATCTGTCCCGGCCTGGAAAAAGTGGAAGACGGCAGACTTGTAGAGTGCCGGTGGCAACGGCGAGTTCGAGCGCAACGTTGTTTCCATAGCTTTTCGCGCTCTCAAGGATCCCGACAGGGACTGGGTAAGTTGTACATGCTCATATTGAGCTAGGGTGTCTACTGCATGATGTTGGACCACGGTCATGGTGTTAGAAAGAATATTTGGGCGAGTGTGCTTCGCCCCTGTGAGATTTCGCTTCACGCGATACTGCTTGCTCTTCAGCTCGTCCTGTTTGCGATAGTGGCTCAAAAATCACGAAAAGTGCTTTCTGACGTTCATTCGATGTCAGAGAAGTCGGGGAAATCATAGACAAAAATTTCTGACCACCACAGCGGTCAGAATAAGCCAAAAAGCGTGCAACAAACCACCGGCGGGACTCGAACCCGCAACCTCCGCCTAAATTCCTAGCATAAGGGCCAGAACGTAAACGAAGCGCGCGTAGGAAAGCGACGCCATGACCATTAGGCTACGGCGGCCGTTAGAGGGGTAGGACAGATGTCAGGTACATCCCAGAATTTTCCCTGGCTTTTTACGATTTTTTCCCGCTCGAAACGAGGCGAATCAGCGTCGTAGCCTTGTAACTAGCTCTAATCTCGGTACCCAGTGCAGACCCCTCCTATCTATCAACCGTATACCATCTTCCAATAATGCCTCTGCCCTCTCCACCCACGCGTTCTTCCTAATATCCTGTCTGCAAGTCATTAGCTGCTTGTAAACGCCGCGCAACACCGAACTCACTCAGTCTTTGGGTAGTCGAAGGAATCGACAATAATCTCCCTCAACATTGGCAGATTGTCCCGACTTATGCTCAGGAAGAAAGGATCCCACTCCCGGCTTATGGTGCCGTCGTCAATATATATTTTAACGAGCTTTTGATGCGAAGTTTTGCAGTCGAGCGTCGTTTTTTCACCCTGAAATCGTGAGCAGTATGAACCGAGGAAAATGAGAGTATCATACCACAGATTGCAGTCTCAACAACATCAGGTTGGGGCATAGATCAAGAACATCCGACGTGTCCGACGAAACGTCCATGATCTTGAGTTCCTCGAGTTTGCTACCGTGTTTCTCGAAAAACGGCTTCGTGCTCTCGCCGACCTTGGAAATCCACAGAACGCGCAGGGACGGTAACCTAGCTCTAATCAGTAATGCTAGAGGACTACGAAGTTGTAACTTACTCGCAGGCCTCGAGCAGCTTGATAAAGGAATTCACGCCGGTATACCAAAGGGCCCGGAGGCTTCGAAAGCACTCGGGCGGCGGAACATATTGGCGCGTATTAATCTTGACACTGCTATGCCAATAGAACGTATGGATATTGACGAGGTCCGCAAAGGACGCCGCGGGAAGGACACCGGAGCCCATGACCCGAAAACCGCTAATCTCCACAAGAAAACGGCCCCGCTTGCGTAGCAAATTTTTGAGGGATGCGCTACTCATGCGCCCGGGTGCCACGACGCTGCCGCACACCCGCCGCAAGCTCGGGAAGTCATGGTCAGCGAATATGTCATCCGACAGCTGCACGACGGCCGACTCGGGGTATAAGCGCCGGAAGACGAGGCATTCTAGCTCGTCGTACTCGTGCGGGTTCTGTCGTATTGACTTCTCGAATTTCCGCAAGGCTGGCGAGCCGTCGATAACGAAAGTCGAGCGCATGCTCTCAACCGCGATACGCTGCTACAGTCAGCTTTATTCGTGTTGAGTTAGCGTGCTACGCACGTAGAAATCACGCGAGAGAGTGGCCACTTTGAAACGATATTTGTTCGAAGTCGACTGGTATGAGGGGGGCTTGCGCGAGAAGGGATTGAAGTCGGCCTCGTCCACGCAGTAGAAGTAATCTAGTATCCTTCTCCAAATCATGGGCTGGACCTTCCTGGGCGCCCGCGCAAGAGGACACGGTCGAAGCATTATGTCGTCGCCATCGCTCGTCCTTGGTCAGGTCAGTCACGGCTCTAGCAAGACAATGTACGGACACACTCGCACTTGAACCACACCAAAGACAGCAGTCGATTCGGCAGCTCAGGCTCGAGCTTTTGCCAGTCTTCTGTCTTGGGCCTGTCGAAACATATGACCTTGAGGTGCGGATTGTACGAGGCCAGCGGAAGCCAGTTCGGGCAAAAGAGCTTCCAGGTGAGGTTGATCGGGACATTTAGTTTTTGCAGACTGGGAGCGAGCCGAAGGGCATTTCCTAGTCCTTCCTCCACTCTATCCCAGTTGCTAAAGTACCTGAACGCTCTGGGAGGATATATCGTCACAGTATTCTGCGACATATCGTGAGCACGCGAAAACGTTCCGGGTATATGTCGACTCACCAAGGTTTTGCACCGGACGAGCATTTCGTGCACAGCAGTGTTGAGCTCGACCGAGTTCTTGTTTGCAACGCTGAGGCTGCGCGCGTTGCGCCTGTACGACGGCGTCAGAACCAGATGCTTGATGTTCATCTGCTTGAGGGCCTTCCGGATCCCGGCAGTGCTGTCCCTCGCCTCGTAGTCAAACAGCAATACGAGTTCTTCTATGTTCGGGCACTTGACGCACGCGCCGCGGACGTGATCACCAAAGCCTCCCTCCAACCTAAGCCTCCTGAGGTCGATAGTCAGTAGATACTGCATATATGCGCGCATATACCCCATACCTGACAAATTTTCCTAGCTGCGGCGTTTGTGCCAATGCGAGCTCGAGCGCTTGAGCTTGTGCTGTAGACCGCAAGACAACAGTATGGTACAGCAGCGGAGTCCCCACTCGTAGCCATCCCTTGCAGACCAGCAACAATGTCGATGTCGAAACCTTCCCGTACCGCGCGAATGGAGAGCCCGCGAAAAAGTCGTCGCCGTGATTGCCATGTAGGAAGTCCTCGTCTGGAACGCTCATGACAAGCGAGAGGATTTCCTTAAGAATTTCATCGGGAAGATCAGCTGTGGCCATATTGTGGCCTACCAGGAAAGGTGAGGGGCGGAAGCAAGCCGGCGACAGATAGGGGCGCGCCACCGTGCAGATCGCCGGACGCCATAAGTACAAGCTCAGCAACCGGCACGTCCATCAGGGGTCTTCAAGCTCTGCGGCTCCCAAAGCCTCACTCACAAAGTATGTTTCAAAGGAGTGATTCCATAAGGCAGATAGATATAGCAAGAAATAGCAACATGATATGGTATATTACAGTAGTGCATTCTCAGTGTCTTTGAGCACCCCCTTCGGCATATCCGAGCATAAGATCAATGCATAGCATGACATACATACCACCACGAAGCAGTCACTCAAAAGCAGACAATCAATCCTTCTCCACCTTGGGGGGCGAAGGGCGGGTGTTCGGCGAGCGCCGCCTGGGAGTGCCCGAGCGGCTGCGGTCGACCTGCATCCGGTCCTCCTTCTCCTCCTGCGGGCTCTTGGGCGACTGCAACGTCGCGATGGGCGGAAGAGCGATGTTCGGCGAGCTACCCTGGCCACCGCCGCCGTTGCCGATGGGACGCGGGTGGGGTGGAAGTACGGCGGGCAGAGACGGGCTCGCCTGGTACGGCTCGTGCGTGTCGGGCGAGCGCGACGCGGGCTGAGTGCGGAAGGGAATGGGGGATGGCCGACTTGACGGCACAGGAGAACGACGGCCCGGCGACGAAGGGCGACGAGCACGGGAGTCCATGCGAGGACGCTTCGGCTCCGAGCCTTCAGAACCGCCGTGGCTGGGAGGCCGCTTGAGAGTAGGCGGAGGCGGCGCGGGCGGCGACAGGGGGCTGCGCTGCGACGAGATCGAGTTGCGGTGCGACGGCGCGCGGGCGTTGTCGCTGTGGCGGCTCCCCGTCGACACCGTCGGTGAGTTGCTCTTCGGCACAGGTTCGGCCTGGCGGTACGAGCCGCTGCCCGCGGATGCGAGACCAATGAGCGCATCCGCCGCGCTCGCACCCGGCTCGTCGTAGTCCTCGTCGACGATGCGCGACGGCGGGCGCACCATGCCCGTGCTCGCGGTCGGCGATGGCTGCACGGAGCGCGAGGACGAGTTGCCGGAGCTGCTCATCATGCCGGGCGAACGCGCACCCGCGCGGCTCTTCTCCGCCCACCCTTCAGGCTTGGGCGTATCCGACCCCGACGACTTGCCCGCGCGGCGCTTGCGCTTGCTCGGGCCTGCGTTCTGGTCGCCAGACGGAGCACCGCGCTTCACAGCCGTTGGTGCGTGCGGGCTGCCCGGGCTTGGCTTGCGAGACGAGCCGGCGACTTGGGCAGCAGCCCTGCCGCGCATGCTCTCGGGCGAGCGCTCGTAGTTGGCGCGGCGGTCGGCCTCCATCGCGTCGCGCTCGTTGCCCAGGTCCATACGAGGGTCGTACCGCGTCGTGCGCTCGCGCTCGCGCTCGTACCCGGGCATCCGGCCCTCCTCCATACCCGGCGGCAGGTAGCGGCGGCTGACGCGCGCGCTCGACCGCGACACCGACCGCTGCCGCTCGCTCACGGGCGGCGACGGCTCGCGGCGCGGCGGCTCGGGCCCGCGCATCATCTCCTGCTGCTGCTGTGCGGCTTGGTTGCGGCTCCACGAGCGCACGTTGTCCATTGGAGACGAGTCGTACTCGCGCTGTGGCGTCGCGAACTGGCGGTTGGACATGACGGGCGAGCCATTGGGCGGGCGCTGTTGCCACGACTCGGGCGAACGACCGCGCACGGCGACGATGGGTGCGGGAGCCGGGGCAGCCGGAGATGATGAGCGCGAGGGACGCGCGCCTGCCGGGCGAGTGTAGAAGGGGTCGACGTGTCCGTTCGAGCTGCGAAGCTGCTGGGGCGGTACGCTGTCCCTGTTGAGCAGCGAGCGACCACCATCGCGCAGCGGCCCACCGCCGCGGTCGAGCTCCATCGGCGCGAGCGGTGTATGCGAGGGCGGGTGGCGATCGTCGAGGACGACAGGCGGCGGCGGTCCTCCACGGAACGGCGGCGACCCACTGCGCGCGTTCGCCGTCATCTGCGAAGGCGGCGGCAGCGCCATCTCGCTGCCCGGGCCACGCGAATCGGTGCGCAGAGCAGCTGGGCGAGGTGTCACGCCCGGCGGGTGCAACATCAGCTGCATCCCGCTCATGCCACCAGGACCTGGGGGAACGACGTTGGCGTACGCCGTCGGGTGAACGTCCTGCGGGCCCGGCGCGGCACCGACGCGCGTGCCGTTGATCTGCGCGTTCTTGAGAAGCTGGAGGCGCTGCGTGATGATTTGGTTCGACGGGTCGAGCTCGCTGGCGCGCGCGTACGCATCGATCGCGTCGGAGATCTGGTTGTTGCAAGACTCGTAGAGGCTGCCGAGGTCGAACCAAACTTCCGAGATGTAGGGGTTGATGCGGATGGCCCGCGAATACGCATCAAGCGCGTCCCGAAACTGGTTGATCTGGAAGTAAAGAACACCGATTGAACACCAGAAGGTTGGGTTCCGGCTGTCGCGATAGACCGCCTGTTGATACGCCTCGTACGCCTTGTTGTACTTCTGGCCAGCCATGAAGGCGCGGCCGAGAAGATACCAACTTTGCGCGTCAGAGGAATCTAGGCGATGATTAGCGCTGATAGACTCTTGCAAGTAAGGCCACATACCAGCTTCTAAGCTCTTCGTAAGGTAATGGATAGCTTCATCTTGATTCTGGAACGAGGAACCGTCCTGATGGTACAGCCAACCGAGCTGCTGCAATACCTTGGCGTGGGTGGGGTTGTCCTGCACGACGCGCTCGTACGCCTCCTTCGCCTGCACGAACTGAAACCTGGATCAGAAGCGTATCGCGTAGGCTAAACGTCGCCACTTACGTCTTTTTGCTGCTCGTGCACATGCCCAATCTGGAACCATATGTCGGCGTGCGCGAGGGGGCTTGGCGGGTTGCGAAGGATTTGATGGAAACAATTGAGCGAGTCCGTGTACTTGCATTGCTGCTTGTATATTATGCCGAGCCGGAACAGGATCTCGTTGGCCTTGTCGAAGTCTAGTTCTAGTCATGAGTTCGATATCTGAGATCTTCCTGCAAGCGCGGGGAAGACGAACCTTTATCCATTCGGAGGACGGACGAGAACGCCTCCTCGGCGTGATCAAGAGATCCATACCGGTCATAGAGTATGCCGATGCCGTACCAGAGCTTGGGGTCCTCCTGCGCCTTTGTCAGTTCATGTCGGCGAAACATGACGTCACGCGCACCTTCGGGTTTGGGAGGTTGTACAGGGCTTGCTGATATGCGGCGTAAGCTTTTTGGAGATCGTCTTGCATAAGATAGCAGTGGCCTGAGGCAAGTCAGAACAAAGAAGTACGAGGAAGTATCAGGACGTACCGAGGGCCGACCATATCTCCCCGTTTCGCTCGTCCACCGCAACGACACGCTGGAAGTACTCGATTGCCTAATCGGGAAGGCATTGTCAGGGGCCGTCCAAATCGCGCCACGAGGCAGCCATACCTTGGGGTAGTTTTCCTTGATCCGCGCGATGCTGGCAACCTGACTCAATCCCTGTAAAGAATTGGGATTGTGGCGCAGCACGCTTTCGTATGCGGAGAGCGCAAGATCAAGTTCGCCCATCTGCTCCGCAACGCGCCCTGCGGTGGAGTGAGCCACTGCCACAGCATGCGGGAAGTATGGCACGCACCGACAAGCATCCAGATATCCTCATTTGCGCGAGTCAGCTTCTGCGTGAGCGAGAGGGGAGCTGTGCTGCCGTTGACTGCGACCGCATGGGCGACGGAAGGAGAGGCATGGTGGGAATGGTGAGCGCCGTTGACGGCGACGGCGGGGGCGGGGGCGCCGTTGAGGTGAGGGGCGAGTGTGGGCGAGGGGTCGGCCATGCGGACCTCGCGGTCCTGCTGGCGCGAGACGTGGCGGTGGGACATGGACGGGCGGGGCGGGGCGAAAAGGTGGACGCGTGATGGGACGGGGTATATAAACGGGGCCGGCGCCAGGGCAGCAGGCGGCACGCGAGATCAGGAATCAGAGATCAGCGGCATTACACACGACACGGTCACTTCTGTTCCAGACATCACCCGGCGCACGGTGATGCAACTCGCCTTAGATCACATCGGGGCCTTCTCGGCATCCTGCCCGCCCCCCGCGCGCCCGCTGCTGTCATCTTGCCTTCCTCCTGCTTCCTCCCGCTTCTGATCGCAGCTGATTCGGCTCATCCATTCGCAGCCCGCCACCGCCCGCGCCCTCCCCTCATGCCATTCAACCCTCCTCATTCCAATTCTCCGTGCTTCCTTTTCCCCAATTCATTCCCATCTTGTCTCGTCCTTCCCAAAATCCACCGCCCGTGCACAGCCACCTCGTATCCATCTTTTCCTGCCGCGTGCCTCCGGGTGCCTTTGTTTTGCCGCGAATGCAGTCCTCTGCTGCCGCCATCAAGACACCTCGCTTATCGCCAATCCAAACATGCCACGGGCATCACACGTTGCCTTTCGCGCCCAAAAGGGTCTCGACTTTCGGTCCCCAATTCGAGCGACCGAACGCCCGCAACGCACTCGTCCTCGATTCCCCCGCGGCCCTCACGGACCCTGCTATATGTTCAACCTACACGTCAATCCATCTTACTTCCTCTGCCTTCTGCCATTCACGAAGTCGTACGGCTGTCCGCCAACGGTCCGAAGGTGTTCGAGGAGGCCAAGAGTGGTTGCGCTGACGTGTACTTTGCCACGCGAACCTTGATAGACTTGGACCAGCAGAGCACTCTCCCACGGTCATGATGGCATTTGATTAATTGGCCGAATCTGCAAACTTGCTTCCGAACTTCGCTTCCGCGACCGACGAATGGGTACTGATCCAGATCAAGCCCTGGCGTCATTGGATCGCGGGGGCGTTTGTCACCATGATTGGGCAACCGCAACCTGCGCATGTGACGCCACACCCACATTCCGACGCTTCCGATCCCCTGTTGCTCTCCTCCGAAATCAATTCCGCGTGCCGGACCCCTTTCAAGCCTTTCACCTCCTGACTTCCATCCAAAATAACCTCCTTTCTCAGCTCTCCTGGTCCGTTGTCAAGCGGCGCGTCTGTCATCGTCATGCGGATGCTCGAGGGCGTCGCCCAAGCACGCGTCGTGCCAATCTCCGAAGCTTTTTCCTCCGCTTTTCTCGGCGCGCTCATCCCACGTCGTCCGCGCGCCACAGCAGCGCGTCTCCGCGGTCCCAAAACGTCAATCTTTGCCTGTGTCTGTCTGCGCCCTCTCCTCGCCCTCTTGGAGCCTGTCCTTCCTGACGCCGCCCCATTGCCGACCCCGACCCCGCCTTGGTCCCTTTTCTGTCCGCGTGCCGGGGCGACCAATCTTCGCGTATTCGGCCAGAGGCGCCGCCACCACCCCTATTCCGGGCAGTCACACAAACTCTGCGTCCCTCTTCGCGTGGTCGCCGTCGGAGGCTGTCGTTCGCGAATCTGATCCTGTCACCGTCAATCGCTTTATACCGCTTTCCCATGCCCACGCGAAGTGTGTTCGACCCGGTGTCGGACGAATTTGGGCTTTTATGTTCATTTCCACGTGCATAGGACATAGGACAACGTCAAACATCTCCGTACATCTTCCCATGGCGCGACTGCGTCGGCGGTACGTACTCAGTGCGGCCATTCATACGTACCTCTAATAGAAAGCTAATCTCGCCGTCCCGCGCGCCACGAGCCTTGCTCGAGCGCTATAACAGCCTGACGGGACGTCGTCACAATTCTATGCGCGCTAAACGGTAAACGGAACCATCCATCCATCCCATTCAGGTGCCTCACGACCCGGACGTAGCGCGGCTGTGACTCACCCTAGCTCACCCCGCTAACATACGGTCTTTCAAACCCCGCGAGCCTCATGTGCCGGCACGATTCCCTGCGGCGCTTCCCAAGCGCACCATCATCGACAATGGGTCCAATTCAGCCCCACTTCCAGGGAAAAGAAGCACCCCTTCTAGCTGCTTATCGTCTACCGCGGCCCATGGATCCGCAGACAGCCACAGGGATCAACTGACCACAAGACCTGCGGAAAGAGGCGGATCGTAGCCTATGCGCGCGCATCTAATCAGATTTGGATGAGAGGGCCTCGTGCGACCGGTCTCACAGCCGCGCCTTCACAAGCACCGATGAGGGCGCGAAGGTGGGCGTTGTATACATACCCTTCATACGAGTATGCGACCACAATGAAGAGAACTCTCCCGCGCGGCGCACGAACTCAGTGAAGCATTCATCGCATACAACGCCCCTCCCCGGGTCGGCTGTAAGTTCATTCTTCAGGCATCCATCCCCGCCCCGACCATCCCTCCGAGAATCCTATACTAAATTCCTGCCTTCTAGCTTCGGGTGTTGGCGAGGACGTTTGGCACTGGAATGGCACCTCAGAGCGTCAAAAGGTACGCTTGCAGCTGCCAAACATCGAACCCCCGCATCTTCGAACCCGTCTATTGTCCTTCTCAAGCTCGACCGAATAGAGCAGGTCGTTGATCGTCGCACGCGCGTGACCCTCATGCACGTTCCGCATTGCCGGGGGAGGGAACCCTGCTTCGCGTTACGCTCCCTCCATGTCTATCTCGAGACGCGTATCTCCACTGCCTGCCCCTATGGCGTGGTGCATTGGCAGTGCTGCGGTGTCGCGTAGGGTATACGCGGGGTGGTGAAGCTGCCTGCATAACAAGTAGGGACTCGGCGCGCGCCACCCTTGCATCCGGAAGTAGATTAGGCCAGAACCTCCGGAGCGTTGTGGGGATCAGTCTCGGCGAGGCAACGCCTAGTATGACGGCGTCCCCGCGTACTCCGTGGAAGTATTCGATGTCTCGTCCGCGCACCAATCTTCGCCGAGCCGTTCGAATGGCTGGTGTCACAATCGGTACGTATGGCATGTACGGCTTCATAGCATAACTCTCGTCACCTGTATAATGGCTTGCAGCGAAATTGTGAAGGTGAAGCAGTCAAGGATGTACTATGCTCGGCAGTAGAGCCGCTAGAAATTCGGTCGTTTGCAGTACGTGCGCGCCACCCCTATCAAAATCCGAGACCATACCCATCGCGATGACACCTTCCACCTTGGTCGCCTCCTGTCGTGCCTCCCGAGACTCTCACCCGCGTGTCGCGGCAGAGCAGCGGCCCCGGACAGGAACCCGAACGGCAGACAGACGGAGGTATTTCGCTGGGCTGGTCCTTCAGCCCAAAACGGACATGTCACGTCACGCAAACGGTTCGACTTTTGGCAGACAACGATAGCGCGCCCCGTTGCCGGCGGTAGCGGGGCGTCATAGTCTGCTTGTTGTGATATACTGGGATCATTGAGTGAGTGACAGGCAAGCAATGTCGGCTAGATGCAGAGGGCATACCAGTCTAGCGCCAAACGACGACCCTGATTAGGCCTCGTCAGGAGATGCGCTACGCCCCGGTGCCGACGTTAAGCGCTGGAGAAGCGCGAGGGCATGCGCGAGGCGCGCGTATGAACCCTTTATGGCCGGGAAGCGCCGCTGGAAAGCGCCGACCGCTTAGATTGGGTAACATCTTGAGCCTGATGCGTCTGCCTCGGGCTGTCGCTATCACAGGAACCGGGGCGCGCGAACGTCAGAGGCCAGGCAGGCTGCCCGCATCGAGACGGCAGCGTGGCGACCAGAAGCCCTGGCTACCGGAGTGCGGCTCAATAGGCGGTCGAGGCCGGGGCTCGCGGTCGGAGATGGGAGGGGACTGCGGCTGATCCATCCCACGTACAGACGTCCCTTTTCAGCGTGGTGAGAGGGTGCGCGTAATTGCGCAGCTTAAGGAGCGCCTGAATGTGTACGTCAGTGAATCTGTACTTCTTGGGAAGGCTTTGACTTACGGATGAAGGGACGCAAGGCGGCCTAACGTAGCAAGACCTGCCCAAATAATGGTAGATTCAGTACGCAAGCGTAGCGTAAACCGGCGAAGATATTCGCGGCCCTGTCGAAGGATGATATAAGAGTGCGAGGGAGGCGACCCACGTTCAGCGCTACGAATGAATGATCGCGGGAATCGAACGTCTGGCAGCCTAATGAGAGCAGTGTCCGCCAGATGCTTGGGTAGGTCGTATGCAAGCCTTGCGTCAGCGTTCAGGTAGACCTGTGTCAATGAAGCGCTAGTAGATAGGGATGGACGATGTTCACTCAGCTAAGATGTTAGGGCCCTTGGCCCCGATCTTCGGATCTTGGCCGCTGCCAGGAAAGTAGCAGGTCTTCTGAGCCTATAGGAAACCACATACCAAAGTAGGACACATCTTTGCAATTGACACTGCCCCCGATAGCTTCTGAAGCGCGATAGAGCTACTGAACTGCCACCGCGGCGCAGCGCTGATGATATGATGAGGATGGATCTCGAGGCGCTTACCGTGGGCTGATGCTGACTGTGGCGTCAACTTGAACTGACTCTGTATACACCCCCATATAGCTTGAGATGGCCAATAGGGTTGCCTTCGCGTGTATCGTGATCGATATACGCCGATGTGTTGCGGGACTCGGGGAGGGAACAGTGTATAACGGGATCGTGCAATCTGCGGGGGGTATACCCTTGCTTCGAAAGGCACGTCACGTACCGGTCATGCAGTCTTGGCCATTTCGGGGATGCCCGTTGTAAACGAAACCGGAAAGCTACCGTACTATATCTCACCGGGTCTTTCGAAAATCCCACCGAAATTTCGAAACTCCCGGTAGCACCCTTCCAGATACCGTATTTCGACGCGGAAAAAAGTCAGTAGGGACCTCTGAGCTTGATACTATCCGCCTATACTTTTGTTTTGTGCGCTGGTTTGCGGTAATTGCGGTGAAAGTGGCTGGCTATGAGGGGAGCATGGTCCGATCGATTTTGATGGCCATCAAACACGTGCGTCATCCGCTTCGCCTGCGTCCTGATCCTTGCCTCCCTCCAGAGCCCATAAAAGTACCACCATCCGATAGGGGACGTCGAGAGCTTCCTACTCATCTTTCTCCGGAAGAAAAGCACCCCGTTTTGAGGGAGTTACCCGGGAGTTTCGAAGATTTGGCGGGATTTTCGAAAGACCCGGTGAGATATAGTATTTCCGACAAGGCAGGCGTCTTTAGTATGCGAGCCTTTGGGGTTCGTCTGAGCGCCACGGAACGAGTATCGGTGGCAGTAGACGGCTAGGCAATCAAGGAAGAGATGAACGCGCTATCTTCCCAATGGTAAGTTTAGTGGTAGTAGCGTATATATCGTCTAGCACCCTTCTTCCTACCTAGGGGATCGCACAAGGTCCAAAAGCTGGACGTCGAAGCCAAATCACCGTGAGCGCTTGAAGTCGCATTTACCAGTACGAATGGTCCGTACTAGGCAGGTTTGATCAGTCAAATCAGGACAGAACTAGTCGCCATTCAATAATGAGGATCAGATGAGCTCGGAGGGACGAGTGCAACGCTGCGAGCACGGTGGACCACGGACGTAACGGACAAGGCGCGCGGAATGAACGCACACTCGAACTTTCCATCCGGCGATCGCCGAAGGGTGCAAAGCGCACGTGTTTCCTCTCATTTCTGACCATCACCAGCCCGCATCGTGCACATCCCGTGAATCGGAGAGGCGTCCGCCATGACCCGTACGTTGCGCCCCCGCTAGCCCGTCTGTCGCGTCACTCATAGCGCGCACGCTAGGTGGTAACCAGCGCGAGCAGGACCGCCTCAAGGCGCAGAAGAAGGCCGCCGCGAACGCGAAGAAGCCCAAGGAGAGCGCGGCCTCTCTGCAGAAGCGCAAGGAGTCGTGCGTGTCATTCCCCTTCTACTCGTACTAGGAACTCACACAAGGCGACAGTGACGCTGAGATCCTGCGCGCAAAGCAGAAGGTGAGCCCTTTGTCGATCTGCCTCCCTTCTTCCGCTAACCCTCCTTGCAGAAGAAGGAAGAGGAGCGGGCAGCGGCGGCAGCCGCAGCGGGAGGAGGGGGAGGAAAGAAATAACACGCATGCGGCGGGCACTCCCTACCCTAGGTCGAACTCCCGCTAATTGCGCCCCACCCTCCTTCGTCCCCCTTCGATCGACGTCCCGACGTCGCATACATCCCTAATCTCGTTAATGTTCTGCTTGCTCTCTGGGCTGGCTTGGCTCTCGCTCTAATGTCTGCGGGAAGGTCGGTTCTGTTGTATGTATCTATGGTCTCCGGTGCAATCCTATCCTGTCTCGTCACGGCGATGACTGTCCGGCGCATCCCCCTCAAGGCTTCTACTAGGTCCTATCAGTGCGCAATGCAAGATGAAGGCCTTACTCGATAGCACGCTCCTAGTGCTATCCCGGTGCGCCGTCGGTTACTATTGTGGCCTACTGACCGTCAACCAGACTTCCTCCCTATTCACCAGTCCATAATGAGGGTTTACTAACATGTGCCTTCCCGTGCTAGCAGGACCATTATGGATATCAAAGGCTCCGAATGCGTACCAAACCTTGTCTGCTCAAGACCCGCATTTATTCCTTGGCTCTCGCGGGTTGATCGCAGTCAAGTCTTGCTATTGACGCGCCTATGCCTCGGTAGTATGCAATCTTTCGGACCATGCTCAGTGAGAGCTAGTAGACATCTCACGGGAAGTATCGCGAACACTAGGAAGGTCAACACATACAGTTCTCTCGGTCGCTATGGGATCCTCCCCGCCGCTGGTATTCACAAGGATCGCACAGGCATTCATTGAGCACCCCGCGTCTCTCGCACCCGGTACCTCAGCTTCTCCTAGAATCACCCGCTCGACGGTCATAGACATCGCTTCGCGCGGTCGTGGGCTCTCATGTGCTATCGCCGTCCTGAACGAGATGGAACGCCAGCTCGGCGACATCCCTCTCAGCTGATGCAACGAACTCGGACCTTGCGAATTCGATCCCCATCCGCTTCCCATGTTCGCTCGGCCTTCGTCAATGCAGTCGCCGTCTTCGTCTGCGTAACGAAGGACGGCTACTGTATGAGAGGGATGGGCTACTGCATGAGCGGCGCACGCCTCCCCGCGATCGATATGAAGGCTGCTGTGAGAGCGGGTTCGAAAGCCTGAGAGCGCATTTGACCAAGTTCGCTGACATTGAACTCGGACTGCGGTTTCGCTCGTCCTGGGCTTCGGCTTCGCGCGCAGTGAGCTTCGGTTTCGCGCGCATTGGGATTCGAGGTGTGTATATCACCCCGCGACATTGGAGAACCGGTGCTTCGACTTCCGGGGTGGGCGAAGCTGGGCTGAGAAGCAACGAGCGCATTTGGGTGGCAGCCAACGACCAACCAGCGCAATGATCAGTGACCGAACTAGAGGGGTTGCTCACACAAGTATAGCACGTCACCCACGCGAGTATAGCACATTACTCGCATAAGTACCTCAATCTGCTGGGAACGTTCATTCCCCCGCCAACCGCTCAGGCCGCTCGGCTTCCGCAAGTCGCTCAAGAAACTCGGCTTCATGAAGTCACTCGGCGCATTCAATTCCCTGTTGTCGGCCGCTTCTCTAAGATACCGTCTACGATGCCAAAGTCGATAGCTTCCTTGGCTATGAGGGAAGTAAGTCAGCTACGTGCATGGCCCCTTAGATGCCAGAAAACGTACCTGTCATGAAGTAGTCTCGCTCAAGGGCGCGTTCTACGAAGTATGTTAGCCTAAATCGGCGCGACAGCGGACGGCTGCACTCACCAAAACGCGCCAGACCCTCCGCCTCGCTCTCGTCCGGCTTTGCGCAGTGCTTCTGGTAGATACCGGTGAGCGCCTCGCGCACGCGCAGGATCTCCTTCGCGTGGATGGCGACGTCGCTGGCTTGACCGGATGCGCCACCGGACGGTTCTTGAGCATGGCATGGAACGTTAGATGCGAGGGGACGTAGGGGAGGATGGGCGACGTACGGTGAATCATGATGCTAGCGTTTGGCAGGCAATGCCTCTTGCCCTTTTCACCGGCTGCCAACAGCAGTGAACCCATGGAAGCGGCGCAGCCGATGCAGTATGTGTGTATGGGGGACGAGACGTATTGCATCTGGACGGGCATTGATATCAAGGGAGGGCTATGAGGGTTTATGGGCGTACCGTATCATATATTGCGAGCCCGGCAGTGACGCTTCCGCCGGGTGAATTGATGTAGAGGTGGATGGGTTTAGACGTTTCCTCGGCCTCGAGGAAGAGGAGTTGGGAGACAATGAGCGCAGAGTCAGTGTCTCGTATCTGTGTGTCGATGAGGTATATAAGTTCAGTATAGGCTGGAGAGAATGTATAGACCACGCACCGGTCCATAAAGCATCACGACTCGCTCCCTCAGCAAACGAGAGAAAATGTCATAAGAGCGCTCGCCCCTTCCCTAGGGAGTAGACACCTTTGTGAGTAAGAGCTTTTGTGGAAGCAGAGCGAACATACTGTCTGCTCGATGACCATTGGTACGAGGTTGGCGGACGGTGGGTCCCATTGGCCTGCCAAGGGGTGGAACCGCCGTATGCCCTTGCTGGCGCTGACACATGGACGTGCAAAAGATCTTGCTCGGAGAGCTGCGCGAGAAGCAGAAGCAAGCATGTCGACCAGCGTCCAATTGTTCGCGCTCTGGACAAAGAACGCGACTTGGGCGTCTCGAGGATCGCGTTCCAGCCGGCGCTTGCTTTCGGCATTCCGGCCCGGGCGCCGAGGTCGGCGGGATCACGTGCTGATCGCGCCACGACGGCGCTTGCCGCTTGGACTCTTGCTCCTCGCCATTGTCGCCGACGCGCGTGTATACTGCTGGACCTCCTGCTCGTCATGAGCTCACGACTGCATCCACGACCGCTGACGACGACGCGCTCGACGGAGGCGCCCATGGACTTCGAATACACCAACAGGCCCAGCAGCAATACGCCCCCAGCTTGGAGCACTCCGCAGAAGCGTGCGTATCATACTATTCTTCTATTCACCCTTGATCACCTCTTCTAAAGCGCGCGCATCAGGCTCCCATGAAGCCCTCAACCCCTCGCAGCCACCTTTCCCCAGCTCTCCACTGGCCCCCAACTTCGGCTCGAACCAAAACATCCCGTTCATCTTCCCGACACCTCGACATGAGCCTCCGCCGATGCAGTCATGGGTGCCCCCGACTGGCTTCTCTGCTGGCCAAGCCTTCCCCCAGCCTGAAGTGCACGACGTCGATATGGCCGAAGCAAGCCCATCGCGGCCGGAAGACACCCGACCAGTGGCCGCTGGCGCGCTCCGACGCGTCTATAAAGCTCGGCAAAAATCGCGGGATACGCGTATTGCGCGTGTGAGGGATAACGACGACGAAGATGAGTCAGAAGACTCGGATGAGGAGGAGAAGGGCGGGCGGCTGCGTGTCAGACGAGCGAAGGGCGCTCAGCAGACGTCGAATCACTTCACACTAAACATGCCGTCGCCCGAGGCACCCAAGTCCGAGACACCATATATTTTACTTGGGTGTGTATGCTACCTCTCTGGATACCTTCTGTTACTGACATTTTGACTCAAGTTACCTCCAATTCTTCTTCAACCTATCCCTCGTTCTCGTCTTCCTCTACCTCCTCGTTCAGTTCATCCTCACCGTGCAACGGGATGTCGAGCATCAGATCTCGGAATACTCTATGGGTGCGTACCTGCATTGTCCACTTTCCTACATCTGTCTGATCCTGACCTTCCTTGCCCTCTCCTTCCTCTCTTGTCATCGTCCCCAGATGTCGTCCGCGAGATAACCCTCTGCGTCGCCCAGTACAAGAACAACTTCTGCCACAGCCCCATCCCCGCCATGGCTACCCAGTGCGCCCAATGGAAGACCTGCATGGACCGTGACCCGACCAAGATCGGCCGCGCGCGCGTCAGCGCAGAGCTCATCGCGGAGGTCGTGAACAGCTTCGTCGAGCCCATTAGCTGGAAGACATTGGTGAGTGTTTGGTTTGCGGGGGTTTCTCGTCCTTCGCCCCTGCTCTGCTGCTTTCGCCTCGTATACTAACGCCCCCACTCAGGCCTTCACCGTCGTCTCCCTCACCTTCCTCACCGTCTTCATCAACGCGCTCCTCTCGCTCTACCGCGCGCGCATACAGCCCCCGCCGGCGCACCCTGCGCACGCGCCGCCTTATGTAGCCGCGCCGTACCCCTTCTTGGGCGCCCCGCAGCCGGAGTGGACCGCAAGGCCGCCCTGGCGGAAGGGCGAGGAGGAAGAGGAGGAGGCGCCGTCGAGGAGGCGGCGGATTGAGGGTGGGGCGGCGGTGAAGGTGAAGTAGGTGGGATAGGTTGTCGGAGGGAGGACGGCCAGGACGGGCGAAGAGGGTTAAGCGCTAAGCGCGACTACGATGGGTCACCTCTGTACATTGGATACAATGAGAACATTGTTTGGCTTAGCGGTCATCTCATTCGCGAAGCTGGGGTCTTGTGTAGCGCAAGGTTTTTATTGAGGCGACGTCTTCTGGAGAGGTGGCTCGCCTTGTTCGCTGCATAGGCGTTACCATGACACTAGAGCGCTCGTGCTCTTGTCCTCCAACAAGGAATCGACCCTGATCTATCGCTGAGAACCATAATTTTTCTTGTTACACTACAAGGGCCCCCCAAAGCAAGAGTCCACGATGATGATACAACCAGCCAGATGTTCTACATCAACGCCCAAAAGGTAGGTCATGAAGAATCGTGAATAGAAGCGCAAGCGTGAATGAGGAAAGAGGAAGTGCAAGTAGATCCCGAGAAGATGTGCATGCATATCCGAAGAAAAATAGACGTGGGTGACAAGAGAAATGTGCGCACACAGCATCCCGACAGCGTATATAGCCCAGAAATGTGTAGCATCCCTATAGCAAGCAGAACACCAGCAGTATACAGCTTTGCAGAGGCACACAAGCGGTTAAAATCGGAGGATCATAATATGTGGATATCCTCGTCCGAGTCGCCGTCGTTGAGTCCGCATTTGACGAGGATGTCTTCGAAGGGCGATTCTACGCTTTCTGGCGCTGGTGGCAAAGGGCCCTTCACCGCCCGCTTCACGGCTTCGTGTATGATTGGATTCGCCCTGAAATATGTTCATTAACCTCCTGTCAGAACATATTGAGAAAGTCCAAGACTCACAGATCCGGATGCGTCACGCTCCCAAAATGCGGCGCGTCCCTCCCGATGCTGCTCAGCCTTACATCGACGCCGGCGGCCTGCAGATGATTCCGCAGCTCCTGCGCGTACTCGAGCGGGTACGCAATGTCGCCCTCGCAGTGGATGATCTGCACGGGGCAGCGGATGCGGGCGAGCGCGTCGCGCGGGTGGGGGGAGCGGCAGATGAAGAAGTTGACGGTGAGCTCGTACATGCAGTTGAAGGCCTTCGGCGTCCAGTTCTTGACGGCGAGGGCGGAGGCGCGTTCGACGAGGCTGGGCGAGGAGGATACGAGTCAGCATGGAGTCGGAGGAAGTGGGGGGGAGACGCACGCTTTGCTGATGGGCGTCACCTTGCTGTTGAAGGCGAGCTGCATCGTGCCGGAGACGGCGTCGCGCAGGATCTCGTAGTCGATGTTCTTCGGGTCGTGGAAGGACTCGACCCAGCAGTCGTAGATCTCCCTGCGGCCCTCGGCAACACCTTCCGGCTGTCGACGCGTCAGCGCGCGTTCGTGAGGTGATGGTGTGGATTGATTATTGAGCAAAAAACGGCTGTGTGAGCCGAAGGAGCGGCGGAGTGGCCAGAGGTGCAGCTGCGAGGCGGACGAGTACGCACCTCACGTAGTGGTAGCGGGCCGATCATGATGGTGGAGAGGACACGGGTGGGATGCAATATTGAGGTTTGGAGGGCAATGCAGGCACCCATGGACAAGCCAACAAGGTGTACTTGGTCGAGCTTGATTGCATCCTGTAAGAGCGGGCAGTGAGTAAGCAACTCATCCAATGGTAATGGCAGACGCGTAGACGGCGGAGTGCAAAGGATGGACGGCTGTGTCGAGCCGTAACCAGAGGCGGGAAGCACAAGTGGGTCGAAGGTACAAATCAGGGCCGGCGCTTACCATAAACTTGATCACGTCGTCGGCGCCCTCGACGCGCGTGAACTGGCCGTCGAGCTTGCTCCCCGTCTCCCCATGCCCGCGCATGTCAAACGTGACGAGGTTGAACTTGCGCAGCAGCGGGTCGGCGAACTGTGCTGAGAGAGGGGATCGGTGAGCTTGGTGGGCACTGAGCAGCGATCGCGCGACGTACGATGGAAGGCCTCCTGCGATACGTAGACAGGGTGGAGAAAGAGGAGGGTGGGCAGCTTGGGGTCGATCGCCTTCGCGTTCGTCTTCGTCGGCGTGGAGATCGTGTAGTAGATGGTCGTCGACCCAGCGGCAGCCTTTATCTTTACGCTCGGCATGATCGGACAATGGGGAAGGGGAGGTGGTGAGGGAAGGGCTAGGGGATGGGGACGACGAGCTGTTCAGAGAGGAGGGGGAGGGCGCGATTGATGGCAAAAGTAGGAAAAGGGAGCGGGTGCAGTCGCCCAGTATCTTTAACGGTCTGAATAAGGGGAATCCATCATATGAGTGTCTGGGGGGATCGGTTAAACATCAGCTTCCGATTTCCAACCGCCGAATTGGTCACGGTGGCGGGGGCGCGCAGGGGCGACGCGCGCGTGGATGGCGCGTCGCCCGGCAACAACAACGTCAGTCAGAAGGACGCAGGCCAAGGGCCGATAAGCCCCTTGTTCTGACGCAAACCCTCTCGAGTCGTTGATGCGGTCTCTGGGGGAATAACTTTGTGTTTAGATCACAGATCAGCGCGAAGATGGTGGAGGAGTCCGCGGGCTCAACATTTGGATGTCCTTTTATGGCAGATCACGGGGTCGGGGAACAATAACATGAGGGGGTCCCTCGTTGCTTCCATGTCCACGAACGCGGGAAGCCCAGATGGACTACGCCAGAAGGGGATGCAGCGCGTGCAGCGAAAGGACGCGCGCCCCGCGAGGCCGACGACGCGCGAGACATCCCTGCCTGGAGACTCCAAGCCAACTCCAAGTCTGACCTTCGCTTCTGTTGAACTTTCTTTTGATAGAAAGCGAAGTGGGGTCGTGGTTACAGCCAGAGCATTGTCAATCAGCGCCGGCGAACAGGAATTCCGAAGATGAGATGAGATCAGTGGCACAGGCAGCACAAGGAAAGGAGGCGTGCGGCGCGGATTCCGACACAGGAACGTCATCGTTGGTGGTCTCTGCGCCTAGCGACAGCCATGTGCATCAGGATGGCGTCCAGTCAGAAATCTTCGCTCGGCGGCAGAGGTCTCAGCGGGGTTGCCTGGCGCAAAGGAGGGGGTAAGGAAAGGGCTAAGGTTAGGTTGAGGGGCTGAGGGCAGGCTAGGGTACCTTGAACATGACGGGCCGTGTGAGCGAGCGCAGCGATCAGGACGATCATCCGCGTGTTCACACGTTCCGCGAGGGGCAATCGCAAAGGTTATATCACCACGCCCTGCGACCATAAACAGTTCAATTGCGAGGGAAGAAAAGTCGCAGGTCGCTTCACACGCACTTTAAATCCCTGACGAGCGTGGGTCATCACAACGAGTCTGCCAACCGCAGTGCCACAAAATACCGAGCTGAAGAGCGGGAGCCAGCGGGCCTCCTCCCTCCGAAGGAGGGGATCGCAGAGCTCTACAAATGATATTTACCCCCGCTTAGGAACGCCGATACGCACGGGAGTGTAGGGCAAGTATCGCCCAGGCCATGGGGATTCCCCCGTCAATTCTCCAGGCCACAAAATAGTGCTGCCCAGCCCTCGAAGATCCTGCAAAAATGCCTCACGACGCCCGACACCCATCCAGCGAAGTAGCCAATGTGCCGGCGACAGACTAGGCTGCCGCCATAATTATCAATGCTGATGCTAGTTAGATATACAAGTCCATGTCAGTCCTCGGTGGTAAGTAAGTGAGTGATAGGCAGCCAGGACGTAGGTACGAGGCGGCCAAAGATGCATCAGTAAATCCCTACCCTCTATCTGCTTGCTCGCGGCCCATTGTACAGCGTCTCGTCCACCCAGTCGACGCGGTCCTGTCCCGCGGCGGGGTTATACTGGGGTGCGGGCCATTGCGGGCCGCTTATGCGCGAGCGCTGCGACCGTGAACTTGACGAAGCGCCGGAGCCCGTTGACCTGAGGGACGACTGAGTTAGCGAGGTCCCCAACTTCGAGAGGATGAGTTCGTACCGATGGCCGCTTGGCGGTGGTGGAGGTGGTCGTCGCGTGCTGACGTTGCGAACGAACGCGGGCGCTGGTGCGCCGGCCGCTGGGATGCTGACATTGCTTGTGACGGTCCCATAATTCCTTGCTCGTCCACGAGCGCAGCCGCGGCGCACGCCTAATGAGAGTCAGCGAGTCTCCCAACACGAGCCAAAAGCTAAACGCACATGCGACGATCCCCCACAACAACACCAAAACGATGATTCCGCAAACGACGGTGACCGGGATGGAGATCTGCAAGTTCGACTTGTACCATCCCTAGACGCAGAATTTCAGCACCTTCCTCGCCCCCCTGACGCCGACAAACGCACCTTAGCCGTATCGAGCAAACCTCCCTGCTGACACTTCCCGCTCTGGCAGGTACCAGCATAACCACACGGCGAGCCGTCGATGACATTGCTGGTGAGGACGACGCAGCCGTTGGCATGCTGCGGGTCCTGGCAGGAGACGCGGCAGGTCGAGTCGGAGTGATCGGGGCAGGCCTTGGTGAGGTTCATGCTTGCGCCGAGGGCCTGGCATTGTTCTACGATGGATGAGTGAGATAGCTGGAGGATAGCGGGACCGCAACTTACGGGAGACGGAGGTGCACTGGCCACTGGCGCAGGCGAGGTCATCGTCGCCGCAGCTCTGGCCATTAGGCGCAACAACATCATCCGGGCACTTGCCGCTATCGCCCGTGCACACCTCCTCCACATCGCACACCGCGTCCCGCCTCGCCCTGCACACCTGCCCCTTCCCCTTGAACTGGCACGTATCCGTGCAGCACGCGTCATTCGTCGGATCGCACACCGAGCCCTGCGTGAACTTGCACGTCTGGCTGTCGCAGCACGCCGAGTCGATGCCCGAGCCCGGGTCGCAGTCCTCGCCGTCCTCGACGATCCCGTTCCCGCACATCTGGAGCGAGACGAGGGGCGTGGTTGCCTCGGCGGCGTCGATGAGGCAGGAGGTGTTCGTTTGGGAGCCGGAGACGCCCTGCATGACGGCGCAGATGTTGCCGACGGAGCACGGGGAGAAGTTCTTCTCGGAGGATTGGGCGACGGGGGACATGATGAATTGGGCGTCAGCGTCGCAGGTAGAGGCGGAGAGGGGGCAGCAGCTGGTGGAGGGGACGGTGCAGCCGTCGGTGCAGTCGTGCTGTTCATCGCAGGGTTTGATCAGTGCGAGGTATCGTGGGGAAGGTCGGCGACACTCACGATTGCACCGAAATTGTGACCGATCTCATGCGAGACTACCTGCCACTCCGTAAGGCCCGACGTCGATACAGCGGTACCCGACACCGTCTGCGGATGTTCGCCGGCCGCGGACTGCTGGCAGCTGAGGAAGCTTTGTTAGCACGACCTCATCATCGTACAGTGATCAACCTACAGCGTCGCCAACCACGCAATGCCGACCTCGCTACCAGACGGGCAGCCACTCATGAGATGCCAAAGGCCGACACCATCATCACCCTTGTCCCCGCGCCACTGCGAGAACAGGCTGAGGCGATCGTTCAGCGTGACGCCGGTGTCGGCTTCGCACTCGGTGTTCCAGGGCATGTCGTCGGTTGCGGGGTCCGGGCAGTCAGGGTCCTGCACTTGGAGCTCGATGATGCCGAGGGAGACGTTGAGGGTGCTCTGGGAGGAGGTCAGGAGACGAAGGTCAAGATTGAGGGGAACGAACCTTGTAGAGTGCGCTAGCCATGTTCCAGTCGCTTAGGATCTGCTGGGTTGCATTCTCCTTGTTGCCGTACTTCTTAACGTACTTGCAGTCGGCCGCGACGCCCATGTACAGCTAAGATAGCATATATGAGGTGAAAAGCGTCAAGAACCCCCAGGGAGTCTACTCACAACTTTCTGGACCTTCGGGCACCCATCGGTCTTGTTGATCGAGTCCGCGAAACTGGCTCCACATTAGCAAACGAATATTGACCGCATATATGCACTGACTTCACACCCATACCGCTGCCAGCGACATCATCCCGGCGACTGAGGCCAAAGATCTCAAGCCCACCCCAGGAGTCCTTGGGTCTGGTGGTAAACGGCATCTCAACATTGTATAGCAAGTCATCGTGACCGCAGGTCTGCGGCGCCGCAACCGACGCCTTCGCCGTGGGAGGTACACCCATATCGGAATCGCGGAAGATGACCAGGCTGTCCGATAATTCGACAACGTCGCCGAGGTCGGGGTCGACTTCCTTGCGGACCCGGGAGTAGTGATCTCTCGTCATAACGTGGTATGTGGTCCCGTACGCCTGGAAAGCGCCCTCGAAGATGGGGGAGTGGATCTCGTCCCCTTGGTCGTGGACGACGATCCGCGCCCATCCGAGCACCCCCTCGCCGTCGTTGACGAGGGACGCGGCGTCCTTGCGCATGCGCGTGTCCGTGTAAGATGGAGCGATGACATGGCCCTCGTAGGCGAGGACGTGGGAGGGGAGCAGGGGGAGCGTCGTGGCGGATCTCGTGGCGGAGTCGTGAGAGACGATGCGTGCGGAGGGGTGGATGAGGTGCTCGTTCGGGCGGAGGTGGAAGTGGAAGATGTCGTCGAACGCCTCGAGCGTGAGGCGGAAGGAGTCCGTGTGCCGGAGCACGGGCGATCGGTCCTCCTGGAGCGTGCGCTTGTGCAGGAGGCTGGGCGACGTGCGGGGCAGGATGTCGAGCGCGAGAACGCGGGGGTGTGCGACGCGGGCGAGCGGCTTGGACTCCGCGCTTGATGCGTTTACCGAGGAGGGGAAGACATGGAGAAGGAGAACGACCAGCGCGGTTGTGAGTGTCCGAACTAACATCGCGGGGCAGAGCAAGAGCAAGAGCGAAGGGAAGGTCGAAAGCGAGTGAAAAGCAGGTCAGCCCCGACCTATAAGCATACAGCATCTCGGTAAGCAGCCAGCACAGGATCTCTTGGCGGGCCGATTCGCTCACCTGCGGTTAAGAACCAAGATACGTGAAAGAAAGAGGTAAACGTCCGAAGGCCCTGCTGAAGGTGAGGCTCGAGGTGAGCGTCGAGAGCAAAAGGCCGCGAGAACGATGTGGGCGGTTGTCAGGTGCGTCGCCGCGACCCGCTATACCGGGGTGATGATGGATGCGACCTCGTTGCGCTAAGGTACGCCGGGGCTGGGGGATATGCGGATGTCACTGCTCTCGTCGTCGTCGTTGGCGAGCACGGTGCTGGCGGTCGACAGCAAGAATGCGCTCTTCATCGTGCGTGCGGATGTGTAAGTAGGTGCCTGTAACCTCAACGTTCTGCGGTCCGAGACGGACTTGGCATTCCCATTGTTTAATTGACACGTGCGCCTGATCGGCAATGACCGCGGCACATGTTCGACTGTGACGCGGCTTGCAGCCGCAACCTGTGCGCTGGGCTCTTTACCACAGAAGTCCTGCTGATGATATGCTGCTGGGTTCTGAGCCAAGATTTTCATGTAATAACTCCCTGGACCTTGTACGCAATTCAAAAGTCCCTCGCAATGTGACTTTGGTGCCGACTTCGTGCAGCGGTCCACTTTCCCTCTTGAACTCCATCCTCCAAATTACTCGTCAATGGTGCCATTGATCATGATTGCAATCCTGTGAATAAACATGCACTACAGCTCATGTACTTGTCTGACTTCCCGAATCGTCGCATTGGGGTACACACTTTCCGCATAGTCGAGGAGATCATCCCGTTCCTCGTCGCGAAGCATCTGCGTGCAGATGACCAGGCGTTCAAGGGCAACACCTTGATGAGCAGGTGGAACGGATTGCTCTGCTAGATCCGACAGGTTCATACTACCGGCCTGGTTGGAATAAAACTGTGCGTCGAGCCTGAGCACGCGCAGATCCTTGCAATACTGTCCAAAAATCCCGATCTCGGTTGGGAGGAATGGCATCATGAGCAGAAGATCGCGGAGCTGTGGAAAGCTGCGCGCAAATTCGAGCGTCTGATCCTCGTCAAGAGGTTCAAAGTCGCCTCGCGAGTCGTACCAGAAGCAGCATAGATGGAGGACAGTGAGCTGGGAAAATTCAAAGAGCTCCGAAATAGCTGACAGTGAGTTGTAGGTCCCGAAGACACTACTGCGCCACTCCCATATAGTGCTCACAACGAGGTGTGTGAGCGTGTCCGCGCGGATGTGCCGTTTGATGTAGCGCAAAATGGTGCGGACGGAGTACTTGAGGTGCAGGTAGAGCGAACCAACGGGGAGGACGAGCTTTTCCAACGCCCAGGGCTCGTCGCGCATTTCCAAGACGGTGCGGAACTGCGTGAAGGTGAGGGAACCAAATGTCTTCGATGGGAAAACCAGGCTTTTGAGCGCCGGAAAGGCAATCCCCTGAATCTGGTCACAGGAGGGAAGATCCTCGGCATCGTCGTACGGGTCCTCCTCCTCGAAGCCCTCCGAGTCGTAGAAGCCAGTTTCGATCATGGGGTCATTGCCGAAGGTCACCTCCGGATTCCAGCGCATGGTCAGCTCCTCCAAAGACGGCAGGAGGGCGACGCTGGGCCAAAGAGCAGGGTCCAGGTACTCGATGGTGAGGCGGCGAAGAGCGGTACACGCCGAGAGATTGACCGCAAGGACGGCCAAGTTGGCGTCCGAGCTCCCATATCTATGGTTCAGCATCATCTCCTGGACAGGTGAGACACTGGTCGTCGGGTCAATGAGAGCCGCGATGCAGGCGGCAGCTGCGCTCGCCTTGACACTTGCTTCCACTTGCACCGTGTAAAGCGTGGAGGAGAGGAAGAGACGCAGCGCGTTTGGCTGCCTGCCAAAAGCACCAACGGAGAGCGAGCGGAGATGTGTGAACAGGCAGAAGTCCGGCAGGCTGGCAGCCAGCATGTCGTAGACCACGGGCGCGAGGGCGAGGCGGCCCCACTTGGAAAGGAGCTCTGCTGGGCTGGAGGGACCGCCTACAGTCTGCATAGTGCGGACGCGCGCTGTCTTAGGGAGAATGGCGGCCCATTCGGCGGGCGTGATACCGCGGCGTAGAGTCTACGATGCATAAGTTAGTCGAGGATTTCACGAACTCAGATATGCGTATTATCAACGCACCAGAGTAGGACTTTCGCCTATGATTCGATGACAATCGACATCGGGGGGTGACTGGGCCTTGCTCTGAACAGCGCTGAGAAGCAGGCGTGGCAGGGTCATTGATCACTCACGTCGTAGATGTACCATGCATCGTCCGGCAGCTTCCTGAGCACGATCGACAGATCAACATGCGCCCACAGACGCTCTTCGGCAATGCCGCACCAATTCTTGGCGACATAACACGCAGACCGAATGCCGTGGTCGTAGCCGTCTTCAACGACGAAGTCGAGAACGATAGAGAGGAGCTCTGCCACACCGAGTACGCGTGCGGAGCTCATGGCGGGGTGAGAGGATCCGCTGCTGCTTCGAATCGTCAGAGGCGGCCCTTTTAAGCGCGGAGTCACCGTAGGAAGAACTTACCTATCGCAGTCATCTGAATGAGCGGTACATCCCCATCTCAGTGAGCGATATGCGGTATACAAGGGCTTCAGCTCAGACGAGCATTGCACTGGATTGCTGATGGTGAGAAGGGCATCTTCCTGAGCGCCATGACTATGCTATTGTGTGCAAATGGGGCAGACGCATACCTTTAGAGTTGCGAGCCCTCCGTGACTCCCCGCCGTATCCTGCGTAGAGTTGCTTCTATTACAAGTCATTGTTTGCTGGATGAAGGTGCAAGGAAAGATCTGCCCCGACCAGCTATACCGAAATGATGGTGGATGGCCGCTCGTTATCCTGAGTTACGCAGGGGCTGGAGGGTCTTCGGCTGTGACTGCTCTCGTCGTCGTTGGCGGCCGGCACCAATAGCGCGCTCATCATCGTACGTGCCGATGTGTAAATAGTTAATGTCAGTCGCAACGCTTCGCGGTTTGAGACGGACTTGGCCTTCCCATTGTTCCGATTGACACGTGCCGTCCGATCGGCCATAACTGCGGCTTGCACGCCACCGAGTTCAACTTGAACCGTGACGCGGCTGGCAGCCAAAATATATGTGCTGGCATGAGGCTGGGTCGCTTCACGCGAGACGCTGGCTAAGGATATGCTGCCGGGAGCTAATCCCGGAATATTACCTCGGAACTTGAAGAGTCCTTCGCATTGGTACACTAAGTAATGCCAGTTCCCCTCCTACAATTCACGCGACAATGATATGGATGGATGCAAGAGCGTAATTGTACAAACTATAAGGACAAATCATAAGTCATACTCTGCTGTTACTTCACGGATTGTCGCATTGGGGTACACTCTTTCCGCATATTCAAAAAGATCCTCCTCGTCCGCGCCGTGAAGCAGATAGGTGCCGATGACCAGGCGCTCCAGAGCTACGCCTTGATGGGCAGGCAGAACGGATTGTTCTGCAAGCTCTGACAGATCCTTGTCTCTGTCATCGGAGCTGAACTGTACATTCAGCGTGAGCTCGCGCAGGTCCTTGCAGTACTGCCCAAAGATCCCAATCTCGTACGGCAAGAAGGGCATCGTGAGTAACAAACTACGCAGTCGTGGGAAGCTGCGCGCCATCTCGCGCGTCTGGTCTGCATCGAGAGGCTCGAAGTCGCCATGTGCGTCGTAATAGAAACAGCGCAGATGGAGGACGGTGAGGTGGGAAAAACCAAAGAGTAGCGAAATGGCTGTCAGACAGTTGCACTCCCCCTGCCCGTTGCGCCATTCCCACATGGTGCTCACAACGAGGTGTGTGAGCGTGTCCGCGCGGATGTGCTGTTGAATGTAGCGCAGGACCGTGCGAACGGAGTACTTGAGGTGCAGGTAAAGCGAACCCTTGGGAAGGACAAGCTTTTCCAAAGCCCAGGGCTCGTCGCGCATCTCCAAAACGGTGCGGAATTGGGTGAAAGTAAGCGAAGCACACTGAATGGATGGGAAAACCAGGCTTTTGAGCGCTGGAAAGGCGATCCCCTGGATCTCGTCACGAGAGGGAAGGTCCTCGCCATTGTCACATGGGTCTTCCTCATCGAAGTCGTCGGAGTCGTATAAACCATCTTCGACATCGCTATCATAGCCAAAGGTCACCTCCGGCCTCCATCGCATGGTCAGCTCCTCCAAAGACGGCAGGAGGGCGACGCTGGGCCAAAGAGCAGGGTCCAGGTACTCGATGGTGAGGCGGCGAAGAGAGGTACACGCCGAGAGATTGACCGCAAGGACCGCCAACTTGGCGTCCGAGCTCCCATATCTATGGTTCAGCGTCATTTCCTGGATAGGGGAGACGCCGGACGTCGAGTCGATGAAAGCCGCGACGCAGGCAGCCGCTGCGCTCGCCTGGACACTTGCTTCCACCTGCACCGTGTGGAGCGTGGAGGAGAGGAAGAGACGCAGTGCGTTTGGCTGCCTGCCAAAAGCACCAACGGAGAGCGAGCGGAGATGTGTGAACAGGCAGAAGTCCGGCAGGCTGGCAGCCAGCATGTCGTAGACCACGGGCGCGAGGGCGAGGCGGCCCCACTTGGAAAGGAGCTCTGCTGGGCTGGAGGGACCACCTACAGTCTGCATAGTGCGGACGCGCGCTGTCTTAGGGAGAATGGTGGCCCATTCGGCGGGCGTGATACCGCGACGTAGAGTCTACGATGCATACGTTAGTCGAGGATTACACGAACTCAGATATGCGTATTATCAACGCACCAGAGTAGGACTTTCGCCTATGACACGATGACAATCGACATCGGGGGGTGACTGGGCCTTGCTCTGAACAGCACTGAGAAGCAGGCGTGGCAGGGTCATTGATCACTCACGTCGTAGATGTACCATGCATCGTCCGGCAGCTTCCTGAGCACGATCGACAGATCAACATGCGCCCAAAGATGCTCTTCGGCAATGCCACGCCAACATCTGGCGACATAGCACGCAGATCGGATGCCGTGGTCGTAGCCACCTTCACCGACGAAGTCGAGAACGAGGAAGAGGAGCTCTGGCACCCGGAACACGCGTGCGGAGCTCATGGCGGGGCGAGAAGAGGCTGCTGCTTCGAATCGCCCAAGGTAACCCTCTTAAGCGCGGCGTCAGCGTAGGAAAAACTTACCTATCGTGATGATCTGAATGAACTGTACGTCCCCATGTTAGTGACTTTATTCCGTATCCAAGGGCTTCACCTATCTCTGGATTGCTAATTGAAAGAAGGACTTCTTCCCAAGCGCCATGACTACGCTATTGTGGGCAAATGGGGAAAGTGCATACCTTCGGAACTGCAAGCCCGCCGTTGCTCCTTGCCCTATCCTGCGCAATGTTGCTTTTATGCCAAGTCATTGTCTGCTTGACGGAGGCGCAAAGGGAGATCTGCTCCGACCGGCTATACCGAAATGGTGGAAAATTTGCCCCCTCGTCGTCCTGAGATACGCAGGCCTAGGGGCTAGTGGGCCTGCGGCTGCGACTGCTCTCGTTGTCGGCGCGCGAAATGCTGATGGTCGGAAGTATGAGCGCGCTCTTCGTCGTACGTGGCGACGTGTAAGTACTGAGGGACCTGCAGCCGCAACGTTTCGCTGTGCGAGACAGACGTGCGCCGGATCGGCAATGGCCGCGACTCGTACGCCACAAAGTTGAACTTGAACCGTGACGCGGTTGGCAGACGTATATATGTGCTAGCCTCGTTTCCGCCGAGTTCTAACAAGCCCTTGGAACTCAACCTCCAAGCGTGAGATGCGAAGATAACCCGAGTTGAGGCCCCGGACTGACGCCTGAGGATCATGCACGCTCAGTACGGACACTCCGATTTCGCTGCTGGCTTGAACGGACAACTCCGCCTTTGCGGCCCCCGACAATGCCGAGAATCAGAGGTACGCAAGGCAATGCCTGCGCACTCAATCGTAAATCCAGCTGAAGTGAAATGCACTTCTAATCGTCGGAGTAAGCCTCCTTCGGCAACGTCGCTCTCAACAATTGCTAGATTTTCCGGTACGATGCGATAACTAGCTACATTTACATACTAAAAGACTAGCGGCCTAAATCTTCCGCGCGTCTAACCTCTCGAATCGTCGCATTTGGGTACACTTGCTGCGCAAACTCGAGGAGTTCCTCCCGATCGTCATCGTATTGAACTTCCTCCGTGCCAAGTTCCAGGCATTCGAGGGCGACACCTTGATGAGCTGGGGGAAGGAGCTGCTCCAAAAGGTCCTCCAGGTCCGCATCCATCTCCTCAGCATCCTCTGAGTAGAATTGGACGTTGAGCCTGAGCTCGCGCAGGTCGGGGCAATACTGCGCAAATACCCCAATCTCGGTCGGTCGGAAGGGAAACGCAAGCAGAAGATCGCGCAGGCGCGGAAAGCTGCGAGCAAGCTCGCGCGTTTGGGCCACAGAAAGAGGTTTGAACTCGCCCGGTTCGGATTCCCAGTAGAAGCAACGCAAGTGAAGGACAGTGAGCTGGGAAAATCCAAAGAGCTCTGAGATGCAGGACAAGTAGTCGTACTGGTTGCCTCGCCCGCCCTGACGCCACTCCCACATGCTGCTCAAAGAGAGGTGAGTCAGCGTATCTGCGCGAATGTGACGCTGGATGTAGCAGAAAAGTGTTCGCGCGGAGTATTTGAGACGGAGACGAAGCGATTCATCTGGAATGACCAGCTTCTCGAGTGCCCATGGCTCGTCGCGCATCTCCAATATAGTACGAAATTGGGTGAATGTGAACGTCCCCCAAGTTTGGGATGGAAAGACCAGACTTTTGAGCGCCGGGAAGGCCGTTCCATTGATCTGGTCACGAGAGGGGAGGACTTGGGCATCGTCCATTGGATCTTCCCCGTCGAAGTCGTCGGAGTCGTAAACGCCATCTTCGATGTCGACATCGTAGCCAAAGGTCACCTCCGGCCTCCACCGCATGGTCAGCTCCTCTAAAGACGGCAAGAGAGCGACACTCGGCCAAAGGAGGGGGTCCATGTACTCGATCGTGAGGCGGCGAAGAGCCGTGCACGCCGAAAGATTGACCGCGAGGACGGCCAAGTTGGCGTCCGAGCTCCCATATCTGTGGTTCAGCATCATCTCCTGGACCGGGGAGACACCGGTCGTCGGGTCGATCAAAGCCGCGATGCTGGCAGCCGCTGCGCTCGCCTGGACCTGCGCTTCCACCTGCACCAGGTGGAGCTGGGGAGAGAGGAAGAGACGCAGCGCGTTTGGATGCCTGCCAAAGGCACGGACGGAAAGCGAGTGGAGATGAGGGAACAGGCAGATGTTCGGAATGCTGGCAGCCAGCATGTCGTAGACCACGGGCGCGAGGGCGAGGCGGCCCCACTTGGAAAGGAGCTCTGCGGGGCCAGAGGGACCGCCTACAGTCTGCATAGTGCGGACGAGCCCTGTTTTAGGGAGGATGGCGGCCCAGTCAGCTTGCGAGATCACGCGACGTAGAGTCTACGATGCATAAGTTAGTCAAGTAGTCCATAGAGTCAGAAATACGGAGGGTCAACGCGCCAGAGTAGGACTTTCGCCTATGATACGATGACAATTGACATCGGTGGCTGACTGGGCCTTGCTCTAAACAGCGCTGAGAAGCAGGCGTGGCAGGGTCATTGATCACTCACATCGTAGATGTACCATGCATCGTCCGGCAGCTTCCTGAGCACGATCGACAGATCGACTTGCGCCCAAAGACGCTCTTCGGCAATGCTGCGCCAACATCTGGCGACATAGCACGCAGATCGGATGCCGTGGTCGTAGCCGTCTTCAACGACGAAGTCGAGAACGATGGAGAGGAGCTCTGGCACCTGGAATACCCGTGCGGAACTCATGACGGGGGGCGAACAGAGGCTGCTGCTTCGAATCGCCAGAGGCAACCTCTTAAGCGCGGTGTTAGCGTAGGAAGAACTTGCCTATCGTGAAGATCTGAATGAGCAGTGCTTTTCCATGTCAATTGACGATATTCCGTATCCAAGGGCTTCACCTAGAACGGCATTGCACTGGATTGCTGATTGTGAGAAGGACCCTTCCTGAGCGCATGACTACGTTATTGTGTGCAGATGAGGAATATGCATAGCTTCGGACTTGCAAAAACTCCGTTGCGCCCCGCTGCTAACTGGGCCATATGGCTTCTCGTCGTCGTTCAACTGAGGAGATGCCTGCCTAGCGCAGCGATCTGAATGGGGCGATGCCCCTAGGGCCCGTTACCCAAAGCGAAAATGTGTAAAGCCGGGGCCAGCTACCTTGCGAGAAGTCAGTATAGATTAGCGTTGGGTAGATGTTGAACGAAATTTAAGAGTCGGCGAGTCGAAGGATGAGAATGAAGACTCGTTTGAAATGCCTCGTCGCTCAGTGGGACTTACCGCTGCGGCCGATGCCGACGATCACGTGGCAAGTTGAATTCAGACGATACGGGCACTGGCACCTACGATACAGCCCGAGACGACAACACGTACTGAGGAGAACGAGCCCCCTTGTCCGAAAAATCATAAAAGATGAGGCTCATGTGTTAGTTTGGAACGGCATGAACACAGGGCAGCATCTCAGGCTGATTATACAGTCCTTGACATCGCATGGTAGTAGAACTGATTGAATTCTGGTCAACGATATCGCGAAGGCTGCGAGGATTTCATTCCTCGAAGAAGAAATCCAAAGACAAAGAATCACTGCCTAGTGTAGGTACCTGTCGAATCATTGCATTCGGGTACACGCTGCGCGCGTACAAGCGCAGATATATCCAATCTCTATCCGGCCTCGACATCTGCTCTGTGCAAATCCCAAAGCGCCGCAGCGCAGGCCCTGTATGCGCTGGCGCCACCTCTTGCCAAACAAGCTCGGAAAGGTCGGTGTCGGGGTCGATTGCGGATGGGCAGAGCGCGAGCGTCTGCAGCTCCCGACAGTGCAGCGCAAATACCCCAATCTCGCTGGGAAGGATGGGCATCGCGAGTTGGAGTTCGCGCAGGCGGGGGAAGCTGCGTGCAATGTCCTGCGTCTCGGCCGCATCGAGG
Source organism: Schizophyllum commune H4-8 (assembly GCF_000143185.2). Lineage (NCBI taxonomy): Eukaryota > Fungi > Basidiomycota > Agaricomycetes > Agaricales > Schizophyllaceae > Schizophyllum > Schizophyllum commune. The sequence continues at coordinate 404,351 of NW_026089554.1, read as the reverse complement.
GGTTCGAAGCTCTGTGGCGGATGGAAGAAGCAAAACAGGCGAAGTACGGTGAGCTGGGAGAACCCAAAAAGCTCTGAAATGCCTGAAAGGGGATTGTAGCCCATGGACGCGCGGCGCCACTCCCGAAGGGTGCCCAGCGTGAGGTGAGTAAGCGTATCGGCCTGGATGTGATCTCGAAGATAGCGGAAAATGGTGCGGGCGGAGTACTTGAAGTTCATATCAAGCGTCCCGAAAGGAATGTCGAGTTTCTCCAATGCCCATGGTGCATCACGCATCTCGAGAATGGTGCGCAACTGAACGCCAGTGAGCGAGCAAGCTTCCTCGGACGCGAAGATAAGAGTTTTGAGCGCCGGGAAAGCCGTCCCTCTAATTTCGTTCCGGGAGGGAAGGACGTCAGCATCGTTGGGCTCGTCTGCACCCTCATAGTCCTCGAATTCAGGCTCGTCGCTTTCGCGATCCCTACGGCCGAAAATGACTCTAGGACTCCATTTTATTTCCAGCTTCTGCAAAGATGGCAGAAGAGCGATGCTTGGCCATAGCAGAGGGTCAATGTAGTCGATCGCGAGCTCGCGAAGAGTCGTGCATGCGAGCAACTTCTCTGCGAGGGCCAGAGTACCAGATGGCGAGCTGTCGAGCTTATGATTCAGAGTCATGTACTGGACCGGGCAGATGCCGGTCCTCTCGTCAACGAAAGCGCTGATGCAGATCGCAGCGTCAAAGTCGTACATCGCTGCCTCCAGATGGACGGCGCGAAGCTCTGGAGAGAAGAAAAGACGGAGCACGCCCGGGAATCCCCCGAAGGACGTGACATAGAGGGTGTGGAGGCGAGGGAAAAGACAGAAGTAGGGTAGGCATGCGGCGAGTGTGCCGTAGACGACGGGCTGATTTAGAGCGAGTTGGCCCCATTCAGAGACTTCGTAGACACCCTGGTTATCTTCCGTAACCGTATAATCGCCAATGGTTACGATCTCGTGAACGTGCTCTGTGAGATGAGATAGAGTAGCCCAATCATGTTGCGTGATCGCGCGGCGCAGTGTCTGCCTTCCGTGAGCAAGTTCCTTCAGACGTCGAGGAGAAAGTGCAGCGACGCACCAGCGTTGGGTGCCTCAAGCCTTCGTTCTTGGTGACATGGTGCCGGTTCAGATCATCCTGTGTCGGTTGCAGGTCACCTCCGTCTCCCGGGTCCTGTACACCAATTAGATGAGGAGCACTCGCGGAAGTGAGTGTGGCGACTCACATCGTAAATGTACCATGCATCTTCGGGCAGGAGTCTGAGCACGACCGACAGATCGATCTTCGCATATAGACGCTCCCGAGCGAGGGCGCGCCAAAGCTTGTTGACGAGGCACGCCGAAGCAAGCATGGGGTAGCGCCCCGGGATGTCGGCGTCAAATATGGCACCGAGAATTTCGGGAATTTTGAGCGGGTCCTGCTCACGGTCCATGATGAGAGCGGGAGACGGCCGCTGCTTCAACCCGTCCGCTAGGATCCTTCTTAAGCGACGGGGTAGCGTAGGAAAGGCTTGCCTATCGCAGCAATCTGAATGGTCGAAATTGCTTGATTCATTTGGAAGCACATTGTATCCAAGGGAGCCACCGCGGAAGGGCACTGCGCCGTTTCCCCAGTAGTGAGAAGGACTTCTGGTTAGGCGCCATGACTACGCACTTATGCCCAAGTGGGGTTACTGTACAGCTCCGGGCTGGCAAACACTCCATTGCTTCACGACGCTGGTTGCACGACGGAGATTCCCTTGCCATTCACCATTGGCCATAGGCCAGCCAGAGGGAAAGCAGCGAACGGAAAGGTTCAATCCCTCGGCCATCGTGGCATCCTGGCAGGAAGGAATGTGCGGACCGGCAAATTCCGGGTGATGAGATGACAGTCACATGTCACTGCCATGTTGAACTTCCCGACTAGTCTGCGACCTTGCCTCACTAGCTGTATTGTCCTGATTGGCGACCTCGGGACGCGACCATAGATCATAAATTACGCCCCTCTACTGATCCCCAGCAGCGCTCTATAGCAAGGCCCAATTCTGGCCGACCCGCGCGGCGTTCTGTATCACAGCCTACAGGATATGCTTCAGTAACTTCATTGTCATTCTACTACCGTATCAGATTACCGCAAGCGCGATCGTCCTTATAACTATGTGTACAGTAAAAATGAAAACAAGCATCGGAACAGCACGATGACCTGGACAGACGACCGAACGAAAAATCGAGCCAACACCCACCCGCACCCGCACCTCGACTTGCTGCTTCTTGTCCCCAACCCCAGTCGACAGCGCCCGGCTAGCACTCGCGCGTCAGTGAACCGCGGTGACCTCCCCACGACTATCCCAACGCGCCCGCTCCCGCCGCCCCGCTAACCATCACAAAACCATGATATACATCGTATACACCTCGTATAGAGAGCGTACGCAGAGTAGAGGATACAAATGCCAGACAGAAGGAGAGCGTTATATAGATATAGGATTATGTGAAGCGAGACGGCAGACAGTGCGAGATGCCAGTGATGCGGAAGGAAGACGGACATGACGTGACATGGGACGAACATCGAGGGAGAAACTGGTAGGTGGGCAACGGGATCGCGCGCTCGGTAGCGAGCGCGGCGGGTTGGCGAGCGCGGGGTAGGTGTCCGGCGAGCAAGGCAACGGCGCCGACTGTCTATAGCGCGGCCGCGCCAAACCACTGGCCATCTAATGACCACCCGCCTGCTTCGACTTCAGCCCCTCCAGGATCTTGTTCACCCCCGACGGCTCCAGCACCACCTTCGTCCCGTCACACCGCGCCTTCGACGTGAACTCCGAGCACAGCTCATTGATGTCGACATCCTGCGGGATATGTCAGCTCGAGCCCGTGATTCACCCCATCTCGTCGTCCTCGGTCTCGCTATCGCTGATGCTAACCTTGTACAATGGGCTGTTCGTGATCGTCCGCCACGCCTTCAGCACCTCAATGTTCTTGTCGCTCTTCTCCGTCTTCGGGAACTGCGTGCCCTTGCACATGATCGTCCCGTCGACGCCCTTGCGCAGGTTGTTCACGACCGTACCCGGCGATGCGCACGCCTCGCCCGCCGCGCACGCTTCGTCTTCAGGTGTCGGCGAGGAGGAGGTGAAGGGTGACTCGCCGAGCTCCTCGCTATGCTTCTGGAACTCGGCCTTCGTCTTCGGACACTCCTTCTCCTTGTGCTCGCCCGCCTGCTCGGGAGGCGTGCGCAGTACTGCCGACTCTGGCGACGATGCTGAGTTCGAGATGGATGGCGTGTTGTTGAGGCTGGGGTTCGAGCGTAGGGCTGCGGGGGTATAGTTATGAATGATGGGGCTGATGCTGATGCTGCTAGCGTTGCCATTGCCGTTGTTCCCGGCGTTGTGGCCGTTGCCGTTCGCGGGAGGGCTGGCGCCCAGCATGTTGAAGTCGAGCGGGCTCTGATTCTGCGAGAGATATCCTGCGAAGAGCTCGTCAAGGTTCGTCGATTCCGACTGCCAGTTCATGCCGTTCAGGCTGAACCCGCTCTCCGATGGGGTTTTGCCATTCTCGAACCCGCCGATGTTCATCTGCATGGCGCTCGAGCTGGCCGTCGCCTGAGGGGAGTCGTCCAACAGGTGCATGCCGGTATTGTTGTTATCGAAAGTGGTCAAGGTGCTCCAATCTATCGGACTGCCGTCCGCGTTGTTTGGAGGTGAGGGCTGACCAGAGGGCGAGGAAGAGGAGGAAGAGCCTGACCGCGGCAGGTTGAAAAGCATAGCGTCTGAGGTGAGCGAGCCGCGCTGGTTATTTGACGGGTTCTTGGGAACGGCGAATGTGAACTGCGCCTGCTTCAAGGCCATATTCTCGCTCTGAAGTCGTTGCAACATGTCGCGCAAGTTTTGGTTCTCCGAGCTCGCCTCTGCATTCTTGGCCTCCAGCGCAGCTACCTGATCTTCCAACTACGCAACTGATCAGATTGCGTTCACAAAGGAAAGTATGCCCACGTACGTCCTTAACATGCTTCTCCTTGCGTTCCCTAAATGCCCTTTGTGCGGCACGGTTCTGCTCCTTCCGCTTCAGCAACCTCTGCTCCTCCTGTGCCACTATAAGTATATGGAACAGCCTCGACCGATGACTACGTACCTGTGACAAACCAGACGAACCACCCGCTTGTCCACCTGCCGACTTGCGTCGTCCATGGGAGGCACCTTTCTTGCTCGATGTGGAGGTAGCAGGGGCTGATGGGGTGCGGGACTGAGGACGACGGGCAGCAGATAGTCTCGAACTTCGCCTACCAGTGTGCTGCGTCTTGTGGCTCGGACCCTCATCGTCGAGGTCATCTTGGCTCGCCTTGCGCTTCAAAGGCGTTTCCCCCAGTTCCTCCTCGTTCCTTCCATCTGTCGAATCCTTGCTGGACGACGGCGGGCTGGGGCTGCTCTCCTCGGAGGGCGGGGAAAAAGTCGGGGGAGGGAAGGAGGTCACATTCCGTGGGTTGACGCTATCGCGATCGAAGGTGTTGTTCGCCGCGAGATCTCCTCCAACGGCGGGGAACTGCTTCTGCAGGAGCGCCAGAAAGTCGTCGTCCGGGAGCTGCGAGAACTGCGACGCCTGCGACAAGTCCCAGAAAGGTGTCATATTCATATCGGTAAAGGCCTCCATCTCGCGGGCGCTCGCTGACGAATATTCCGCTGCTGCTTAGCTGAGTCGTTCGGGGTCGAGAGACTCGAGAGGGTCGATAAGACTTTCGGATGGGAGAAGAGGGCAAGGAGCAATGAATTGACAACGTCGTCAGTCGGCTTGTCGCAGATCGCCAGCCGAGCTGACAAAGCGTGTGATCTGGTCACGTGAAGCCCCTATTGGCTCCCAACGGTCTCACGCCGGAACTTGCTGGAAGTCGAGCGCACGCTGCAGCTCATTGTTCAGGCGGCCATGTCACTCGGCGGCCTGCAGACAGGTCTTGGAAGATGAATTCAGGCGTCGAGGCTGCTGCTGGGCGATCTAGAATAATTCCTGGATTTTCTGAGCCCTTCCCGCCTGACCTGCCTCCGATGAATACGGGACGAGGTACCCGCGCTCAGTCCGCACTCTCCCCCAAGGTACATCGAAGATCAACAGAACTTCACCACTATCAGCACGAGTGTCCCACGGCGACGGCGCCCTTGGCTGGCCTCGAACAGTTAGACGTCAACGAGCTGTGACTATAGTCGAACTTCGAACCCGACGCCCGCATCGTCGAGCGGCAGTCATCCGTTCTTCCGTCCCCAAAGTCCACGGGCTCTGCATCGCCGTGGCGGCCACCGACGTTTGACCTTCCTCGCACCCAATAAATATCGGCCGACAGGAAGTGAAATGCCTCACCTTGACTCACGGTGACTTCAAAGGTTGGTCACCTCGATGTCATCCTTCCTGGGCGCTGGAGATCGCCCGCACATCGAAGCCCGCACCGCGCGAAAGGGCGAAGAAGCAGCCCAGCGAGCGTTATCTTTGGCTGGCCTACCCGGCCCTCCACGACCTCTGCATTCTCCTGCTCATAGTTGCAGCGGGCGGACGGTCAGCTGACGGTCGTACCTACCGCGAAGGGGGCTTCCTGTGCATGCGCGCCTGACGGTTGGGTTACTGCGAAGACTGCTGCGAACCTTGGCTAGCGGACCACGGCAAGCTCGCCATTCCACACCACGAACCCAGTTATGTACGTTCTGGCATTATCCCTGGAAATACGGTAAATACAACGGAAAGCGACTAGCTGGAGGGTACATGCAAAGAGATGGGAGAGATGAAAGATGAACGGACGACGAACGGAGAGGTGTGCGAGCGTACGATGAACGGAGAAGTGTACGTTGAAGTGAGCTGCAGGCCTGTGTAGCGTGAATGAAATCATCCTGGGCGATGAGTGTATGGGCAGAGGTATAACCAAGAAGCGCGCAGATATATCCGAGGGAGGGAGCGGATGCGCGGGGGAGGAAAGGAGCGGTCGGTGGCGGCGGAGACAGGGAGGTAACGCGGGGAAGGTTAACGATAGCGTGTGGACATAATTACTGCAGGAGGCGCATTAGTAAGGGCATCAAATGGGACGAGGAGGCTCACATAGTACTCGATCTCCAACTGTAGATAGGAGGTCAGTACAACTTGTGACGATTGGCTACTGACCGTACTCACAAACAAAAAGGCCACCTTCCGCGGCCACAGGATGTTGAGCCCTGCTGGATTGTATATCTCAACGTTCAGCTCGTCTATGAGGTTCTTCAACCGCCGCATCATCTGCCGAAGTATAGTCAACGCCTGGCTGCCCACAACGTCAGTCACGCAATCCTACCCTGTCATAGTACGACTGCACAAACAGCCGCGACAGCTGCAGCGTCAAGACAGCCAGCGTGTTGTCCACGAACGCATGCCGCGTACTATGCGCCAGAATCAGCAGCTCATTGATCGCGTTAATGGACTCCAGGAACTGCGTTGGCGTTATCTGAATCGAGGGGAAGCGCGTCAGGTTAATGAAGTCCTGGCTTCCACAGCACTCGGGGAATGAGGACTTACACGGCCCTCCAGCTCCAACGGATAGATCGGCGCGAACTGGACGAGCTCGCCGCCGGAATAGTCGCGCTCTATGCGGACGATCTCGCGGGGGTGATGAAGCCCGATCTGCCCTACGGGCGCCGTCCCAAAGGCCGCGTCTGGCGGGGGTGGGCCAGTGAAGTAGGCCGAGCGAGGTATTTGAGGACGAGACGTGCTGGAGGGACAGCTGATCAGTGTTTACTTCTGGGTAGGTGCTAGAGGCGAGACTCACTTCGCACCACTGCGCCTCGTGCCAAACTCGCGCGGGGTTGCGCCCCACGACTTCCCGTCCGTCTCTGGTGGATCGACGAGGTCCCATGGTTGAGGTTCACGACTCCGCGTTAGGTCGAGGTGCAAGTGCGACGTCCGGCGACCAGCGACAGGCTTCTCCGTACCCGCGCCGACAGAGCTGGTGTCATCCGGAAAGAGCAGCCGGCCTTGCGAGTCCACGACCTGCTCCCCGTCCTCAACGATCACAGTCAGGTCTGGTCGCGAGGCCTCCTTGTTCACCGCACTCCTCGCATCGTCGTGCAGCGGGTGCCAGTCCCCGGTCTTCTCGTCTGCATCGGGCTCTTGGCGGCGAGTAGAAGAGGTGGATTCGCGCGTGTTCGTGCGCGTCAAGGGCGGGCTGGGGAGATGGGATAGGCGCCGGGTGGCTGCTGACTCCTCTGGTTCATCCGTCCGCTTCTCCTCCTGATCCTCCTCTCGCTCATCCGCGCTGCTCCTTGACAGCGGGGAAGCACCCGTGCCAGAGTCCTTACGCTCGTCGTCGGGGGTGGCGGACGCGAGGTGATCGTGCGGCGCCAACGTCGGCGTCAAGGAGTCCTGGTCGGCGTTCTGGGGCGAGGTGTCCGAGGTCATGTCATGGAATTTGCGAAGCCAGTGCGGTAAAGGGTAGTAGAATGCCTGTCGGCGTCGCCGAGAAGGCAGAGGGCAGGATGGCGAGCGGTCTAAGCAGCACACATGGACGCTCTTCCCCGCTAGCACGTGCGAGTGTGCAGATCATCCTGGCGCCCACAACTCAAGTTCAACACCAAACTCAGGCTACACAAGCTATTATTCGAGAATTCCATTCCAACCCTAGCCACGTACACAGGATATAGGCGCGTAGACCCGAAGGAAGGTATTATATACAGCGCAGCCGGCCCAGCGACGCGACGACGCTAGCAGCCAAACGGTAGCGGCGAGTGCTCCAGCCTCCAGACGTGTAAGCGAAATCAAAATATATACCAGATAGGTAGATGCAGCGAGGAGATCCGGGGAGCAAGAACTAGTGAACAGAGCGGTAGTGTAGCAAATGACAGGACGGCGGTAACATAGGGTGTGAAATATGTATGCATAAGGTGGTGGGACAAGGATACACAGAGAAAGCGGACGAAGAGGAGTGGGGAGATGAGAAGTGAAGGGAGGAGGCAGGGCGTCTATGACCACCAACCATCCTCTCCTTGCGTGACGATGCTCACGACGCTGGGTGTCGGCGAGGGTATTCTGTAGTTCTTGTACGAACGACTCTTGGGTGTACCCTGGCCGACACCGGGATAGCGACTAGGTACAGGCGCGTACATGCTTGCACGCGCGGGTGTGGGCGAAGGTGCGTGGCTCAACGTCGGGGTTGCCGCGCGGCTGTCGGCGTACACTGTACTTGTGCGTGACGACGGGCGGTGAATGGAGTGCCCGTTCACGCCGTTCGTGCCGTTCGTCTTCGGTTGTGCCGCCTTAAGCACCGCTGCCTGAAGCTCTGACTGCAACAGCCGGACCTTGGCTTCGAGCGCCGAGATGGTCTCGCGCATCTTGTTCTCGCGGTCCTGAATGCGGGTCAGCGACAGTCTAGGAGGGTCCTTGCCCATGCTCACCTTGGCCAAACGATCATCCGCCTCACGCTCCTCGAGCTGCAACTTCGCGACAGAGTGGTCGGCGTCGAGTTGCGCATGCGTCTGCTCCGCATGCTCGAGCTTCGTGCGCGTGAGCTCCAGATTCGCCTCGTACTCCTTCGCCCTGCGCTCCCACTCGGACGCGCGCTGCTGCGCCTGCGTGAGGCTCTGGCGTGCGGTGAAGGCGATCTTCTCCGCGTTCGCCATCTTGCCGTCTTGCTCCTTGAAGCGCCTCTTGAGCGCGGCGTGCTCGCCTTCGAGGACCTTCGCACGATCCCGGACCTCGCGCAGCTCCTGGAGTTCTCGGGTGTCGGTCTGCCCCATCATGGAGGACAGCTCGGTCATCTGGGCGCAGGCGCGGCGAAGGGTGTCCCACTGTTCGTCGTGAGACTGCACCTCGTCGAGACGCTTCTGCAACGCCTTGGCGGAGGCAGCCGCCGAGTCCTTATCACGGACAGCGATGGAGTGCTTCATCTCGAGGGAGTCGATCTAGATTGAAGTCAGATAAGAAAAGCACCAGCTGCGAGGAAAGAAAACGCACCTGTGCCTTCATGCCCATCTTCTCCTTCTCAAGCTCGCGGTTCGCCTTCTCGAGCTTCTCGATACGCTCCTTGTTGGCAGCGGCCTCGACATCCGACGTCTGCAACCGCGCCAATGCCTTCGCGAGCGCATCCTCCAGCTCCTTATTCCGCGCCTCCATCACCGTCGCCTCCGAAGCCTTCGCCGTCGCAGAAGCCTGCAAGCTCTTGACCTGCTCCTGCAACCTGCTGCGGTCGGCCTCCACAACGCCAAGCTTCTCGCTCAAGACGTCCTTCTCCACCCGCACCTGGCCGTGCGCTCCGCGGGCCTTAGCAACCTGCACCTGCGCTTCGGTAACAGCCTTGCGCAAGTCGTCCATCTCGCGCCGGTTCTGCTCGCGCGTGAGGGCGAACTCGGCGTGCGCGGCTTGCAAGACGTTGGTCGCGGAGGCGAAGGTCTCAGGGAGCGCGTTGAGCTTCTCGGCGAAGTCGCGCTGCTGGGCGAGGATCTTTTCGGTGGTGGCGTTGGAGGTAGAGGAGGAGGCGATGTTGTCGAGAGCAGCCTTGATGGCAAGGATATTCTCGTCCGGCAAGACGGGGTCGGCGCGGAGGCCGGGCCTCGTCTGGAGCTCCTTGACAGTCGCGGCGAAGCCGTCCATAGCGGCCTTGAGCTGTTGAGGAAGCTGCGAGACAAGCTCGTTGGCATGCTTTTGCGACGCCGTCAGCTCGGTCTGCTTCGACGTCAACGACCTTTGACCCTCCGCCAAAGAGCTGAGAACAGAAGTGGCCTGCGTAATAGGAGCCAAGGAAGAGGTGACGATCTCCTTGACCTTGCCGGCGAGGCCATCTATATGCTGGTCCCTCGTGGCAAGGCGAGCGTTAAGGCGCTCGACCACCAAGTCCGCGACCTGCTCCTTGATCTCGAAGGCGTCTATCGGTGCGATAGCACGGCGAACTTCGGTCACTAGCGCACTGGTCATGGCCTCGACGTCGATAGCAGGCTGCTGGGCGACGATCTGGGGGAGAATAGGCACAAGACGGTCGACGATGAGGCCCGCGGTCTCACGCTTGTCGGAAGCGAGGTCGATAAGCTGCGTGATGTGCGGCTTGACGGCCTGTGTCAGCTGCTCGGTGAGGAAGTCGTAGTTGACCGGCTCTTGACGCAGGTTCTCCAGAGCGGGCTTGAGTGCCGCAACGACGTCCTCCGCTGCGGTCTTCTTCGCATGCGCCATCGCAACGTTGTGCATCTCCGCGACCTCGGCGGGGATACGCGCAACAGCCTGCCCAACGGCCTGAATGGTGTTCGCGTTGAGCTTCTGCAACAGAGGGCCGAGGTCCTGCGTCGTGCCATTGGATACCTGAGCCTGCGCAAGGCTCTGCGTCAGCGACGACAGCTCCCTCTGCATGATCCTCAACGACTCTTGGTGGCCCTCCTGCACCGCGTCCTTCAACATCTCGAAGTCCAGATCGCCCCGAGCGTCCATCTGGCTGTCCATCATGCTCTTCGCCGCCGCGTCGGAGAGGTGCTGCCGGAACAGAGACATCATCTCCTCAATCTTGGCCTCCAATTCCCCAGTCATGGATGCGCCGTTGCTGCGCGAGATCTCTCTGCGAATGAGCGTCAACTTGTCGTCCAGCATCGCCGCCACGCGGTCCTCGTATCTGTGCATCTCCAGGCGGCTCGTAAGATCCATCGCGGGCGATTCAATCGCGGACGAAATGGATGGCACAGGCGACTGCGAGCCCGACCGATCATGCAGCGCGTCGGGCAGCGACGACCGCCTCCGTGAATGCCGGCGGGCAGACGTGAACACATCCGACCCCGATGAGCTCAGACTCGCCGGGCGGTTGCCCGGGTCCGTGACCAGCCGGGTCCGCGACACCTTCCGCGAGATTGGCGGCACGTTGAGGTCGTCGAGCGACGGCCGATTCTCGTGCTCGAAGACGTCGCGCGAGCTCAGACGCGAGCGCACCGTCTTGCGCGTGCGCTCCTCGCCGAGGGCCTTGAAGAGGCCAGCGGGCACTGTGTTCTGTGAGACCGGATGCTTAAAGTCGAGCGGGATCGGCGCACGCTTCGGTTTGGAGGCGCTCTGCGGGAACGAGAAGTTCTTGAACTGCTCTTGGATGCTATCTGGGCGGATGAGGTCCTCTTCCTTGAGCTGGTCGAGCTGCTGATCAACTTCCTCGTCGTGAGCCATCTGCTCAGCAGTAGGGATGTGCGGCATGGCGGCGGCGGCCGAGGAGAAGGCAGCGAACGACATGGGCTCGACGGCGGCCTGGTCGAGTGACTTGCTGAGCACGCTGGGAGACTTGTCGTGACGGATGCTCATCGGCGACTCGAGCGTAGCCGGGAAGCGGAACGACAACATGCTGTCGCCCTCTTCGATCGAACCCGTCGACTGGCGACGCTGCTTCTTGGCAGCCGGCCCACCCTGCGGGTACAGTGTCTCCCCAGCGTCGTCCGTGATGACAGGGGGCACCGGCAACGGGCGCGGGAGCTCCGCCGGTGCAGTGAACGTCTGCGGCGGCGGGGCACCCATGGGAGGCCTGAACGTGAAGCTGGGCTTGAACTCGGGAGCCTTCACGTTAAGCGTAGGCTTGAACTCCGGCGCGGCAGCGTTAAGCTTCGGCTTCGACTCTGCCGATGCGATCTGAGGGCCCTGGGATGCAGAGCCCACAGATGGCAGCGGCGAGTGTCCCATAAACGGCGCATTCGGAGGCAACGGCAACCCGAGATTGAGACCCTCGGTGCCCCATGGAGGCGCGGCGGGCGCGCCGAACACGAAGGGCTTCGCGAAGGGGTTGAGCTCGCGACGGCCACTTTGAGACGGGTTCTGCGAGTGCGTCGGCTGGAAGTGCTCGTTCGACGTATGCCTCGAGTGCGCGTTCGCGGGATCGTGCACCGACAAGTGATTGGAAGGGCCACGCGAGTGTGGCAAGGGAGGCAGCGGCCGAGGCGCGTCATAGTAGTTGGTACCGAGGTAGTGCTTCGCAACACCCTCCTCGTCGCTTGGGTTGGAGATGACATCGTCGTCCAGACGAGCGAGAGCGATGGTGTTTTCAGGCGGCCGAGGGAAGTTCGGTATCCGACGAGGTTGCTCCGTGTCACGCTGGCGAGCAGCCCGGCGCCGTATCCTGCGCTCTGCGCGTTGCTGACGGGCTCTCTCCTCATCGGACGGGTTCGACCACTCGCCAATGCTCTGTGAATAGATCAGTCATACTCGGGAAGAATGACCAACGTGCCGCCTTACCTCGTCGTCCGAGCTGGACACATCATTGTACACATCCTCCGACCCAGTCCATTCGGCGATCGCATCATCGACATCCATATCCTGACTCCCATCGGGATTGTGGCCATTCCGGTCCTGCAGCCCATCCGCCGCCACTCCACCAACTGACCGTAACGACAACGCCGCCGACAGCCGCGACACATGGCGCGAGTGATGCCGGCTCTGCGCCACAATCGTAGGGGCATCCCGAATAACATCGTCCTCTTCGCCATCACGCTCCTCCTTCACGTCCACCTCCGTCGTGGCGCCGCTATAGTCAGCGCCACCCAGAGCACCATTCGCTTCGCCTTCGTGGTGTGCGTCACCGTTCGCCTCCTGCGCGAATTCGCGCTCGGCTTCCTCCTCTTCCTCGGTCTCCTCTGGTATATCCAAGCCGAAACCGCGAGTGAAATCCGGCTTGCTGGAGGGGCGGGAGGTCGAAGGAGGAAGTGCGAGCCGCGGTGGCTGCAATGGAACACGGCCCTGGGGCGCGATAATCCCATTGGGCGCATCAGAAGACATGGCAGGCGAATCTGAGGGGTTGGAGATATGATCAGAGCCCAAGACGGCGTTGGGACCGAACGGATTGAAGCCGTTGTTCTGGGTGTGGGTCGGCGGTTGCGCGAGCGACATGCTGTGGCCATGTCGCAACTGTGGAGGTGCGGCTGCCTGGTTGGGGGACGGCGACTGGAAGGAGGGCTGGGGAGAAGTGGTTGCGGAAGTGCCCTGCGCCTGCTGATCCCAAAGTTTGCGAAGCTTGAAATGCAGGAGTGCAGGGTCTGCTGGTGATGATATCTGCGTTGATACGTATGATGAGCGTGGGAGTTGCTGGGTAGCCATGGGTATCACTCACCGAGGCAGCGCGAGCGTGAGGGGCGAAGATGTGCGGGACGTCACTTCCCGAGCCTCGTTCCACACCAAGCTTCTGCAGCTTCTCCTCTATCGCCATCTGCTTGAGCCTATCCCAGTTTTGCTGCGACACGTAAGAACGCGTAGCCACTGGAGATAATGTAGCAACTCACCTTGCCGGGCAAGAAGACGTCGATTGTTGGCGGCATCGCGTATCTATATGCATCTGGGGGAAATAGCGCCGCAGATGTCATCTCGGCAGCGGGTACCGGGACGTCTTTGTACTCGAAAGGAGCGTCTAAGGGTGCGCGCGCCCATGATGGTCGCGTCGGTGGAGCGCCGTCTTCGCCTGGGATAGTCTCCTTGGGCAGGTTGACCACCGTCTTCTTCGCTTTCACCGGCGCTGCCGACGTCGATGCAACCGAAGTACCCGGCGGTAGCGGGCTCGTCTTTCGCTGCGGACCTCCCAACACGGCCTTGGGCGGTCCACCGATGCTCATGTTCCGCCGTTTGTGGCCGACGAACGGCGGAGGCATCCCGGGCGGGCCCAGCATGACTGAGCCGCGGGGAAAGTGGCCGCCGACTGGGGTGATGATCGGGGGCCCGTTCGGCGGGTGGATGCCCATAGCCGCGAGATGCGCTACGCTCGCTGCTGCTGCGTGATGACTCGGGCGCCCGGGGGCGGACGGTGGGGGCATTGGGTAGCCAAATTGCTGCTGCATGGGGGTGTGCATGGGAAACGGCGGATGAAAGCTCTGCTGGAGCGATGTCGGGAGGGCCGGAGAGTACATCTGGCCCTGGTTGAACGACATGGGCTGCTGCATCTGTAGCGAGGGTGGTGGGCCGATGTTGAGGCGCGGAAGCGCGTCGCGCGAGTGCATGGCCATTGCGAAAGGCTTGGGAGGGTGATATCGGCTGCTAGGGCGCTATAACCGAGCGCAAGAGTTGAGCGGCGGGGATGCGGAAGTTTATGGATATGGCTCCACGTCGGAGGGTATAAGGAGGAGGCGAGCGGATTGCTCTCGCCACCGAGAAAAGGTGAAGGTTGGAGGAAAGCCTGAAGAACTCCGTTCGAAATTTCCGGCGACACAGGAGGCGACACGTGCATCACGGCAAACAGCGGTCGAACAATGATTATTCAGTTACAAGCTGCCTGCAAGCTGCCCTCGCGCTTTGTCGTTCAACAACAGCTGATAGCACGGCGCATAGACAAAAGACTTTCACGGTTCAAACAATAATCTAGAGACGTAAGCTTGAACTTGCTTGTGACGGCGTCAAAAGCGGAAGCAAAGTACAGTACATGTCTGTCTCGGAAGCTTATGTTCGTGGCGTACTCCCCTGGGCAATAATTCACAGATACGGGTACGTCGAAAGAACAACAGCAGTCTATCCAAGTCCGTTGGAAATGGTGCAGTATGTTACAGTGTTCCCCAGGCAGTAGGTGCACAAGTGACAAGTCGCTTGGACCTCAACCGCCCTCGGATGGGTTGCTCGCGTAGAACACGTCTTCTTGTGCATGTTGTATCTCCTCCTCCTCCAACACGGTGTGCTCAATGTCCATTATGAACGACTCCTCTTCAGGGATCATCCCAAAAGCAGATGCACGCTGCATATCCTTCGGAAGCCGTGCAAACAGCTTCACTCCCGAGCGCCTCACATTCTCCATGAAGAACTTGTCTTTATTCGGATAACAGATATCCACCTCGATCTCCTCGAGCTTGACACCTTTCACGGACGGGCACTGAACACGCCCGTACAGGAATTCTGCAATCAGCGCTTTGTTTGCGAGCTCTCGAGTGGATAGCCCCGGAAGCTCTAGGGAGGTCAGCATGGGCCAGGCATCGGGTTTAGTATTGACCAAGCTCGCGAGGGTGCGAGTAGCGGTGGTTCCTGCTTGGTCGTCCAATCGCAGATGAGATATATTGGGATAAGCGCGAGCCAGCTTACTCAAGCTGAGGTCCCGCGCAGTATATGCATAGACCTCGAAACTGAGCCGGGTGATGCGCGCAGATGTCGCTGGCGCCGAAGAGGCGAATCGCATCAGAGCTTCATAGTGAGGCGCGGATTCCAGTTCTTCCTCCTCGATTGGCCATTCATATGGGTCGATTACAAGGGATATCGCTTGCAGCTCGGGGCCGTTGAACAGGTGAAGAGCTTCGATCGCAGAGCCTAGCAAAGTAAGATTTTGCAACTTCAGGAGTACGACAGGAGCGTCTGTTGGAGCAGGCTCGAAGTCCGTGGTCGCGCCGAGGGCCAAAGAGCAAAGTGAAAGGCATTGCCTTAAGGTGTCCAGACAAGCGCTCTTATCGTAGGTGAGTGGACATCCGTCAAGGTGAAGGCTGACTAGCTGTGACCAAGGCAGGTGGAGACCGTTGTGTTTGGGTCCCCCGATGCGCACATACTTCAGCGCAGGACAGTTGAGGAAGAAGTTCTCAGGCAAGGATCGGCCCGTGTCTCTGCTGGTCAATCCATGCGCAAGTCCATAGCGCGACTCGCCCAGAACAAGAGACGTGAGCTGCAACAAAGGCGGAGGCTCTTCCCCAAGACATAATCTAGTCGGCAGAGGGACGTTGCCCAGCTGCAAACACCGCCACCGAGGCGCACAAGCGAGCAGAGCATCCCCGACCGCGTCAAGCGATCCAGGATCGATGTTCGACGCCCTGTCCTTCCACGCTCGCTCAAGCGTGGAAGGTATTTCGGCGTTGCATCGGACGAGGCGGATATCCAGAGGAAGGTCCTTCGAGCGCTGCACGCAGCTGAGGAGCGTCTCCCGCCAGGTCCGGAGGTGCAGGGGATATAGCACGATCTTCTTCCAGATTTGCGGCGCCGCAAGCCCAAGCTCTCGCCAGCGACGGCACACTCGCAGAGCAGGGTGCTGCGCAATGACGGTGCTGTCGGGATACTGAGCGAACGAGTCGGCAATGGCGAATGCAATGATCATGGTGAGGATTTCTGGCGGAAGGCGGCGGATTGGGGCGAGCATCGCGCGTTTGCTTTCGACACTCTTCAACAAGACCAAGCGGTTAAAATAGAGGTGGTCAAGCATCTGATGCGTGCGCCTGATGGCGGCAGTGTGATTGGCGAGAGAGACGTCGTCGTTCCAGAGGTGCTGACTGAGAGCGCTGACTTGCTGTGGTGATGGGATGTGTGGTGACGATGTAAGGCGCGCGGGGACAGTATAGGTACGCGCGAATACACAAGCGTTGCAGTTGGAACAAATGTTGGTGCATAGCCGAACGTCCTCTAGCATGAGTTGGTCCATTGTTTCGCGAGAAGGGCTATAGGGCAAGGATCTCCCGCGCTTTTTTGGGATCTATCTGGAGTTCTTCGAGCTCCTCGACTTCGGATGAGTACAGCGGCAGTAAACCGAGAGAAGTGTCGAGGAGTGTGATGCACAGAGCAAGATGAATTTAAGTGGCGTGGTGAGGGATGAAGCGGGGTAAAGGCAGAGATGGAGGTCTAATCCAGGTAGTGTGGGCTTTTAAGGTTGCAGCCGTTGGGATTCGGCGATCACCGAACATTTCCTGATTAGGAACAATAAAAGGCGGCGGCAAAACCCGGGAACGAGGCCTCCATGCTTGTCAGACTCGTCCTGCGACCATCATCGTATTTGAAGTCCTCGAGAGAGCTGCTACAATCCGCTAAGCGTGTTTGTTCTCCTGTCACCCTAGACAGCTCTCGCGCCCTCCTTCACTCACTACCCAGTACAGCAAACCCTGATCGTCGTGCAGGTTCTCTTTCCTCCTTTGCATTTTCAAGATGGTGCATCTTCCATTCAAACCCGGTGACCGAGCCTCTGTTGTTGAATATCAATCCCGCATGTTTGATTTGCAGTGCGAATATGCCCGCAAACCAACATCGCAAGGGATGGAGTTCGAGCTCGTTCTCGTTGCAGGTTACTCCAATGCCAGACCGCCGCTGAATGAGCCACGTCCCCGCGTTCCTCCTTTTGTACCTTTGGGTACACCCGCACGGTTTTTGCTCGTGGAGCCACTGCAGACAGACTACGGGTATCGATCCCAAGTCTGGCTGGCACGGCTGGCGACAACTGGCGCCGACGTCGACCCGGACGTGACTTTGGTGTTCAAATTCATAATCCCGAGCTACACCCAGCTTCCCGAATATGACATCACCTCCGCCGACATTATAATGGGTCTGTATGTGTTCCCGGAGGTTCGCGCCATGAAGGAAGCGACCGCGTACAAAAAGCTTGCCGACTTTCAGGGGAGTACGATACCTTACTTCTTTGGAATGCACAACGTGAGCATCGTAGCCTTCTCAGTCTCTGTGATACTCAATGAGGCCCACAGGTCACTCTGCCACATGGCGAGGTTGCGTACCTCTTGGTATTTGAGTACATCGTGGGACCTACTTTGCAGGAGGTTCAGGCTCAGATCGATGCGCTGGACGCAAGCTCTCTGACGACTAAATTCTGGAATTACGAGCAGTATATTGGCCTGGTGAGCGCTTTCCCGCTTTGATGAGAGTCATCCCCAACACCGCGACAGTTTCTCGAAGCCGTCACTACGCTCCGCGAGGCGCACGATAGGGACGCGTACCACTGCGATATCAAGGAGGCGCACATCATCGTCGACGAGAACAACGGACACCCTGTTCTCATTGATTGGGAGAATAAAGACCATTCGTTATCTGGACGTGCGAATGAGCCTCGGCCGCTTCAAGCGCAGGTGTGGCACGACATGCAAGAACTGTTGTCCGCTTTCTTTGACTGTCGTCGGCACAGAACGCGTCTGCTTCAATACACTGATAGCGTTCCCGGCCTTGTACGGTTCTATACACTATGATAGCGTAGAAAAGACGTGGACACCGCCATTATGAGAACCATCTCGCCTTTGCAGACTGCCTGACTACTATTGTCTTCGGCGGTACTATACTGCAGTAAGTTGAGCAGGACTGGTAGATTGCAATTGCCTTACATCGTTCAGCACACGGCCTTGTGCATATCTTAAGGCATCACCACCAGCGTCATGTAGAACGGAGAATAGCAGTTATCACAATAACAAAAAGAGGTAGGTAGCTAAGCTTTGTAGACAACGATAAATTATGTGTTTGGTGCGTGCGGCACTGTCTCTGATTTGAGCGATGCATAGTAAGTCTGTTCGAGATCAAGTGTAAGCAGCGTCAAAACAGCAGGTGATTCTACAATTGTATTCAGAAAGCGCAACGACCAGGACCCGCGTATTGGTGCCAGTCTCCTCATCGGGTCCGCCGTGTGGAGCGGGTGCCGCGCGAGCTTTCGAAGCGTTTACGGATCTCACTGTAACCTGCGCGGTCGACCCGGTGGACGTAGTAGCTCCCACCTGTGTCCGCCCAGGAGACGCTCCCTGACGCAAAGGTGCGCTCAGTCACGTCGAAGATCGTGCTGATGTCGTCGACCTTGGGGAACATAAGCGGGGGTTCATGGAGAGACGTCACAGCACACTCACATTACGCTCGGTAACGCGGGCGTTGAGAGACGACACAAATGGCCTAAGCGAGATAACGATGGCGCCCTCTTTGAGATCTAGGAACTTGGGGCGAAGATTCTCATTCACTAGAAAGGGGAGTGAGTAAGGCGTGGAATAGGGATCCCAGCATGACTTACGCCAGTCGTCGAAGACCTTGTTGTTCACCAATACCACGTCAGCCTGAGGGATGAGCTCGTCCACGCGCTTGCTCTTGAGCATATCGCCGTGTTCGAGCTCAATCTCCCCGACGTTGACGCCCCACATGCGGCACCGGGCCTTAAACTGGGGCAGCATCCTCGACGCAATCCTCGCCGGCGTCTCCATGCACTCGATGCCGTAGCTGCGACATCCAGTCTGCAGGCTCGCCTGAGCGACGACGTTCCCAACGCCGCAGCCAAGGTCGAGGAAGAGCGAGTTCTCGTCAAGCCGCGTGTGCTTCAACATCTCGTAGACGAGCGAGGGCATGAGTTCTCCGTACACCTTACTCGAGAATGCCTCGTACTGGCGCAATTGCGGCACGAAGGGACCGACATTGCGCTGGTAGTTCTCCTCCAGGATGCGCATGAGGACCTTGTAGGGGATCTCGCCGCGCTCTCTCCACCTGTCGATGGCTAGGAGGAAGGCATTGGGCGGCGGGTCGGCGAAGATGTCCGGGGGTAGCATGGGGTACTTGATGTCGCGCATCCGGCGCATGGCTTCCTCAAAGAACTCGATGAACATAGCGCCATTTTCGGTGTGAAGCGCTCGCCGTATACACCTAAGCACATCGTCATTAGCTCTCTCGAGTGCCTTGGCAGCTGCCTCGGACAGACAGGGAGTAGACAACGACGTCAGGGAGCTATTGCAGGACCCTTGCGATGAGGGCGGGGAGGATAAGGCAGACGCGGGGGCGGACTTGGGGGATGATTCCGGGGATACTAGGTTTGAGAAGACATTTTCGGGGAGGGTGCCGAACAATTTTTGCAGTTGAGGGTCGAGAATGCCTGCTACAAGTTAGACAGACGGGAACCGAGCAAGTGTGGCGCGCACCAATGATCACATGCAGCGAGTCTACCACATCTTTCAGGGGATTATAGTGATCTGGGTCCTTGGGATAGAGCGGCAGATAGCTGAAGAAGTGATTGGTATTCGCGGGCACGATAAAAGCACAGAACGCACAATTCTGTCGCATTATTATTTGGGTACTCAAGCTCAATGCGCGGGTAGCCCACACGGTATTGCCCAAATTCGTCGAAATCTGGGCGCGATGATATGTCAGTTCATGGTTTGGTGTATGCCGTTCAGATACGCACAAGGCTTGTAATCCTTTTCCATGGACTGCACCACTTTCTCCGAGCTCCGGTTGTATTCCCCCGGCACTCCGTCCATCTCGGTGCGCCATTCTCGGTTCTGGTTGGGCGGGGGAGCGTCATCCGCGGGGGGGAGTACGGACGATGACCGTGACTTGCTGCTATTGCGGTAGATGGGTTCGGGGGACGTTTCTGGCGAGCTCCGGCGCGAGCTTGACGAGGACGCGACGCGTTTCTTGATGTACCCATGCTCGGTGCGAATGCGCTTAACCTGTTTGGGCAGCGCTGGCTTCGCATCGGGTGCCTTGCGTTTCTTCAGTGGAGGTGCGGGGGACGGAGATGTCGTGGCAGAGGACGTGGTGGGTTGTCGAGGTTTGGGGTTGGGGGCTACAGCACCGGCCTTTGGTGGGATCGGAACTGTGCGCTTCACATGCCTGACATTGACAGCGGGCGTTCGCGCTGCGACGGTGACATTCGTACGTGACTTGGAGAAGAAGTCGAGGTTTGAGCCGCCGTGCGAGGGCTTCACGGTCTTCGTCGTTGACGAGAGCATTGATGGCGGCGGGAAACAAGCAATGGCGAGTCACGGTAGCGTGACTCGTTGAATTTGGCTTCACGTGGTCACACATTGGCCAGACTTCATCTTTCCATTGTTCTTTTGCATTGTTACATTGCTGCCGCCCTTGTCAAATTGCATTGGCCATGTACATAACAGTCGGATTTGTTCCAGAACCGAGGTACGTGATACAACAACGACAAAGAAGAGGACTGACCAGGCGAACACGTAGAGAAGATCACGTACCGACCCCATTAATTCCCCCCCGCGAGCTAGGTCAAATAGAGGAGAAGGAGGACATACTGTAGCAGGCGACTGTACACGTTACTAGAGAGCGTTCAGCGCGGCACGCGTCAAGAACGAGAAGGCATGGCAAGGAGGGACGAACTGGCTGGCTCGATCTCCTGTACAAGGATGAACACCAGCGAGCGCAACCACCAAGAATCTGTGCTGACCGCCTGATCACAAGAAGTCCTCCGCCCGTGCGCGCTTCGTACCGCGCGGCGCATCCTCTCCTGCGGTCGCCTTGTCGAAGTAGTATTTCGGATGGTACGCCCGGTGCTCGGCCTAGGCAAACGAATTAGCGATAGACTGAGACAAGTAAGCAGGCCACGTACCGCAGAAATATTCGCATCCTTGAACTTCAGATCACCCTTGACATCCGGATTGGTCTGCGGGATAAGCACTTCAGGTTTGGGGATCTGTGCTGGCACGGTCGGTGCGGATTGTTGTCCTTGTGGTGGTGGCGGTCCCGGGGTAGGTGTTCCATTCTGTCCAGCGGGAGGTTTACCGGCGGGCACGAAGGCGGGAGGCGCCGCAAAGCGCATCAAGCCGCCAGGAGGTACCGGCGGAGCGCCCGGCATTCCTGGCGGCGGGAGAGGTGCGCCTGGTGGCCCGAATGGCGGGACGGGCATGCCAGGCGGTGGCGAGATGCCCGGAGGTACGGGAGATATCCCTGGCGGGACCATACCAGGTGGTGGAGGGAATGGCGGCATGCCAGGTGGTACAGCACTAGACAAAGATGTCAGCACACATATCAAGTTGATTTGCTAGAGACCTACCCAGGCGGCATCGCAAACGGGGGCGGGAACGGCGGCGTCGCGCCAGGCGGGAAGGGGGGCATGGGCATATTCGGGGGAATGGGCGGGATCGCCGCGGTCGGCGGCGCAGAGTACGCCTGCGGGGGCGCGCCATACACCACCCCGCCCGCCGCGCCGTCCTTCGCAAGCGCGTCCGGGTCCGCGTTCTGCCCCATCAGCGCCTTGTGCTGCGCGAGCGCGGCCTGCAGCTCCGCCTCCGTCAGCACGCGGTTCTCCACCTTCGGGCGCTTCGGCGGCGGCTGCGAGATCGAGCCCGCCGCGAGCCCGAGCTCGATCTCCTTGCGCCGCTTGTAGTCCGCAACGTCAGGCGCGGGGATGCCCTCCATGCCGAAGATCTCGACCTCGTAGCCATCGCGGCCGGGGATGGCATTCTCGATGCGCGGGAGGCTGGTAGGAGGCTATTAGCCGGGGAAGTAGGGGGACGCATAGCAAACGCACTTTTCGGGCTCCAACTTGTGCACTTGTTGGATGTGGACGGCGAGACCGCCGGCGGTGTTCAGTCGACGGGGGCACATGTTGCACTTGAAGTGCTTCGCCTTCTGGTGCTGCATGAGGACTGGGGGAAGGGGGATAAGTACAGCGCGAGTGCACAACACGTTGACGCGCACCCTTTTCATCCTCAAATTCGCGCTCACAGTACCAGCACCATGGCCGGATGATCTGCTACTAGTTAGCTTCCATGCGGACTGGTCGTTGAGAGGACCGACCTGCTTATTCTTTTTCTTGGCCATTGTTCCGCGCGCGACGTCCTTTGGGGGAAAAGGCAAGCCCGAAAATGGGAATTCGAGGCGAAGCGTGACGAACGTCACCGGGCGTCACGGCACAAAGCCACCACTGGCAAAGGACTATCTTGGGGATATTTCCTTCTTCAGGTCCGGCACCTTCGAGTGCGACTATAGATTGATACGCTTTCATTATTCTCCCCGACTCGTAGATATATTATTGGAACCAAACGCAGCGGAGCGGAGAGTAGTGAGTACATTACAGGGTCATGAGGGGAACGTTGCCTCGAGGTGCAAAGCGGACCTGTGCGTACGGAGGAGTGTTCACGGAGGCGGTGTTGTTTGTACATGGCTTTGAGAGTGGCACAATTATCGGATTGAGACCGAACCAAAGCGCCAGATTTGACTGGGGTCGTGAGCGATCGTAGTGCGTATGACTGAAAGAAAACGCTCGACGGCCCAGCAACTCATGCCTCCGACGACGTCTTGCTGTGCGCAGGGATGTCTGTCGCGAAGATGAAGGTCTCGATCTCAGCCTTCGCTTCCTTAGGGTCCTTCGCCGTGTTGAGCCTTCCAAATGTCAGTAGCAGCTCCAACGATGTCGCAACGAACACGTACAGGGTCTTTGGCACCCACCGCCCGTCGTGCTCCTTGAAGAAGCGCGGTACGTGCGAGGTGCCGCTCTCGTCCAGCTGTCGCCGCCGTTCGCGCTGCGCGTCCTCGACCTTCGCCTTCGCCGTTGTCGCTGCTTCCATGTCCTTCGCCTGGATCGCCGCAGTGAGCTCCGTCCATAGCCTACATTCTAGTTAGCCTTCCGAGCTCGCCCTTCCCGCCGCGTGACTGACCTCCTGGACTCATTCGGCTCCTGCTGGTCCTCTGGTGCCACCCACTTCGGCGCCACATTCTGCCCATCCTTGACAGCATCGAACAGCACACGCTTCTTGCCAGTCTGGCCGAGGATGTCAGTCGAGGGATGATCGTACGAGCCCGCGCCTCGTGCTTGCCTTCGTGTCCTTGAACTCCATAACGTGGCTCCAGCGGCCTGTGATTTCGCCGATGTCCTTGTCTTTGTGCCGCAAGCGGCCGGCGATCGCGTTGTACGTGCCGGAGAAGAAGCCCTGGATGGACAGTCAGAACTGTGACGGGGTTGGCGCAACTGTGGCGCGCGCCTATGAGAAAACAGACCTTGGTCTTGAACTCCAGGTCGCAGTGGATGTCATTGTTCTCGTTCGTTGCAGTGCAGGTGTCGCCGAGCTCGAGGACCATCTTGCCGAACAAGATCCCCCGGGCGTACATGTTCGGCATCGTGATCACATAGTCTGTATGCCTGTATGAGAAAGCCGTGCCCCAGCGAGGTAGCAATACGCACCGCCATCCCCTGGCGCGCCGTGAAGGATGACACGGTTCTCGCCATCCATCTGCGTCGACACGCTGTTGCCCAAGAACCGTGACTTTGGTCGCAGCTCCCCGATTACGCTGACATGGTTCTCGGGTGATGTGTAGTAGAACGCAGAGATGGGCGGATGATGCGAGACTGATTGTGTATGACTGTGAGCGCCGGGATAGCCGTGCAAGCGCGCGTCTCTCACCTTGCTCGGCAATGTAGAAGCCCTGCGTGCCGTTCGAGTAGTCGTATCGACATCGGAAGAATTCGCCGAGGACGGGGTTGTATCTGCGCATGTTCACTTCACGCGCCGCAAACGAGGAGGGAGGACACGTACGGCTTCTTGACGCCCTTGGGCTTGATGTGCCATCCGGCCAGGTAGTACTGAAGGACGCGCAGGAAACGCTCCTCCGGGTCATCGCACTTGTCCGCGCTGCGGGGGAAGACGCGCGCGTCAGCGGTGAGGATAGCGTGCAGCCTGCCTCGCCACGCACCCGAAGATGAGATCGGGGTGGGACATAAAGTCAGTGATGCGCTCGAGCATGCTGCGCGGCTCGAGGACGAAGGTTGGGAACGTCACACGCGACAGATCCATCCCGACTCTGGTGAGGGGTGATCAGCGGGGTGGGAGCTGTGAGACGCCCCGAAAGACGTACCTCAGCTGCGAAATGAGCGACATGATGATGGAACCTTCGTTCTCGTCACTGCTCCGGGTCGTCAGTGACCAGGACGCCGTCTCTGCGATGGTAGACGCACAGAATCGACGTGTCATCGGGCTCAGTATCCTCGGGGGCCTTGTCCTCCGACTTGGCTCCTTTGATATGCGACGCCGTGCTGGTGAAGAACCCCATCATGGTCGGCAAGCGTGTCTTGCAGGTCTATCTGCTTGACTCAAGTGCTATTGTATGTCTATGCTGGTGATGTCGATGGAGCGCGCTCGCCGAAGCGCTCAGATGACCCCGAGGAGATGCTGTTGAGTGGGCGCGAGTGCGATATCCGGAGTCGTTGCTCGTGAAGCGGTGGTGTCTCTTCGACGCCGAATACTTGAAGTTTGGATATGAGAGTGCTGGATGAGGTGGTAAGAAGAGAAGGGGCGAGGACAGGGGAGCACCTGGGAGCACTCGGCAGGGCAGAGTACGTCAGACGTTTTATCTAATCGTGATGAATGATGATGATGCTGATCACCCCGCCTCGATCGCACTCGATCCGGCTT
Organism: Schizophyllum commune H4-8; assembly: GCF_000143185.2. NCBI lineage: Eukaryota > Fungi > Basidiomycota > Agaricomycetes > Agaricales > Schizophyllaceae > Schizophyllum > Schizophyllum commune. The sequence continues at coordinate 379,591 of NW_026089554.1, read as the reverse complement.
TAAGACAGAGACAGGTAGGACGGAGGAGAGGGATCACTCTGTACGAGGGAGGATCCGTAAGATTCGACTCACGGAACACAAGATTCGAGTGGGGGAAGAAATGGGATTATAAAGGCGCGGGGAGATGGTCGTTGAAGACAAGCCGTATATGCTTAGTCAGCATCCGGGGTTGGCCAAATTAGGCAACCTTTGTTCGGCCTGGTTTCTGCGCTCCTTGTCACCCCCAAGACTTTCGCAGTCTCATCTTGATTGCTAAAGGGTGCGACCACTCGAACTACTCAGGAAATGGGCTTAGCATTTAGAAGCCTATTGGCTCCCGGACCTTCGCTTCATATTGGATTGCTTACATCGAAGGCCCACGGTCACCGGCTCCGTCGCCGTCCCAACCTCAAGAGTCTCAATAAGTTCCACAATTGACATAATGCGCCTCCGCCGCATCGACAGCGAAACACGAGTCATTGATGACTTGTTGGTGACGGTGAGACGCCCTGCCACTCCACGCCATTTCGCCAGTCAGTCCTCGATTCGCTCGACCTACGCTAGGATGTCAGTAATCCTGGATATTGGAATCACATCGTTTTTACAGGCCTTTGATGCAGTCGTCTATTGTCTTCAAAGCAGGCAACTAGCCCGATATTGCTGCATGGTATTCGACTGCCTCGAACGAAACGGCTCAAACAGGCTTTCCCGGAACCGCCATTGCACCAATCCGCAAGCTGCAGGTGCGTGACGCCGGGGTAGCATTCAAAGATCTCTGCCCAGTTGAGTGCGTGACTCATGTACACTGGAACCTCGACTCGCGAGATAGAGGGCATATCTGTGCCGTGTTGGATGGTATCCTTTCCGAAGTGCTTGAGCGCCTCAATGGGCTCCAGCACGCCCTCGTCGCCATAGCTGAAGCCGTCGGGGTTGAATGCAATCTCTCGAAGGGCTGGCGCACGAAGAGCAGGGAGGATGGATTGACCATATCGTTTTAGGATTAGATCCCGTAGAAGGGGCAGGACAACTGGCGGGGTCGTATCTGTGATGCCAGCCAGTCGGGCACCAAACGTCAGCGAATAGAGTAATCCGCATTGGCGCAGGGCTGAGAGTACGTGTTCCGCGTTTTCCTCCATGTCGCGGATAACGATGTGCAGGCGAGTGAGCTGACCCCATTGCAGGCAGAGGTTCTCGAATCTGTGATTCTCGATGCGTGCATATTTGAGTGCTGGAGCATTGAAAAACGTCTTTCCGGGGAGACACCTGGAGTAATTCCCAAACCAGTCTGGTTTCTCGAGGTACAGAGAGGTGAGCAGAGGCAGCTCCAACGGTATCTCTTCGATCAGGCCGTCGTCGGAAAGGATGATACCGCCCAGTCGCGCGTATTTCCACCGTGCCGATTGTTTGAAGAGAACGTCGATTGCGTCCATTTCATCCGTATGCAGAGACTGTCGCCATCGTTCTCTCGATTTTCGTGCAGGATTGGACGGCGCGGTTCTATCGCTGCTCAGGTGTACCTGGAGGGAGTGCGCCTTGGAGCGCTCGAGACACAGTTGCAATATGGTGGCCCAATTGTCATATACACGGGGGAAGAGCGTTATCTTCGACCAGATATGCGGGGTTGCGATCCCAAGGTCGCGCCAGTGTCGGCAGACCTGCAGCACCAGGTGATGTGCAATGTACGTGCTGTCCGGGTGGCGAGAGAACGTGCCGAGGACGGTGAAGGAGATGATCATAGCGAGAACCTCGTTGGGCAGCCGGCGAATAGGACCGATCATGGCGCGTTTTGAGTCCATGCTGTCCTGTAGCGTTTGTCGATCGGTGTTCAGTCGTTCGAGAATCTGCTGCATATGCAGGATAGCGTCGTCATACGCGACCAGAGAAGCGATGTCAGATTTGGATTTGCGTTCAAACTCAGATTTCTCGTGTTGAGTAAGGATGTGGGCAGAGCTTGTGACAGTCTTGGGAATTGCCGCTGTGCGCGCATGAACGCATGCTTTGCAAGTCGTGCAGAGACATGTGTGCAGCTTAGTTGTGGTCGCGTGCATCTCTATGAATCGCAAAATATGTATGCTATCGTGATAGTGAGAAACAGTTTACTCACCTGATGGGTATGGACCGACGTTTGGACCAGAGCAGAGGCCGAGATATAGAGACGATCTTCCGGAGGATTAAGGGAAGGTGAGAGGCTTTTTGAATGTCGTCTCTGCAGCGAAGGAGCGCGCAGCAGCTTCAGAATGAGATTGCAGCGCACGCGTGATGAACGTCTGGGAGTCTGGGACAAAGGCTTTTCAACAATCCTGGTCTGTTTTTACTCCACCTAAATAGGCAGGTGATAGCATTGTGACCATCATCACGACCCCGTTACACCGTGCGAAAACCTCCTTGCAACATACGCTCACCTGTCGTGAACATCAACTGCATCGCTCGACTTCGCAAAAGCGCACAAAGCCGCAGAAGCGATACTCTGAAGGTCATTACCCCACTCCTTGCTCTACCCAGCTTCCCGACTGACCCAAGAAGAACATAGATATTGATGTCCATGGAATCAATGAAAACAAAAGCAACAAGGCTACATACTAGCCTCTGCACAACCTGCAAGGCCGGTCTGTATGTTCGCACAGTGGCAATATCCAAATGCGTCACAAGCTCGCCCCACGTCCCCAGCCAGCTCGAACGACTCGAACTTGAAAGGAATATCGCATCCGATACCGCCTCTCTCGATGCGTACGATAACGCTATCCTGCATGTGCGACAATCTTTGCAACGGCTGCACGCCGAGCGGAAGGTGATAGAGGACAGCTTATATTCCAAGCGCGCTATGCTCGGACCCATTCGCCGTCTCCCAAGCGAGATACTCACCATGATCATCTCCCTCGCCATTTTCGACGCATTCTTTTGCCAAGCAGACAGCACGTGTATCATTCAGCATCCCGTGCTGCGGGTGTGCCACCGCTGGCGCGATCTTGGCATTGCAGCCGCGCCCCTCTGGTCGACGATCACACTCTATCCTCACGCGTACTATGGCTGGTATAACGCACTGCGACTTTGTCTCGAGCGCTCGAAGGCACATCCTCTGAACATTTTTCTATCCGGCGAAAGACAGCGACCAAAGGCAACGAAATCACCACTACCCTATCTGGCCGTTTTCGACCACAATGATATGAATGCGATGCATGATCTCGTCGCCTGCTCGCCGCGCTGGAAATGTGTGCGGTTAGGAGCCCTACATTTTCCGCACGAGACCATGAAGCTGGAGACGCCTTTGCCGCTTCCGCAGCTCAGATCCCTGTACCTCGAGAACGAGACATGCTTGGCCCAAAGGCCCGCCGAGTTCATGGCCGGGTTCCCTCAGTTGCCCCACCATTTGTTCTCCAACGCGCCCGCGCTCAGATATGTCCGCATCGAAAAGCACCGCTTCCAAGATCTCCGTCTGCCATGGTCACAGCTGTTACGACTGCACATCGACCGAGAAGTTGTGAGCGAGCACTTCAGAGATTGCCTCGCCGCTCTGCGTCAATGCCATTCGCTATGTTCGCTGACGCTGGTTGATGGGGAAAAGGTCATCACTGACGCGGACGGACCGGTTGTTCTACCATCCCTGCGCGAACTGATCTTGTGCAAGGGCGCGTGGACCTATCTACCTGCTCTTCGCGCCCCGAAACTTCAAGCTGTCGAGCTTAAGGACAGTAGATACGACGTCATCCGGAATGGGCTGCCAGGGTACGTCGAAGGTCTCAAACGATTCGTGGCCAGACAAGGCGACGAGGCCTGCTGCCTCTCACGAATCGAACTCTGCGTGCTCCAATGCGCCGGCCACTCGTTGGACTGGGATGATATCCTGAGCACGTACAGCGGCACCCTCACCCACCTGGCGCTCGGGACAAACGATGAGGCAACGCACTCCCTTATGCACACGCTCGCCACCAAACTGGATCTTCTTCCTCATCTGACCTCGCTCGCTCTGCCCTGGTTCAAGATCGACACCGAGAAGGCGTGTGCCGCGACAGAACACCTCATTGATGCTCGCGCCACCGCTGACGGGAAGCTGAGAAAAATTGTAGTCAACCCCGAGGATGGATGCAAGGATTACTTCGTCCGTTTGCGACGAACCGATGTGGCGATACACGGTTACGATAGGAGTAATACGCGCCGCGCGTACATCGACGAGGAGGCACGTTCAGAGGAGGAGAGATGGATCATGGACCCCGTTTTATCTATCGGGTAAGAGGAATAGAATAGTAGGCGCACGCTTATACCCTGGTGCAGGCCTTCGGGTTCGTGAAGACACATATTATGAGCAGTACTGACAGTATATGGTTGTTGCCTTACCTTCGCTTGCACTCAAGTCTATCCAATGGAAAGACACCCTGGAGGTCGGCTGACAACTCAGCTCGAACACACGCAACAAATTGCACAGTAAAGAAGCTCATTCGTTCCAGTCGTAAGCAGTGGTATCGATACAATATGAGGCATACGGTGCACATGTGTAAGCATAAGTAGCGGGAGGCGGAGTGGCATAACAAGGATTCGAAACGTATCTAATCGTCATCCTCGTCGTCCGAAATATCCACGTATTTCTTAGCAGCGGCGGCAGCGGCAGCACCCCTTCGAGGCGGCGCGGCGCGCGGTGGCGGCGCAGGCAGGGTATCGAAGCTCATGTCCAGCTCGTCATCGTCATCGCTCTCTATCACCTTCTTCGCTTTTGACGGAGGCTTTGCAGTGGGCTTCGAGACCTTGCGCTGCGCCGCCGCCGGTTTGGATGCGCCGGGTTTGGTCAGGAAGTCGGTCATGGACGTCTGCGCTTTCTTTTTGGCGGGCGGTGCTTCGTCGTCCTCGCCGTCGGAGTCTCTGTCAAGACTAGAGCAACAAGGTAAGTCCACATCGCAGCCAAACATGCGGAGCTGACTCACGATTTACGCTTCGGCGGCGCTTTAGCTTTGCCCTTCCCGTTGCTCGCCGGCAGAACCTCTACGTCCGAGTCGTCATCATCGTCGGAGTCCACCACCTTCTTCTTCGCTGGTGCTCGCCGCTGAGGGGCCTTCTTTGGCGGTGGCATCTCGACATCGCTGTCGTCGCTGCTCTTCCGCTTCGCTGGCGCCTTCTTCTTCGCAGCTGCAGCAGCCTTAGGCGCAGGCACGACGTCGAAGTCATCGTCCGAGTCGTCCTTGATCACCTTCTTGGCTGGCGCTCGCTTCGGCGGAGGTTTGGCAGGGGCATCGTCGTCGTCGTCGCTCTCCTCTTTCTTCACTGCCGCCTTAGGTTTTGACGTCCCCGCAGCCTTGGACTGAGGCGCGGCACGCTTCTTGGGCGCAGCCTTCGTAGGCTTGAAGTCGTCATCATCACTGTCGTCTTTCCGCCCACGCTTCTCGCCGATGGACTTGCGGGTAAGCAGCGGCTTGTTCTTGCCGCGCTTCACCTTCTTGCCGCTGCTGTCCACCTCCTTCTTGGCATCCCACTCACGAAGTGAGGCCTAAAAGAGTATCAGTATGAGGTTTTCGATACCGGCGTTATGTGCGTACATCCCACTGCACGAGGAAATCGTCGAGGTCCTCGTTCCACATCTGCTTCGGGGACTTGGCGAGGAGCGTGTTAAGCTCCTCCTCCTTGTCCTGGCTCTGCTTGCGTAGCCTCTCGATCTGCAGTAACTGTCAGTATCGCCGCCCAACATCAGCGTCGCGCCGTACGTGCCTTCTCGCGCGTCAAGCTGTGGATGGCCATGTTCAGGAGGTAGTCGTACGCGTTCTTATCGTCGTCGATGTCCTCCTCCTCTTCCTCTTCCTGCTCGACAGTCGGCTCGTCCTCGCCTGCCTCCTTCGCCTTCGCGATCTTCGGGAATGGCCGGAAGTCATGCTTGCGCAAGTCGGCGACGATGTCGACCTTCTTGCGGTTGGACACGATGAGCTGTCTATCGACGATCATCTGGATGAAGCGGGCTTGGTTGTTCAAGCGGGACAGCTGGACTTGAAGCTCATCGGCAAGGTAGTCCTGCGCAAGGCGTCAACTTCTGCGTCGGGATCCAGACAGACGATTCAGCGTACCTTGCGCTTCTGGTAGTACATCAAACGCTGCGGGTAGAACTCCTCCACGATCTCCTCCGGCGAGTCGTACTTCGTGATCTTGCCGTCGAAGTTGAAGGCGATCATGTTCGCGGTGCTAATCTTGCTCGTGAGCTTGAAGTACTCGACGAAGCCCTGCTCCTCGGCCTTCTTGAGCTCGGTCGCGCTCATCGTGATGATGAAGTGCACGTTCGTGTTGTCGTGGTGCTCGGTGTAGGTCTACAAGATGGTCAGCTTACCACGACCTGACGCACGCGGGTTGAACAACTTGCCTTCACCGGCGCCTCGCCCTTCTCCGACACCATCATCGTCTCGAGCTCCGCCTTGAAGTTCTGCGTCCACTTGTGGATCGGCAGCTCAGTGATCTCAACTTGCGTGTCGTTGAGCTTGCGCGCGATACCCGTCACGTCGTACTTATTCTTCCCGGTCGACTTGATCTCGCCGTTGAAGCCGCGCCACCAGGGGAACATGGGAACCTGTTCCTCCCCGTCCATCAGACGGCGGATGTTCGCGACGATGTCTGTGGGGTTGTACGACGGGATGCTTGTGCTCCAACCTAATGCGAGGATTAGCAATAGGGCGGTGAATGCACATAAGGACCTACCTGTGCCGATACCATCCGCGCCATTGACAAGCACCATAGGAATGATGGGCATGTAGTACTCGGGCTCTACCGGCTGGTTGTCTTCCTTCTGCTGCTTGAGCAACGGCTCGTCCGCGGTGTTGAACAGCGACCGCGTCAACGGCGACAGCTCGGTGAAGATGTACCTAGCCGCGGCGTGGTCCTTGCCACCCTGGTCGCGCGTACCGTACTGACCGTTCGGCATGAGCAGGTTGATGTTGTTGCTGCCGACGTAGTCCTGCGCCAAGTTGACGATTGTCATTGTCAGAGACTGTTCACCGTGGTGGTAGGCGGCGTGCTCAGAGACGTAACCGACGAGTTGGGCGACCTGAGATGGGGATGAGTATTGATTACATACGCTCATTGCGCAAACGACATACCTTGATCTCCTTCTTGAGCTTGCGCTTGAAGCAGCCCCAGATGATCTTGCGCTGACCGGGCTTCAACCCGTCTGCGACGGAAGGGATGGAACGGATGTTATCCGCCATCGAGAACAGGATGAGCTCCTTGTTGATGAAGTCGGAGATCGGGATCTCGTCGACATCGTGGTTCAAGAAGGTACCCGGCTAGACAGTCGTCAGCACACCGGACCTCTATATATGTCAGTCGACATACCTTGCAAGTCCGAAGCCACTCCTTACGGTCGTCCGCCTTCTTCTTACTGAAGGCCAGGTCAATAAGTTCGCGGTCGCCCTCCTGCGTCTGCGCGAAGGGGATGACGTGCTTCTCCGTGTGGCTGAAGTAGTCACGGGCGTCCGAGTCCTTGCTCGTACCCAGACCCTTGCGAACCTATCAGTCTCTGGCAGCGCAGGTTAAGAGTCAAATACTGACCTTGTAGTACTTCGCCGACCACTTGCGCGCGTCCGGTGTCGTCTCCAGCCACCTCTCGTACTCCGGCAGCGTGAAGAAGTCCTTGCGCTGGTTGCCCTTCGTGACACGAACGATAGGCGTGATGAACTCCAGCAAGAACGCCGGGTCAAGCTTGAGCAACGACGGATAGAAGTGATCGAGGAAGTTTAGAATAAGACCCTTGATATGCGACCCATCGTGATCCTAGGAATCTTGTTAGCCCTCGCTCGCCTACCAACCCCACTCAGACTCACCTGATCCGTCATGATCATCAACTTGCCATAGCGCAAGCTCGCGATGTCCGTGTAGTCCTTGTTGTGCTGCAAGCCCAGAATCTTCTTGATGTTCTGAATCTCCTCGTTCTTCATGATCTGGTCGTGCCGGGCTTCGCGGACGTTGAGCAGCTTGCCGCGCAGGGGGAAGACACCGTAGTTGTCGCGACCGACGACGCCGAGTCCGGCAATGGCGAGCGCCTTGGCGGAGTCTCCTTCCGTGAGGATGAGGGTGCAGTCCTTCGCGTACTTCGTGCCGGCGTTGTTGGCATCGGAGAGCTTGGGGAGGCCAGTAAGGCTGAGATAGGGTTAGAAAAGCGAGGAAGACGGTATGACGGTAAGACATTACCGGCTGCGCTTGCTACCATCGGTCTTCTTGATCTGCTGGTCGGCCTTGAACTTGGCCCAGTTCAGGATGTTCTCGACAAGCGGGGACTTCTGAACTGAACAAAGGTCAGCAAATATATGCGTACGGAGCACCATGGACCATACCTTTCTTCATGAAATCCTCCGAGAGCACGGGCTTAGTACCGAACTTCGACGCGGGCAACGTCAACGTCTCCTTCGTTTGCGAGTCGAACGTCGGGTTCTCGATGAGCGCGTTGACGAAGATCCACATATGGTTCTTGATCTGCGGCGCCTTCACCGTCGCGGCCTTGTTCTTCTTGTTGATCGACGCGAGCAGGTTCTTCGCAATCTGGTCCGCGATGAGGTTGACGTGCGTGCCACCCTTGATAGTCGCGATGGAGTTCGCGAACGAGACCTGCTGGAACGTGCCCTCGGACACGGTGAAGGCGACCTCCCACCGCTTGCCCAAGATCTCGTGCACGATGGTCGGCTTCGTCTGCGCGGCGCCGCCTGACACCTCGCTCGCCTCCGCCTGCGCCGAGTTGATGTACATCTCGACGTACTGCTTGAAGTTCTTGATCTTCAAGCGCTCGTCGTTCAAGAACACCTTGACGTCTTTGACCGTGCCCGCAAGATCGTACACGCGGCGCTGGAGCAGGCTCGCTGTGTCTTCGTCGATGCGGTCCATGCCGAAGCGCTTCAGGTCGGGGCGGAAGGTAACGCGCGTGTACTCCTCGCCCTTCCCGTTGCTCGTGATCTTCGGCTTCCCGCACTTGCTCATGTTGTCCGTCCACGTCTGCTTGTACTTCTGCTTCGTGTTCTTGTCCGCGGTCTCGACGGTGAACTCGTGCGAGTAGATGTTGGCGAGCTTCGCTCCGTAGCCGTTACGGCCACCGGTCAGCTTCTTCTCGTCGTCATCGTAGTTGGAGGAAGAGAGAAGGTGGCCGAAGATGAGCTCAGGGATGTACATCTTCTCTCGCGAGTGCATCTCGATGGGGATACCCTTGCCGTTGTTGTACACAGAGATGGTGTTCTCGTCGAGGTCGTAGCTGACCTTGATGGTGTCCATGGAGGGGTCGTTGATCTGACAGGTGTGTTAGACGATGGCGGGCAAGGTGTAGACGCTCGCGTACCTTGTTATCCGCCGCGTTGACGAGGATTTCGTCTACAATCTTGAAGAAGCCGGGCACGTACTTGACGGTACGATGCACCATGCGCTTCTTCTCAGCATCGTAAGTCCACATGGGTTGTTGAATTGTCTCCACACTGCCAATGTACGAGTCTGGTCGCTTTAGGATATGCTCCAGTTGGGTAAGCTGACAAGGGAAACACGGTCAGCAATGGGGTGAGCGTTCACGGTAGCGACACACACCTTCTGGTAGGTCTCTGAGGCAGACTTGTTCTTCTTTGAGGATGTCGGATCTACACCATCCGCGTCGTTGACCTCATCTGGATCGGCCATGACCACGTCGATGTCACTCTCGTCCTCCGCATTGTCGTCGCGTTCCGCTAGCACCTTCTTCTTCCCCTTCGCAGCGCCCTTGGCCGCAGGCTTCGCGGCAGTAGACTTGGGCTTCGCAGGTGCTCGTGGCTTCGCGGGTGCCTTGGCTTTGGGTGCGGCTTTCTGTTCGCCAACGTCAGTTTTGCTCCTGGCCGCGTCGTCGAGCACGCACCTTCTTTGGGGCAGGCGCGTAGCCGTCCGAGTCCGACCCGGATACGTCGTCGAGGTCAAAGTTTTCGCCGTCGTCCGAGCTCATGGCGCGCGAGAAAGATGTGTACGCACGGTGGCGCGGTGGGGAGATGGTCGTTGTTTGCAAGATGTTGATTGCCCCGTGACACGCGTTCAGACGCGACAGCACGTGACGGTGACACGGATTCAGGAAACGTGAAGCGTATGTCCCGGTACTGGCCAGAAGTCTTTGCATAGACTTTGACACCGCGCCGTACGACAGTTGCCCTCGAATTTCTGGGCCAGATGAGTGCCACAAAGAAGCAACAAAAAGCTTCACTGCAATGCTGATTTTCGCACGCGTTTAGCACGTGTCTCTCCGGGATCAACGGCCCGGTAGCGCGCCTCGATCAATTACGAGATCCTCCTGAGCTGGCTCTGACATTGACTTGCGGTGACCATTTCCTACGGTTTAAGTAGCCCTCGGGCATATACGAGACCTGCCAAAGCTGCACCTCCTTGTATGCATGCAACCCAGCCGGCGATCGTGACATGTGCCGACTGATGCAACCAGAGCGAAAACATTGATTTTTCGGCGAGTTCCACCACCTTCCCCCTCCGCACGTCCATCCTAGCGCTCGGCATACGGCCCACACTAGCCTTTCTCTCACCAAGATCCTCTTGTTCCTCGCCGCGACGCGTCCGGACGCGCGCTCGACGCGTGAGGACTTCTTAAATGGACACACTGCACCTCCTCCCCCCCCAACCTCCCCTACTTGATTACCCTCGACTGCCCTAGCGCACGCTATACGGCTCCTAATCGACCGTCCCACGATCGACGGATGTGCGAGGAATGAGACAGGGAGGCGAAGCGCGCGAGCTAGGGAGAAGGAGGGGTTTGATGCGTAGTACACGCGCTCTACGCGTCGCGAGGGGAAGGGGGAGAAAGGTAGGGTCAGGGTAGGTGATCAGCCAGGTGCATGAGGGACACGGAACGCGGAACCTCTCGCGTTCGCGATAGATCGCGTAGGATAGGAGGGGATTAGGATTACGACGAACAGGGCGGCGAAACCTCAGATCGCGCGGGGGCGATCAGCCTCTCGCGCGTCGAGGACACATCCGGACGCATCAAGGGGAACTAAAATACGGAGGGGTAGTGAAGGGATGGGAGGGTGAGCCGTGATCGCCCCCACGCTTCTTCCACAACATTGCGACTGCGAAGCCTTGACCGCGCTATCCCTTTTGTTTGCTATAGTAGTCCTGTATTGTAAGTTAGTACTCGCCGTGGAGTATAGCGTAGCCACGCACCTGGGATACGCGCATTCGCGCTCGCCCGTCCTCCCGCGCCCATCCTCGCGTTATGTTCTGTTGCTATAACTGATCCGCGCGAAACTTTCAAGGATAGAAAGCAGGAAGAACACCCAGAAGATGGGGGGAGTGAGAGTCGAGCGATGGGTGAAGAGCAGGAAGCAGTTGGGGGGCCGTAGGTGAAGGGATTCAGTCCATCGCCGAAGACGGAAATGAACAGGGCCGTTCCACGGGCCATATGCACAGACAAGCGCTTGCATCAATGTCAGTTGCTGAAAGAAGATAGAGCATGACTTAAAGATACGCTCCGGAATACTTTGAGCAATTTAGACTATGGTGTAACAGCTGAAGCGCTGAAGACTCGCTGGTCGAATGATGTGGCTGTGCTGACGGACATTGCCGGGGCCGCACGTGTATGAGCGCTGTCCAAGGCATCACACTGACAGGGAAACAAAAGCTAGTATCTGGGGACGCAGACGGGTATATACAGATGACCACGTCTAAATTTTCCGAAAGGAAAAAGACGATGTCGAGGAGGGATTGTGAACAACCGACTGTTCGACATCCGGAGATAGCTTTTGATCGACCGCTTGGACGTATGATCGTGCTTCAATGTAAGGCAGCCTGGCCTTGAGCCTGGCTGGCAAGCAGGTCTCGTAACATATTCTTCCTTTCCCTCGTCTTCAGTCATCATGTCCTCCGAAGACATAGCCGAAGAGATCCGTGCCAGCTTCCCCGGTACTGAAGAGGTCATCGTCCAGTACCTCGCCGGCTACCTGATCGACGATGCGGGGGAAGAGGAAGATGTCCTTCAGGTGGCGCGCGACATCCTCGCCTCAGTTGCCGGCAACAAGATCGAGGTCCTGGAGAAGCTCATGGCCAAGCTCGCCGATCTGCTCGAGGATCAGTTGCAGGCGAGGATGAATAATAGGAAAGGACCGAAGAAGCTGGACAAGGTGCTGGATATGAGCAAGACGCAGATGTCTTCGACCATCGGTCTCGGTCAGGGTGTGGATTTGGAGTCTATCAACAAGGGCAAGTGAGTATACATGACTGTACTTCTCGGTGACTTGCTGAGGATGCGCAGAGCGTCTCGGGTCGATGTCAAGAAGCTCGAGAAGCAGGAGGCGAAGCTCAGAGTGCGTCGCCCGACTCTTCCCTTCTAACATCATTGCTGAACATGTTATCTAGGCCAAAATTGAGAAACGCGCTCGTCGCGATCTTTACGAAGGCTCCAAGTTGCTCGATAGCCACAAGAAGCAGGTACAGAACAACATCGCCCACATACTTCTTCCCTCACTGACTGCGCGCTTTAGCAAACGTACGAAGAGATGTTCATGAAGGTACGCTGCACATCTCTCTGCCAGAAGATATATTTCTGACGATTGCTACCAGATCAATTCCTTGGAAGCCAGCAATGCCGGAAAGAACAAGAGCAAGGATATTCACTTGCCTTCCATCGATGTCAACTTCGGGTCAAATCGTATTTTGTACGCAGCCTTCCGATTGATTTCCTTCCCGGTGTGCTCACGATATACGCAGGTCTGGCGCGAGCTTGACATTGGCATATGGTCGCCGGTACGGTCTCATTGGTCGTAATGGTGTTGGTAAATCCACCCTCCTGCGCCACATCGCCCTCCGCGAAGTTCCCATTCCTGCCCATATTACTATCCTCTTTGTTGAGCAAGAGGTTCGTGCATTCTTCCTCTATGATCTTGCGATCAAAATGGTTGCAAGATCGACGGACATCCAGATCAGGATATTGCCTCAGCGCTTCGTGGATTCCAGTACTGCGCCCCATCGCTGTAATGCGTACTGCACCGGCATATCATGCACGCAGTATGACTGAGCTCGGAGTCTACTGAGGGCGAATAACGCTCGATGCTCGCAATCCGGCAATCTTTTTGATCGCAATTGTACCCTTTTCGTCGCCGCGCCTTCCTTTGTGTCATCTACTAAACCTCACCCCCTTCAGATCGTCGGCGACGACACAACCGCGCTCGAATCCGTCCTCAAAGCCGACGTCTGGCGCGACTCCCTCCTCCGCGAGGAGGCCGATCTTAACGCGCGCCTCTCGGAGCTCGACAAGGAGGGCGACGACAAGCGGTTCGAGGACGCGCGGGAGGAAGCCTCTGCCCGCCTCGCGGACGTGCACGCAAGGCTCTCGGATATGGAGGCGGAGAGCGGGCCAGCGAGGGCAGCGTCCTTGCTAGCGGGACTGGGCTTCAGTGAGGCAGACCAGCAGAGGCCGACGAAGTCGTTCAGTGGTGGTTGGCGGTGAGTGGCCTCTTTTGAGGGATTCGAGGAAGTGAGGCTGATGGGGTGCCCAGTATGCGATTGGCGTTGGCGAGAGCGCTGTTCGTGAAGGTGAGTGTAAAAGGCTTGCAGGATTCTGCGCGGAAGCTGACGAAAGGCTTGCTTGGTAGCCCGCCCTTCTACTTCTCGATGAGCCTTCCAATCACAGTGCGTTGCACGTTCCTCCGTCTCCAAAACAGTTTCTGACCTTTTCGTAGTCGATCTCAACGCCTTGGCATGGCTCGAAGATTACCTGCAAACATGGCCGGGAACAATCCTTGTCGTGTCAGTTTCCTCGACCGCTCTTAGCTCCCGCCCCACTGACCCTCGTCACCAGCTCTCACGACCGTGCTTTCCTGTGCGTACATGCACCTCCATGCTGGCATGGTTTGGGGCCTAATAGCCCTCTTCCAGCGACGCCGTGGCAACAGACATCATCCACCAACATTCCGAGCGTCTCGATTACTACAAGGGGTACGTTCTACCTGTCCACAATGGGCTTCTCTGCTTACATTGTGGATTTCGTCACTTACGCTCAACTCGTTCAGCAACTTCACGCAATTCTACTCCACGAAGTCAGAGCGCGACCGGAACCTCAAGAAGGAGTACGAGACGCAGATGGAGTACCGCCGGCATCTGCAGGCCTTCATTGATCGTTGGAGGTACAATGCAAACCGGGGTATGTTGCGTCGCTCCTAGTGAGTTTGCGAAGTGCTGAATTGTCTTTTTTCTCTAGCCGCGCAAGCACAGTCGAAGATCAAGATTTTGGAAAAGGTTGGGTCATCGTTTCTGGTGCCACACCGTGTCTTGCTGACGCCACATAGCTCCCCGAACTGCACCCACCGGAAGAGGAAGAAACCGAGAAGTTCAGGTTCCCCGAGACCGAGAAGATCTCGCCACCGTTGTTGCAAGCCAACGAGATTACCTTCGGGTACACCCCGGACAAGCTCGTCCTCAAGAACGTCAACTTCGACGTCGGGCTGGACAGTCGAGTCGCCATTGTCGGTGCCAACGGTGCCGGTAAATCCACTTTGTGCGTATTCCCTCGTCTTCGGCCTGTCGCGCCATTCTGTTGCTGACCCTAACTGTGTTCACCTCGCACAGGATTAAGCTCCTCACAGGCGAGCTGAACCCGCTCGGTGGACATGTAACACGGAACGGGCGGTTGAGGATGTGAGTGCTGTTTTCGCGTAGAACGCGAGGTGGCGGCTAAAATCCGTGTTATGCAGCGGCTACTTCGCGCAGCATCATGTTGACACGCTGGTGCCGACCATGACGCCTGTGCAATTCCTTGCGTCGCGCTTCCCTGGGAAGACCGAGCAGGAGTACCGTCAACACCTCGGGAATTTCCAAATCAGTGGGATGACCGGGTGCGTCGAGAGTAAGTGAACGGATTGTTTCGAGCCACTGACCTTGGCGTGTAGCTTGCAACTCATCGGCACGCTTTCCGGAGGTCAAAAGTCGCGCGTCGCATTCGCACTGCTCTCTTTGCAACAGCCGCACGTCCTCTTGCTTGATGAGCCGACTAACCACCTCGATATCGAGGTGCGCTCTGATCCTCGGGTGACCGCCGCTATCGCTTTCTGACACTGACTTGCTGCGTACCAGGGTCTTGATGCCCTGATGGATGCATTGTTTAGCTGGAACGGCGGCGTAATCATCATCTCCCACGACGAGCGCTTCATCACCAAGGTCGCAAAAGAGGTGCGTTTGATGGCGTCTTGTACCTCCGGGTCTGCATCACTGACATTATGAACACAGCTCTGGGTGTGCGGCGATGGCACCGTGACGAAGTTCATGGGCGATGTGCAGAGTTACAAGGTTTGGAGGGTCCGATTTCGTGTTGAGAGATAAGACGCTCATGAAACTTTGCAGCAATTGATTGTCAGCAACATCAAGATGAGGCCTTGAAGTGGCCTGCGGCTGAGCTTCGTTGTGTTGCGTGTGTATGTATACTATTTGTACGTGCGATGGCAGGCGCTTTGAAGGCGACCCCTGCCATGCTTGACTGATATGACAGAGGCGAAGGTCGTCTCTTACGTGGTCACTTCAGCTGGCTATGACTTGTTCCACGGTCTCCATGTCGCTTGGCCGCCCTATCGCCGCTGAACTTCAACTGTGACCATCACGGTGTCACGCGATGACGCTGCGTGTGACAACGAGGATCGACTGACGATCACAGTTGATCTTCCTTAACCAGAGCGTCGATCCTCGTCTACGTCCACACTACGGACTCGCCTCTCACGCTCGCCTTCAGCCGAGAGCTTCCGATTTAACCGGGCGACCTGCATAGCCCACGGGAGCCCACATCTTTTGTGTACTATCTGTCCCTCCTGATCCCGCATTTGTATCGCTATGGCCGCACCCAGCGCCCGACCTGGGAATCGTCCCATGATCCGTGCCCTTCTGATTGACCTATCTGGGACGCTGCACATAGGCTCCAACCCCACCCCTTCTGCGGTGAAAGCCCTACAGCGGTTGCGGGATGCCGGTATCCCCTTCAGATTCTGTAGCAATACCAGCAAGGAATCAACAGATTCTCTAACGGAGCGCCTGCGCTCCATGTGTTTTGACGTGCGCTCCGACGGTCCTGGACGCGAGCTCTGGACTAGCATCGGCGCCGTGACGGCCGCCCTGCACAAGTTCGGCCTCAACCGGTACGCGAATCACCCCGTACCCTCAAGCTATCTCACTTGCCGTTCGCAGCCCGTATTACCTGCTCTCTGACTCGGCGCGCAAGGAGGTTGAGGCCGGTCTAGCGCCCCGCGCAGCCGGGGGCTCGGACGCGCACGACGCGGTGGTTATCGGACTCGATCCGCCCTCCTTCGACTACGCACACCTCAACGAAGCCTTCCGCCTGCTCACAGGCGAGGCCCGGGGCGTCTCAGGCCCGGGCGCCGCGCCGCGCACACGTGCCCGCCTCATCGCGACCCACCAAGCCAAGTATATCGAGGGAACCGCGCCGCCTGGCCTGTCACTCGGACCGGGCCCTTTTGTTGCGGCGCTCGAGTACGCCAGCGGCGCACAGGCGCACGTAGTGGGCAAACCCTCCGCCGAGTTCTTTCAGATGGTTATCGACGACCTGGGGCCTACTGCCTCCGGGGATGGCGTGATTGCTGTTGTAGGCGATGATGTGGACGCAGATCTTGGCGGGGGCGCGGTGCAGCTAGGCCTCTGGCGCGTCCTCGGTGAGTGCATCGTGTCCGACCATAAACCAGAATAGCTGATAAAATGAGCAGTAAAGACAGGGAAGTACCGGAGCGGTGATGAGCAGAAGGCAGGTACTGTGCCTCCGGATGAGATCGCAGACTCGTTTGCCGACTTCGTGGATGCGCTGTTGGTGCAGCACACGCCCAAGAGCGCGTAGATCGGCGAAGATCCCATTCTCTACGCCAAGTTAAACATGAAGGGAACCTTCTCCTGTGTAAGTACATGTTCTCCCGCTCCCATCGATCCTTGCGTACGCCTTCAGGTGCGTCTTAACATCCCCAACGAAGCTGATTGCCGCTATGATGCAGACGATAATGTATTCAATAAATTGTGGCCAATTTACAGGGTCATTCCCTTGACTTTCCCTCGGACCTTTTCCAAGCGTACTTTGTCAGTTGTGGCAGCCTAGCGTGCAACAGGTCCCGATACACGACTGTCTGCTTTTCAAGCGAGCTGCTCTCCTGCACGCGCTTTACATGCGGGCATGAGAAACTGTCCCACACATCAACAGTTCCTACCGCAAGGCCGATCTCATCGTGTGCAAGGACTTCAGGTGCGTCTCATGCTTTGAGACGACCTCATGGTGCTCCTTCATGGTAGCGCGGATCGTCGCTAATACCAGAGAACCAAGACCTCGTCAGTCCCCACGGAATACATCTGCATTCTTGGACGACATTCTATCCTTCTCACGACGACGCCATCCTTCACAGCAGGTCCATGATTGGCGACGCCACCAGCTACACGGTCGTATGTATGTATCGATGCCAGCCTTACAGCCTCGCTTGAAGCACGGTCCCGTTAAGATAACCACGGCAGGGACCGAGGTATTGCATTGGCGAGCATGAACCTTCGGCGTATCATCTGCACTCACGTATAGAGCGAACTGCAGGACTGTCAACACCAGGTCGGCAGAGACCGAAATATGCTTCGCTTCGTGAAGGTCAGAATGCTGCCGTCTCTCACGTTGCTATCCAAGCTCATGATTTACCTTTGATCTCTAGAAGGCATAAGAAAAGGCGGAAGTAAGTCGGGTTCGCAGATAAGCCATCGCGATAGAGTGGCCTGCAGTTTCACGGTGCGCTTGCGGGCACTGGCTTTCTCTATCCATCACACGGTGCTGACAATGTACCCCCCCAGCCATCTGTACGCGCCATGGCGGCCCGCAATACCCCAGGTCACTTTCCGGACCGGGCGGCGTCCGGTCTATGTTTGGTTGCCGTTCAATTATGATGCGAACGTGGCCGTCCCTGATCTGAGGGAGTCTATCCAAATCCGGCATCCCATTGTTGAGTTGGGATCGACGGTCCGGTCAAATGGGCAGAGTCCTCGAGTCTTGGATTGCCGGCAACTCCCCATAAAGCTCCAGGACCTAGCGCTTGAGCACGGGTCTTAGGGAGCCTCTTTGCGTTATGGTCGCCGATGGCTGCCTGGACTATGAGACCAGGTAGGCGTTCTACTTGCGTTATGCGTGCAAGTGAGGAATTACACGCCCCGTGGGGCCGTCGAGGCGAATTATGCCCACCACGGTGCGCGCTATCGTCCGTGAATTTCGCTGCTCCAAGCTCACCGCATCCTTCTCCAGTCCTTCTGCCTAGTAGGAGCGGCGCGATTCAGACGGGCCGTACGTATCATCCTTGCCCTCTTGCAGCACGCTCTGACTGACATCCTGCGTCCCGCAACACAGCTCTCACGATGCATTGTGGGTCGGTTACGTTGAGGCCCCATGCAAGAGATGGGCATGTATCCTTAGTCTTCAGCCTGACGCAGGCTTGACGGCTTGTCAAGTCCATGGCACGGCGCTTGGAAGGGATTCGAGTGTAACATTACTCTGGTGATGAGCGGAATGATTGCCTGTTACCTGTAAGTACCGGCTCCAGCATGTATCTGTACACTGATGCTCAAGGTCACTGTGCATCTCCATCGACTTTACCATGTCAAACGTTGGTTGCGACCATCTCGGGTGCTGAGTCAAGTCGCGCAATGCACGGAGACTGCACTGTATAGCCTTCACAGCGACCGGCATATCATCACACATTCTGTTCAGATTGGCGGTCATGTGCCGGCGAAGAGCCTTTGATCGCCTATCTACCACTGTAGGCGGACAATTTCAGAAGCACGAGAAAGCCTTAGCGGATGCTTTCTCGGAGAGGTGCCACCATGGCGAATCGGCAGACCATTTCGACGTTAGTCCCGGTGCCCTCGATCTATTGACCGCTCGTGGTTCCTGGAGATAGACGTCGCGAAGAGACCGCCCACCGCGCTTCGACACCACTCAAGCCGTCTCAACGTATGCATACTTCCGTTCAATGGCGGTTTCGCGGACGCGGCGTTTCTCAATCGGTACTCATCGTTTATGCGATTCGGGGCGCGCATAGCAGTCGGGCATTGTGCGGGCATCGCCAATCATATCCTCGGAAATGGATGGATGAGGCGTCTGGTGAGCAGTTAGATGAAGATCAGGTATAACCATCGCCCTTTCTCGAAACGGAAGAAGCGGCTCACGTCGTACGCACGAGCTACTTGGCAGACGTGCATACCACCATGACACTCAGCAGCTGTCCCTCATCCGTGCTACGCCGCGACCGAATGTTCTGGTCGGGATGGGCGCTCCTCAATCGTTTGAACATCGGCGATGGCAAGAGGGCTTTCGACAATCATTGTCCCAACGGGGAAGGCCGGATTGGCGGTTGAATCGGCCAAAGCAGCGCTATCTCCAACGACGGATCCGGTGCGATGGGCGCAGATCCACGCGGTCACAGTCTCAGACGGGCGCCTCCCACTCAGCGATCCGGCAGTCGGCCCCCTGATCTTGACAAGATCGCCAGCTCAGCGCCCGGAGTGGCAGCGCTTGCGCGCCTCGAGGCTTCCGGGGGAACCTTCGGCGCGATTTCGTAGGAGTGCACAGAGGTGCGGCGATCCGAGGCGTTGTGCGCGATTGAGGTAATAGCAGGCGGGTACGGCAGAATTACTGCTAGCAAGTGCGCTGATGTAGCGCTCGTGCCTTTCTCGGAAACGCGCCCCAGGCGTGGGAGACGGGCGCGGGGAGCGGCTTGCGGAGACGAGTTCTTGGTTGCGTGCAGGGAACGTAGCCGTGGGATTGACATTCATGTTCTATTACCGTCGGATCTGCGCTCGGAGTGCCGGCCTTGTCCGGAGCGAAGCATCTGCTCGCCTATAAAGGTCCATGTGTCCACGCTTGTCCCCGCTCTCTCCCATTGCCCCCTCCTCGCGCCACAGGCCCACATACTGGCCGATACCCATCTGCTACCCCTCTTCCAGACCGTCCACAACACATGCAAACGGACTGCATGCCCTCAATGTCTCTCCCCAGTATCCACGAGATGTTCCCCGGTGCGCGCCACAGACATCCTTTGTACTCGACCTGGCCACTAATTGTCTTTCTCAGAGCATCTCATGCGCCCAACACCCTATACCGCGTCTCCACCGACGCCTCAGCACGAATTGACGGTGCGCCACATTTTGTACGCTGTGTTCATGAGCGCTTATGACTCAACAGCATTCATACACCACGTCTCCCATTATCTCTCATCGACGCCTAAGCCTGAGCAGCCCTAGACAGACAGCGTCCTATCCTTACCCTCCCCGCGTGCATCAGAGTGAGCAGTTTCATACGAGGTGTCATGTCCGAGGTACTGACTTTGGTTCAGTTCAAGAACCTCGCTCACACACGGACCGCGGTCACATTCATCTTGTTAATGATGGCCCCCGTTCTGCGCCCACGGCCCCCTACCGGATCGAGATACCACCCGCGCCCCAGTCGCCGGTCCGTTCGCGCCAGCGGTCTGCATCCACAGCGTCGCACGGATATTCTCTCCGCTCCGCAGCGCGGCCCACTCGAAGTCACTCCGAGGACTATCCAGAGGAGCCACGCCGCGACGCTGGCTGCTCGTCGATGATCTTCTCTGTTTCCGGCTACACCGCCCGGGACGCCCCCTCCGCCGGCCACCGCGAGGACGGCATCTCGGCGAGTGACGAGGAGGACATGGGCGGGGACAGTACCAAGAAGCACGTCTGCACCACGTGCAATAAGCGGTTCAACCGCCCAAGCAGCCTGCGCATCCATCTCAACACCCACACCGGCGCGACACGTAAGTACAATCCCTTGGTAGACCTTCCTACTCATCCGCTGATGCCACCCACAGCTTTCCGCTGCCCGTGGCCGCATTGCGGGCGGGAGTTCAACGTGAACTCGAACATGCGCCGCCATCTCCGCAATCATACGGCAGTGCGTCCTGGGCAGACGCCGCCGCCGCCCAAACCGTATTCACCACCGGTGTATCTGCACTCGCCACCCCAGCCGGCGCTTTCGCCGCCTGAATCGAATGAGGAGGACTCGGACGATGAGGATGAGGTACCAGAGCCGGCCTACTCGCAGCGACGGTCGAGTTTCGACTACGAGAGCTCTAGGTACGAGAAGCCGCGGGACGACCGCTACGGGTATGAGCTCTATCGCATGAGCTACTCGCACGTACGCGCCCCCTCCCGCTCGGTTTCCCCAGCCTCCTCCGCCTCCTCGTTCTCGCCGCGCCTCATCCCCATATCCAGCGCGCGCGATCCGTACTAGTACCAATACGCTTCTTCCAGTCGACCTCAATTAGCCTTAGCTGTCGGTGTTGCTCTTGCTTTCCGCCGTAGACTCAGACCCCCACTTCTATGCCGCTTTTCTTTCTCCGCTTCTCTAGGGACGTCCGCTTCCGCTTACGATGGTCATGACCCTCTTCTTGGATATTCTTGTTTATGTATTCTTGCACCCTGTACTTGTACGATATCTAGATATACCTTGCTCAGCACACCGTCGTCTGGGGAATACGGAGTTGGCGCATGCGCCGTTGTCGAGCTCACTGTAGTATACACAATCGAGCATATGTATCATGGCTATTTATCCCCGGCCCTTCTTCCCATCGTGCGCAGCGACGAGCCTTCGTCGTCGTCGAGAAGGAGTTCTGATGTCTGCGAGTATGGCCCGTTGACTCCGCGTCGCAGGTAAGGAAGCGCGAGCGCCCACTTCTCCTGCGCGCCACTCCGACAGACGCAAAGGCGTCGCAAACCCTGCTGATCAGTGACGATCCCGGTATGTTTGCACCCCCCGAAGCGCGCGGAATCCATTTCGCCACCTCGCTCCCCATCGTATCGCCACCCACCTCAAATCTTGCTCATCAGGACTGCGCTGCCTCAATGCTTTGTAGTCCTCTGCGGCTTATTGCGGCTTGAATTCTCCGTCGTCGGAGAGTGGGGCTTTCGGATAACTCCCGGTGGCATCCAACCCGGAATCCTTTTCTGTTCACAGACGTCTCCTGTAACCCATCCGCAACTTCTCGGCCATAGCACCTAGGGGGCTTTCCGAACGCCGCGCGCGGACCGTCAGGGCGAACTCGTACATGGGAAAGCTCGCAAGTGATACGCGCGCCGAGCGCGTGCTCTCCCACTGCGCGCCGACCTCAAGGGTATGAGAGAGTCGGCAGCACCATATGGGCGACGGTGTAGTCTAGGATGAATAGCTCGTGCTGGGCGCTCCTCAAAGAGTCTATGCAGTGTGGTCGCACGTATTGAGTCCGCTGGCCGATCCTCACACGGCGTATGGATCAGCGCTGCACGAGGATAACACGGGTACACGGGTGAGGGGCATGCGGTGGAAGCTGCATGAGTCTCGCACGAAAGGAAGGCCCGGTGGATCGCAAACATTGCATACATGCCAGTGTTGGTGAGCATGCGTTGAACGTGCTCGAAATGTTGAAGTTCAACTGCCCCCGTGATCCGCATCAACTTCCTTTCGGGCATCGCCGGCATCCCCGTTTGGGCACCCTTTGTTGCGTCCAAAGACGGCCAAAGATTCCCAAATCGTACACAATAAAGCTGGAGCCCGCTATGGAAATATCGGCTTACAACCCCAAGTCGTCCTCATCAACCCGCAATCCTACCTCAATATATAGAGCTACATATGGCGCATTCTCATTGTACGCGTGCACTTGAGAATGTAAGTGGGCGGTTGTCCTGTCTAATCGTCCTTGGGTTCGTATGGCTCAACCAGGAGCTTGCTGAACTCCTTCAACTTCTCCGGTCCTCGGACTTCCTCTGTCAACAATGGCAGCTTGATGATATGGAAGAACTCGTCGTAAAGTTCGTGCGCTTCTGCGAGATATTTCTGCTGCATCTTGTGCCTGACCCGACAGTGTTCGCAGTTCGAGGCTGAAGTTCGGCTTGTCAGAACGAACATAAGCAGTAGCGGGGTCATGTCAAACGTACATTTCTTCGGGAAGAGAAGCTGGTTGACGACAATGTTATGCGTATCAATGCCGTACGTGGTGAGTTCTTGCACCAAGCGCTCTGTCTCGTATAGGGAGAGGAACTCGGAGATGCAGACACAGATGAAAGTCGTCTTTTCCTTCGAGGGAGTGAGAAATTCTGCTTCGCGTTCCGTGATCCTATGACATACCGGGTCCTTGAATTGTGTGTTGACCTCCGTGATCGTTGCCCTCATCTCATCGAGCTTCGCGAACATGTCCTCAGGAGACGCAGCCTCGCCACCCATCATGCTGGAGAACTGAAAGACATTGGTACAAAGGAGCAAATGCATGGGAAACCGACGCACCTGGTTGATCATGGGCCCAAATCGGGAGCCGAGGGAGCTGAGCTTTCCGAGTGCGTTCTCGAGCACACTTGGGAAGGAGAGGAAGCGCAGTGTGTGGCCAGTTGGTGCAGTATCGAACACAATTACCGAGAATTCCATGGACTTGACATGCCTATTAGCAGAGTTAGCGACACCACAAAGGCGCGAGACCATACGCCACGCACTTCATGACCTCCGCAAAGCCCATCGCCTCGTCCACACCCGGTATGCTGTACGCCAGGTCTTGCATCATGCTGCCCATCATGCCGTTGTTATCCGCTGTCCGGAAAATGTCAAGAAAATGTCAGAGGACGCGTCGTGGAGGCAGGATAGCGCGCCACGGACAGTTCTCCACCATCTCCTGGATTGAGCTGTTCGGGTCGATCTCCATGGCGTACAGGTTATCAAACCCGTTGACCTTGGTCGAGTCCTTCCCAAACTTCTGGCCGAACGCATCCGAGAGATTGTGCGCGGGATCGGTGGACTGGGAGCACCGTGAGCGATGCATCCCGCGGTGATCGACATCGAGCGTCACGCACGATGAGTAGAACGTTCTCTCGGACTGAGGCTAGTTGAATTGCGAGCGAGCACGAAGTAGTAGTCTTCCCTGCACTGAACGTCAGGGGAAGCTCAGGTTGAACAGGCATTCGACGTGCCTACACCACCCTTTCCTCCTGTATGACGGTCAGCAGTCGTTCCCTGAATGTGTTAGCGCGCTACGCACCACAGAATATCCACTTCAACGACTTCTGGTCCAGCACATTCTGCAGAGTCGGCGGCAAGGTGTCGGTCATTGTGGTCGAGGTCAAGGAGGCGCGTGTCACTGTCGGTGATCGCGCGTCTTTTCAGCATCCACCATCACGGCACCGTCTATATCATCCCCGCTGCCCCAGAAAGCACCAGAACGTCGTAGAGGCCGCTAGAATGTCCGACAAACCTCTCAACTTCAGAGGTATGTGCCCGTCTGGCCGAGGGGGAACGTGTTTGACATCAGAGATAGCACTTCAGCTCGCGAATGAGCAGCGGAACGCGTATGGTCTGCGATACAATGATTATGCGCGGTATCGGTGAGCGTTCAGTGATGAATGTGTGTCTGGCTCTGGTATTAAGGCCCTGGCTAGGAAGCACTGCGCGAACAGGACCCATCGGCTTCGGTCGACGCTGAAGATGACCCACGGAAAGGGTCGCGACTTCAAGAAGCTACCCCCTCTCGTCAGTGAGAAGATGGGGGATGGCCAGTGAGTGTTATTTCTCCCCTTTGAGGATACTTACTCATGCGAGCCCCTCAGCCTCGAGCTCCTGCTATGCGAAGCTGAGCGCGCATGGGCGTACGGCCAGGAGCTCTACACTTCCTCCCTCCAGCCAGCCGACGCCGATCGGGCTAGTACTCTGCGCCATACCGCGTCTGGCCGCTTTCGCCGAGCACTCCACTGGTCCACGCAGCTCTTATCTCACTGCCAGGCTCTCTACGCCTCGGGCCGCCTCTCCGCGGATGGCATGGTGCAGGCGTCCATCTACACCCTCGTCCTCAATGGCCAGACTCTTCGCTACCGCGAGCAGTTCGAAGATGCTCTCGTACAGCTAGCGGTCGCCCGCAGCCTCCTCGACGAGCTCTTGCGGACGGCAAGCACGAGCCGTGATCAAGCCCTCGCGACCCTTTTCTCCGACTCGATTGGCCCCGAAATCCGGTACTGCGCACACGAACTCGGCCGAGAGAAGTCCTACGACGTGGACGCGATCGTCGCGGAAGTCGGCCTGAAAAACCGGAACGAATACGTGGATGGATGCAGCGACTTGTTGCAGAAGCTCAAGGTGGACGCGACGGTTTCTGGCGGGCAGAACAACCGATACAAGTTGAAGGAGCCCGTGTGGGAGGGCGAGCCCGTATCGATCCGCAATCCCGAGCTTGTGGACGCGCTGCTGAAGGTGCAGGACGCAGAGGCGCGGCTGGCGGCGTTCGACTCGAAGAAGGGCTCGTCGAAGAAGAATGTCGCCGCGTACGACCATGTGCTGGCGGCGCTCAGCGACGCCGAGGAATTGGCGAGGAAGCTTTCAGAGGCGCAGCAGGTAAGCGTGCACGCCGACCATGCGATTTTCGTTTGTTGATCGGGCGTAATAGCTGAGAGGCGCCAGCACGTCTACCTCGACGCCAGACATGCACTTTGTGCACGACTATATTCTCTTCCAGCTTCTCAGCCGGCGAATCCACCGCGATGTGCTCTTGCTGTCGTCGCTCCTCGCTTCTGAGCGCACGAACCAGTCGAAACTGCCTACGCAGCCTGTCGATGGAAGACTCTACCCCGCGGTCGTCAAGATGCTGGACACGATCGTGCAGAGTCTCACGCAGATGCGCACGCTCAGCATCGTGGACGACAGCCCGGGAGTTGCCGCCATCGTCGACGCGAAGCTCTTCTACTCGAAAGCTAGAAGGTGAGTCAGATCGTCCGCTCGCATCGCTCGCGCATAACTAACCGCTTTCTAGATGTCTATACTTGTCACGCTGCTACGCGCCTCTCAAGAAATACGCCGAGGCTCTCAGCCTCCTCCAGCATGCCAACATCCATCTTCGTGAAGCACGCCAGCAGCTTGCCGACCCGGAAGCCGCAACATCCACCTCCGTCGACCTCCCACCTGATGACCTCGACGCCCTCGAGGATGCGCTTTCCAAAGACGCCCTCAAGTACAAGCGCGACTGGTTCACCTACAACGGCGGCTCCCTCGACCCGAACGCGCACAAGACCTACAAGAAGCCCGTCTTCTTCGACATCGCGATGAACTACGTGCCGTACGACGTTGAGAAAATGTACGCGCGGGCGGGCAAGGAGCCGCCGGTCAGGGAGGAGGTCCCCGCGGCGGAGGTGCCATCGAAGTCGAAGGAGCAAATTGAGGACCGTCCGCAGACGCCGGTAGAAGGGCAAGAGCAGAATGCCGCTCCGCAGCGCGGGGGCCTCAGCAGTCTGCTTGGCGGCTGGTGGGGACGTAGCTAAGAGGGCCACCTGGGGTAGCACGTAAAATACAATGTATCGTTCTGACTGGAACCTGCTGCGGGAATTGCGCACGGACTCAGTACACGAGCCAGTTATTGGCCTTCTCCAGCGCCTCGTCCCATCCGTTTCCTCTTTCCCAGCGCGCCACGTCCTCGATTTCTGCCTTTCCCAACTTCGGCCCGTTATACAGGTGCGGGAACAGGCCCTCCCCGGGTCGCGGGCCGCATACTGCACTTTTCGTCAGCACAAAGCGCGCTCCCCACCAACCGATTTCCCTCTGATCCCAGATCACACTCACCCTTCGCATCAGGGCTCTCCCACCGTATCTTATCCTCCACCTTCGCGAACGCGATCTTGAGCACCCACACGTGTGGGTCCTCCGCGAAGAAGTGCTTGAGCGTGCCCCCGACCTGATGCGCGGTGGAGAGGTGGATGAAGCCGGATTTGGCGTCGAGGTCGCTGAGTGGCAGAGCTTCGGGTAGGGCGGATAGCTCTGGTACCGGGGAGGTCGAGGGGACGAGTTTGTAGAGGTAGGTTGGTTTGTCGCTGTCGGTGGACATGATGGTGGGTGGCAAGTTGTATTAGTGTGGGGTCAGTTGACTGCAACGCGGAAAATCGTTTCGAAAGCGACTTCAAAAGCCACTGAATACTTTTACGAGCCAAAGCAGCTTTCCATATCCGCGGCAATATGATACGTTTGGATTCGTAGCAGACTCGTCATATAACCCAACTCCTAACGGACTACCTTCCCCTCTCAATGCCTCCCATACTGCGACATGAAAGAGAACATCGACACAGCCAGCACTGCCGCAAAGACATAGAACACCCGCCCTTCCTTCTCTGGGTCGCCTCCCGAAAGGAAGTTGCGCAGGGGCAGAAAGATGAGCCCGACGATGAAGTTTACGATCCCTTGGGGTGGAGGTCAGTGAGACTAGCTGATAGAAATAGGACTACTGATGCCTACAGTTCAAGGACAAGCCAATAGACGAGAGTGCGGAGACAGCCTGTTAGAGGGGGTTAAGTCAGGATAGAAAGCCTGGTGTGCGCTACACGACCACTGACATGGTACGGAGACACCTCCGGGATGATGACGAAGGGTACGGGCCCGAGACCAATGGCAAAGGAGCTGCAAAAGGCCATCAACAACGCAAGTTGGGAAGGTACCAGCATATTTCAGCGTACCAGACAAAAGTGATGATAAACACGCTAGCGAGCGTCGTAAGGTTGGTATCGAGGCCGATGCCGACGCAAATGAGCGAGACAATGGCACCGCCGGTGGACAGGCTCAGCAACCAGCGACGACCGAGACGCTGGGGACATTGGTTCAGTTGGGTTTGCACTGCGCTCCAGAGAGCGATCATAGAAAGTGCAAGTGCTCACCTCAATGAGGAAAATCGGCGGAAACGTCATGATCACGTTCACAATAGTGATCCCAAGAGAAACAAAAGGCCCCAGATCAGGCAGTGCCTTCGACAAGATGGCGTTGCTGTAGTAAAGCACTGGCGATTTGAATGAGCGCCTGTCACTTTGCTGGAGTGCGAGCGAAATGGAAGGCACTGACCAGCATTAATGCCCGATATCTGCTGCGACATCATCGCGAAGGACACAATTAAGAGCGGCTTGCGCAAATCCGGCGACGCGAACACCTTGAGCGCGTTGATGGACGGACGCGGCGACTCGGAGCGGCGCCTGTCCGCCTCGTCCTCGTCGCCAAGGAGTGGGTCTTCGGCGTCGCCGCGGTAGTCTGGAGTATTGTTTGTCATCGTCAGACCACCTCATTCCACGTAGGAAATATATATAGAGTAGAAGTGACTTACCCTCATGATCCGTATCCTTGAATGTCCAAATCCTCTGCGCGACGCGCTGCTTTGCGTCCGCGTGCCCGTGGCCGCCGAGCCAGGCGGGCGACTCCAGCATCAGCGGGCTCACGAGGAACTGTGCGACGCTGAGTGCGCAAGAGATGAAGAGGACCAAGCGCCATTGGGTGGGCGTGGCAAAGCGGAGGCCGAGCGCCTGAGTAATCATGATACCGAAAACGATCCCAAGTTGGGTGAGGACGCCTGCACAGAGATGTGAATGGAGGCAGTATATGGGGAGAGTGGTTTACCGACCAAGACTACCGCTGATTTTCGGCGGTGCGATCTCCGCGAGGTATACAGGCCCAACGCAGAGGCCTGATCAAATTAGTAAAGGTGCACAAACGACCGGTTTGGGGTCTTACCAATGCCCGCCCCGACACCCACAAGGATTCTAGATATTTTCAAGTACATATAACAGCCTTTACGAAATAGCGCTTACCTCCCAATGGCCAGCATAGAAATTGAGTTGCTCGCTGCCATGAGCCCCGCGCCAACAGCGACGAAGAGAGAGCTAGTTCGCGCAGCACCTTTACGACCCCATTTGTCGCTAATAACATTCGAGCCAATACTTCCAATAAGTCCGCCCACGGTGAAGACTGGCAAGGGCCTCTCAGGTCAACCACCTTACCGAATCCGAAACAGGACGTACCAGAGGTCACAACCGAAAAAGTGAAGTCATCCATGGGTATGCAAGTCGGCAAACCATTACTGAGTATCGCAGACGGCTGAGCCTTGCAGCTCATGACCGCCTGAATCTGGTTCAGGACGGAAATGTGGTAGCCATACTGGTTGAGATAGTTTCATTCAGTACACCAGTTCGTCGAGCAGATACTGCTGCACCATCTTACTTGGAAGGATATGAGCAGGATCCAGCAGCAGAATATCCAGCCAAATGTGGTGAAGGAATGGGCTGGAGGCTGCCGCGGCATGGTGGTCGGAGGCAAACGTGCTCGCGCGCTGGTTGACGATGCTGCGTTCACAGCCACCGTGGCCACGTTGCACCGGATCAAATAGCGAAGCCGACGACGGAATTTCCTTTTTCAGACTTCAAGGCCTTCCAAATGCGGTTATACCAAGCAGAACATCGCAAGCTATCATTCACAACGAAAGTGCATGATGAGACACTGTGCACGATATACACTTTCGCCAACTACCTGCCGCTCAGAAGCGCGAACGCTGCATCCGGACCCAGCTTCCCGAACAGAGTTGCAGATCCAACGACCGTCGCACCAGCATCGTGCATTCGTTTGACCGCGTCCGGTGTCGTCACCCCACCTGCCCCAATGATCTTGATCTCTCGCAAGACGTCCCTCTCAGTCAGCAGCCTTGCGAACGCTGCGACATTCCCCAGAGCCAGCGCGTGTATCGCTTCGCCACCAGCGCCACCCAACATGTCTTTTCCTTCCATCCCTTCGCCCTGCCAGCCTTCGAGCATGCTCGCGGGCATGAGAGTGTTCCCCAACGTGTTCGTGCATGTGAAGAACGACACGGGGGGCTGAGTGCCATCAATCGTGAACAGCGCCAAACCGTCAAGGAATGCTGAGAACTGGCCTGCGTGGACGTATGGAGGAAGCTTGAGGCCCACTGTCAGCCCCGGATCAGCCTTGCGCGCGTCCGCAAAGATGGCGATGAGCTGCCCCAGCGGCGATGCGAGGTACTCCTCCGCACTTCGGCAGGTAGGGAAGTGGTAGGCCGGTGGTGCGCCTGCTTTGACGTTCGGACAGGACGTGTTGAGCTCGATCGCGATTCGCGCGGGGTCGGGGAGGGTGGTGCGGAACGCCTGAATCGCGTTGATCATGGCGCGTAGGACGGCGGGCTCGGTGGTGGTGACGGAGACGATGAAGGGCTTGGTGGAAGTGGGATGCTCATCAAGGATCTGCTTTATCCAGGAGAGGTAGGCGGAAAGGGGGTGTGGGGAGTACGCGTAGGTGTTGATGCTAGTGATCGAGGTCTTGCTGAAGGCAACCTGTGAAGGATGAGCAAGGGGATTGTAGTGGAGGTACGATGCGCACCCCATGCACGCCGGCAAGACGGGGGTAGCCCTCATCGACACCAGCAGCTGTACGCGTCGTGACAGCCCCAGTATATGGGCACTCAAAGCAGGCCTTGAGCTGCTCGTACTCGGACACCCACGCGCAGGCAGTATTGACGAGGGGAGGGTCGATCTTGAGCGTGTTGATAGCGGCCATGGAGGGCGGATTCAAGTTGTGCACTGCAAGATAAGCCATTGACTCGGCAGTACATGAACATCGGGCGGCGGCAACGGGGCGGAATCATGAAGTCCACTGTCCGTATATTACTCCTGGCGATATATGTACAAAGAAACAACAGTAACGGCGCACTCGATCAGGTCTTCAGGAGCTCCTCCCTCTCCAGCACAGATGGCTCGAGCTTAATGAGGATCGTCGTTCGGTTCGGGTACTGGGCTGTGGGCGTGTTGTGAGAAGTGACGCGCGCGGGCTGGGATCCCGTCAGCGATAAAGATCGACAGAGAGGGGGAGGGGGGACGTACGAATCCCAGCCCATCAAGCACGGCCTCGACGATGCCCGCCGTAAAGGACGAGCAGCTGAGCTGCGACATGTCCCTCGGGACAGATATGCTGCGCTCAATCGGGGGGTCATTGTCAATGATCATGTCTAGGATAGAGGGTCAGATGAGGAATGAATGGAGTGATGGGGTGAGGTGGGCGCTCACATTCGTCTGCGTTCTCGACGCTCTTCTCGATCGCGTCCGCGGGCTTGCCGAAGACCGTCCGCCAGACGTTCGTGTGGATGGACATGAGCGCGGGGAGGAAGCGGATCTCGCGCTTGGGCGCCTTCGACGACGACTCTGCGCGCCAGCTCATGAGCTCGAGCACACGCGTGCCGACGCGGTAGCCGAGCGTGTTTAGCCTGCGTGCCGTCTCAGCCGCCGCCCACCCTTCATCTCCCGCTTCACGACACTCACCTGCGCTCGAGGTCATTGATGCCAGAGACGCGCTTCTGCGTGTACTGCACGAGCTCCGAGAAGAGGAAGGCGAACGCGGAGAGCGAGACCTCCGCGATGCGCGTCTTGTTCAGGTTGCGGTCATAGATGTTCGGCCGCGCGCCCGTCTTGGGCGGGAGCGAGAAGCGGGCGGAGGAGGGCGTCGGCGAGAGGTGCTCCGCCGACGACGTCTGGGAAAGAATTGACAATCGAGGATGGGGGTAAGAAGAGCGCTCCATCGCGTGCTCGGTTGCAGATGCGGCTTTGTCGCCGACCGCGATGACGGCGCCAGACGATATACAGCGGCACCTCTACACCTCCTTCCTCCAGCGGCGTACGGCGGACGCCACGCTCAGGATCGCCGCCTGGAATGTCCTGTACCGCGTGCACAAGGTCGTGCTTATCCAGGCTGGCTTCTTTCGCGGGCTCTTCGATGGCGGCTTCGTCGAAGAAGGCGGGGATGCAGTTGACCTCGTCTTCGTTGATCGCAACATTAGCAGGGCTGCATTCGAGTGCGTCGTGTGCCGAGTGCGCTGTCGCCCGTGCTGACGGAGATTACCCCAGACTCTGCCTCGCACGACTCTACGGTGGCGGCCCCCCTCTTCACTTCAACTCGGAATCCCCTGTACCAGAAGGACACCAGGTCGCTGATCCAGGATTCCTCCTCTCGCTACTGGCGACGGCACTCTACCTCTCAATACCCCACATTGCATCACAGGCGCTCGCCGCCGTCCTCAGCTCCGTCGGCCCGTACACCCTGATTCAGTACCTCGATTTCGCCCTCGGCCTCCCCATCCGCGCGGATAGCGGCCCCCCTGCTGTCGGACTAGAAAGCGTGGCTGAAGAGTACGAGGACGAAGACGACCGGCTCTCCAGCACCAAGTTCGACACCGCACATTCCATCGCATCACACGCGCCATCCACCGCCTCGACTGCCTCACTCGATAGTTATGCCGCAGGGACGGACCCAGGGGCGAATGAACGGCACACCTACGGCGCCATATCTGACAAGATAGGCGAGGCGTGTGCGGCGTGGCTCGCTCGCTGGGGCGTAGACGTGTTCTCCCTTGAGCACGACGGCAGCTTCCTTACTACCCGCAAGCGCGAACGAGCCAAGTCTGCCCCTAGCGGGACGGTGCCGGACCTTGATCATACCCCTACGGTTCCAGGTGTGAATCCCGACCGACCACTCCACATCTGGAGTCGCTTGTCACCGTCGTGGATTCGCGCACTCATCTCCTCGGATACATTCTTCATCAGGGATGAGACACGAAGATTCTACTTTGCAAGGGATGTCGTCGAATATCGACGAAGTCTTCTGCAGTCGCACACGGATGAAGAGGAGGAGGAATGGGCGTTGCTGTTTGAGAAGGGCATCTACTATACCAATATGGTGCGCGATGAGCCGATAACCCTGGTATACCCTTTCCTGACCTTCAATCAGCCTATGCAAGACCTAATCGAAATATCTTCGCTTGTATCGCCAACAACGGGCACCCCATACGTGCCCCTTCACGTTCTGCAGAGTGCATATTGGAGTCAGGGCGTTCTTCGCAACCTTTCTACATCTGTCGTGGAGCCCAGCTCTAAAGAGCTTCGAATAACAACGCAGAATATCCATGCGCCCGATGACCCTCGCGCTGCAGGCGACCGCTACTGGAAGGTATATGGCGACTCCAGCTTCCGCGTCGGGGACATCAACCTCAACTTGGATAACAAGAGCGCGCAAACCACCTCCATGGAGGACCTTTTCAACGTATGCGCCTCTCACATGCCCTCCACCGACCACGGTTCCAAACGCTTCTTCGGCCTCGTCGACCCAGAGAGCCCGATCGACGTGACGAAGGGCAAGGGCCGTGCGGTCGAGCAAATACCCCCCGACGCGCCGAAGTATACCCCATACCCACCGATGCGCTTCAGCGTCGAGTTCTACGACGTGCACCTGCTTTCGGAGAAGACACGCCTGTACTCGCGCACCGTCTGGTACGCGGGGAGCCTGTTCAACATCTATGTGCAGGTGAATAACACGAGCACAAACACTACGACTCGGCGGAAGCCGGCGCATGGGGCGACGCAGCTGGGGATATATGTGCACAGGCAGAGCAGCGTCGACCCCGCACCGGGCGCTAGTGCGCCTCGTCCGCTGCGACATGCACAATCTCTGACCTTCGCTGCCATTCCAAAGCCTACGCCACCACCACCACCACCGCCTATCGAAGCAACTCTTCCGCGGCCATCGAGTGCGCACGCCCGGCATACTCGCAATCTCTCCGGGAACTCAGCTTCCAACGTCGGCAGCCCCACACGATCCTTCATGCCCATGTTGTCGCGCAGTGTAACGCCGGGTGCGCGAACCAGCGCCGCAGTGGCTAACTCACCGCCACCCGCGACAACGCCTCTCAGCTCGAGTCTCCCATCGTCATCGAATATGCCTGAACGAGGCGTACTTGCGCACTACGAGACACGTCCGCCGGGACCCGACGAACCCGAGCGCCCCGCCCCTCCAGCAGGACCGTACATGGCGCCACCCCAGGCTGCTCCAAATCAAGCTTATCGCGACCCCCGCGCCGCCGTGCTTGCCTACTTTGGCGTGACGTGCCATGTCAGCGGCGCCACCCGTGGCGAGGAGGGCAAGGACAGTGCGAAGGGCAAGGGGGAGAAGGTGCAAGGGGAGCTGGGCGGCGCGGGGCAGGTGCGGTTTTCGAGTGCACCAGACGTGTTTAAGGTGAGCCAAAGCTGGGGGTGGAAGAGTCGGGACCTGAATGTGGTTGGGGAGGGTGCAGCACGCACGCTGAGGGCGAGTGTTGTGCTCGGGCTGGTTTAATCTGCATGACAGGCCACCATGGGTCTGAATCGGCGTATGGGTCTGGGACGATATACGGACGATGCATCGTCATTTTGCTTCTTCACGGACCGTCCTTCTTGGTTATGTTCTCGATTTATTATGCATACCCTTCGCTTTCGAGGACCATCCCTTTGGTTTTATGTTACTCCCCCTCTTATATCTTGAAATGCTGTTGTACCTCCTAGTCTTGAAATATCGTTCCCGGGGCGCTGCACTGTGCACGCACCAGAGATTCTCGTTACGATCGGAAGTGTCGCTATGGTTTCATGGCGAACGAACGGCTCTACATAAATTATGTTGCAAACCAGAACACCTGCGTTAAAGTGAGTATGAAGCGTGCGCTCAATACTCCTCGTCATTGAAGAGGAGGGTGCCATACAGCAATTGGCACCCTAGTGGATGGCACGGGGTCCATAATCCAAGTCTCCTCTTCTGCACGCGCCCTTTCGGTGGTAGTCGCAGAACGCCAGTTGGTAGGGCGAAAGTATATCGCCAGACTGGATTTTTGCAACCGGTCAAGATACTCTGCGTATCCTTCCACGGG
This sequence comes from Schizophyllum commune H4-8, assembly GCF_000143185.2. Classification (NCBI taxonomy): domain Eukaryota; kingdom Fungi; phylum Basidiomycota; class Agaricomycetes; order Agaricales; family Schizophyllaceae; genus Schizophyllum; species Schizophyllum commune. The sequence goes on along the minus strand of NW_026089554.1, from coordinate 345,152 downwards.
GTACACTTCGATTTCCTCCAGGATAGCGCGAGAATCGATGAGCTGCACCATCGCAGCGAACGCCTTTTCAGTGTCGATTTTGAACTCGGGCAGCGTGAGCAAAGTCAAGTGGGGAAGAACGTCTGGTTTGGCGGCGAGCGTGCAGATGAGGGAGTACATCGCTTTGGGGCTGGTTTTGATCGCCAGGTGCGTGAGGGTGCTGTGGTATGGTTCGAAGATCTCCTTCCAGTTGAACACGACGCCGTCGTAGGCGGTCACCTCGAGGCTCAATCGTGAGACGCGGGTGCCGCTCTGAAGCACGCAGCGCTTGAGGGCTTCGAGGTACGGGTGAGGCTCAATCTCCGAGAAGTTGAAGAATACGACGCGCTCGAGCTTGACAGCCTGCAGCATCGGAGCGCAGAGGTAGGGAAGGATGCCCCATGCACCCGTTCGCAAATCCAAATCTTGAAGACATGGCAAAATAATGGGTTGGGTTCCATTTTTGATGGTAGTGAGCGTATCCTCGAGCGTCAGAGAACGCAGCGAGTGACATTGGCGTAAGGCGGTGAGCCAGTGCTCAACGTCCTCTTCCAAGTTTCGGGCGATGTATAGCCGCGTAAGATGAGACCACGGCAGACGAAGATGTTGAATTTCGTGCCTTTCGATGCGGACATTTTTGAGCGCGGGTGCGTCGGAGAACAAGTGTTCGTAGGACAGAGGAACTTTGAACCTGCCGGTGCCAGGTACGCCATACACATAGTACGGTTTCTCCAGAAAGAGAGAGGTGAGCTGCGGAAGCGACAAAGGCGTCTCCCGCTTTAGAATTTCGTCCGGAAAGCGGAAGGTCCCCAGTCGTACACATCTCCAGCGTGTCGAGCAGGCTACGAGATCATGCAGCGCCTTGATGTCGCGGTTGCTGAGTGTGATCTCATCGCTCCATGAATATCGTCCAGGTTTTGTGCTTCGTCTGCCACTGGATAGATAGATATCCAAAGGGTGCGCCTTAGAGCGTTCAAGACATAGTCGCATCATGTCGTCCCAGTCAGTGTAAACGTGAGGGAAGAGTGTGATCTTGGACCAGACGGGCGAGGCCGCAAAGCCAAGATCGCGCCAGCGTTGGCAGACCCGGAACACGGAGTGGCGGAAGATGCGCACGCTGTCCTCCATGGAAGAGCATGCGTTGAAGATGGCGAAGGAGATGATCATGGTGAATATCTCGTTTGGGGGACGGCGAATGGGAGCGAGCATGGCGCGTTTTGTACTCATGCTTTCCTCTAGCGCCTTCCGGTCCGACTTGAGACTTTCGAGAGTTTGCTGCACGCGTAGAATAGCGTCGTCATATGCGGCGAGAGACGTGGCGTCCATGGCGAGTTTCCGTTCAATGTCGAATCGCTCGCGCTGATTGGCGGCGTAGGCAGAGCTGGTAACGCATTTCGGTATTGCCACTGCGCGAACATGCATACAAGCCTTGCAGGTTGCGCAGAGGCCTGTATGTAGTGTCATTGACCTTGTTTTCATTGATTCCGAGGTCATCTATGTCTTCTGTCGAGGCAGTCAGCAAAATTCGGAGCAACGGAGTGAGCTATGGACTTACCAAGGAGAGACAGTCCTGCAACTTGACTGTATGCAAGAGAACGGAATGGTCCAGCCAGACTTGGGTGGCACGGGTGAGCGTCGATGACAAGGACTTGAAGGAGGAGTGTCGCGAAATTGGCATGATGTCACATGGCCATCACGTGCTTGTCAACATGTTCGTCACACTGTCACAGGCCGAACTTACCCGATTCGTAGGAAAACAGGGGCATGGTCTCCTGTGCTGAATCAGGCCTCTTCCGCCGCCTGTTCTTCAATTCAATGTGCTCTGTGTTGTATCATAAGCAGAGCCCACAAGCTGCTTTCTCTGTTCAAGCGTCCAAGTGACACCGCCTGTAAACTTGGCTCTCTGCGTCGTTCCCACCGAGTTGCTCTTCCTGTTAATCTTACGACGTGGTTCGAGCCTGAAGTCCAAGGGTACTTTTTTGCCGTGGACAATTTTTGCACAGCTGCAACTCGATGAATAAAGGATACAGGTCATCCAATATCAACTTCTGTGGAAGTGCGAGCATAGATTAGGCAAGCGTACAACAGTCAGATATACCATAACAACAACGCGTCTACAATGGGTCCTTCCCATCCATATCAAACTCTTATGTGAACGTCAACTTGGTCGGCGCCTTAGGCATCTGTATATCGTCCCGGTAGAAAGCGCCGTACACGCTGTGCTCCTTCTTTTTGATCGTCATCGGGAATTTTTTCAGTCCCTCGCACTCGAAGCCGCTGTCGTGCAGCACGCGCGCAAGCTCGCCGGCCAGCGCGCGCTCGTGCCCCTCGCCCGTGAAGAACGTGATCGACTTTCCGGACTTGCCGCCGCGACCTGCGCATTTGCGTAAGCCTCTTGTCCCCTGTCACCCTGCCTCGCCCCATATCCACTCACCCGTTCGCCCGATTCGATGGATGTAGTCCTCGATCGTCAGCGGGAACGTGTAGTTCACCACCAGGCCTACATTTGCGATATCCAAACCCCTCGCAGCGACATCCGTCGCCACCAGTAGGTTCGTCTTCCCCGTCTTGAACGCCTCGAGTGCCTCGATGCGCGCGGACTGGGACATGTCGCCGGAGAGGCCGCCGACGGAGAAGCCCTGGCGGCGGAGGTTCTGCTCAACGCGCGAGCACTCCTTTTTGTAGAGCGCGAAGACGAGGACGCGGGACTCGTCCATGCCGGCGGCGACCTTCTTCAGGTTGGCGTTGCGGAGGAGGGCGGTGAGGCGGGAACTGTTGGCAGAGGAAGAGGGGTCAGTATGAGAGTATAGGGGACTAAGGAGTAGACAAGACGCACTCCTTCTGCCGCCCATCATCGAGCACCTCGACGATCTGTTCGACGCGGCTGTTCGCGGTCAGGTCGTCGCTCCCGACCGTAACACGGACAGGGTTATTCTGGAACGTCGACGCGAGCTTGCGCACCGAGTCCGGCCAGGTGGCGCTGACTGAAAAAACGTCAGTAAACCCATACCAACTCGTCACCAAGCAAGGTAAGAAGGTCGTCAAATCTCAGATACGCACACATCAATGTCTGCCTCTCCGCTAGCGGTTTCGTCGCCGAGATGATATTCCGAATATCATTCTCGAAGCCCTTATCCAGCATCCGGTCTGCCTCATCGAGGACAAGGTAGTCGACGTTTCCCAAGTCGCACGCCCCGTCATTCATGAGGTCCAATATCCGCCCTGGCGTGCCCACCACGACCCGTGTGGTCATCCCGTCCTTCCCCTTGTTCGCGTTGCGGAGCATGCGCACCTGCGGCTCCTTCGGCACACCGCCAAACACAGCGACGCTGGCGATACCAAAGGGCTTTCCGAGCGCGGAGAGCGTGTCGTGCGTCTGAATCGCGAGCTCGCGCGTAGGGGCGACGACGAGGGCGGTGACGGGGGCGGATTGAGTGGTCGTGGATCGTGAAGTGATCAGGCGGTTGAGCAAGGGGATGCCGAAGGCGAGGGTTTTGCCACTGGAAGGTCGGATAATCAGCCAAGTACTTCGCTGAACGAATGATCCCTTCAACTCACCTGCCCGTCTCCGCAATCCCCACCACATCCCTGCCCTCTAGCGCGGGGGGCCATGTGCACGCCTGGATTGGCGTCGGCTCCTTGAAGCCCTTGAACGACTTCCTGATCTCGTCTGGCACGGCAAGTTGCGCGAAGGACACGACAGGCGTGGGCCGCGGGACGCCGTCGGGCGTGTGGATGGTGATGGCATGCTTAGCGAGGAAGGACTCGATTTCAGCGGGGGAAGGGGCGGAGGTAGTGGTGATGGGAGCGGAGGAGGTGGAGGCAGACGTGGAGGTGGCTACGGCGGAGGAGGACGCAGCAGCGGCAAGCTTGGCTTTCTTCTTGGATTTCTTCTCCGCCTTCGCGTCCACTTCCGCTGAGGTGGTGGGCTCGACGTCCTCGTGCTTGCGCTTCTTTTTCTTCTCCTTCGTTGGTTCTGCTGAGCATCAGTACTGAAGTGATAGACTGTGCGCGAGGGGAACTTGCGTGCACCGTCCTCCGTGGCCTCGACCTTCACGTCCTCCTCACCGTGCTTCTTCTTCTTTTTCCTCTTCTCTGGCTCTCCTGCGGCTGCGTCACAATCAGTGATTGAGGCGACGCAAGGGGTAACAACAAAACTCACCATCCTGCTTCTCTGCGCTCTCTGCTTCCTCCAGCTTGCGCTTCCTCTCCTTCTCCTCCCTCTTCCGGTCCTTCTTCTCCTTCTTCTCCCGCTTCTTGCGCGCCGCCTCATCCTCCACCGCGAGGTTCATCTCCACGTCCTCTGTCTCCGTTGCGGCTTCCTTCTTTACCTCTGTCCACGATTAGGTATGCAGTTTGCTAGGCGGTGAGGGAGGCAATATACCATGCTTCTTCTCCTTCCTCTCCTTCCTCTCTTTCTTCTCCTTCTTCACAGCCGCCTCGTTAGACATGGCTAGCGATGGGAGATCGTGAGAGAGGGGGGAGGGGGTGACGGTGTTGACTCTCGAAGACGAGCGAGACGACGAGGAAATCGTGATCGAACTCACTACAAAACCATGATCAATGCCTGATCCAAACCGTCGGGCCGGTGATCCGAAGACCGTGGGACCTTTTTGAGTTGAACTTCTGTCACGTCCGACTCCCATGTCGTTTCTCTCCGTCCACCAACAACATATTATAATGTCATGGCTCTCTGGCTCATTCTCATCTCGATTTAATGCGACAGAACTCATCGAAATTGTATCTGCGATGCTCTTCCTTCTCTATCATCATACAGGCTGCAAACTCGCCCCTCGGTACTCAATCAACTGAATGCTTGCTCCAGCGATAACGACCCGGATGCCTACCATCCTTCCAGACGTTACTTCGACCGTGTTGTTACTAGGTTACTCTCTCTCTTGACATGCCGCATATGTTGCTCTATTCGGTGGTTCGAGAAGCAGCATGTACACCTCATGCGACTCCTCTCCTCTAGCAATGAGACGCTCCATCTGCTCTGGACGTGCTTCTGGCTGTAGGGAATACGGTCAGCCTCATATGATCTCACCCTCTCATGTTATACCGTCCTTTCTCAATGTCGGCCCACACTTCGCCGCGAAACGCGGACCCTCTCGACGTCCCGACGATCTATTCTCAAGTCCAAAATCAGAATATCTATTCAACAAGCACATATCTTTGGGATGGCCGATATTCGGCAGCGCTCCCTCAGTCTCGCCCGCTATTCTACCGAATCTGACAAAGCTTGACTCGAAAAGTTCTAAGAATCGACATAATGGCCTCGGTCGCGCGGAAGACGTCCGGGCAACTTGACCGCCTTCTCTTTTGCTGTATGCGAAGTAAATGCACTGGCGTAATGTTTCACGGTGATACCCATGAGCACGCTTTCGCCTACGAGCCTTCGGGTACTAGTTATTGAGGTACACGATTCAGGTAAAGGTTAGCGAGCTTGTAGGAAGTAGTCATTGTCAACCCTTTCTCCTTCGCGGCTCTCATGTTGTGCAGCGCGTGCTCTGTATTGAGCACTCGTTCTAGAGTTGTACCGTCTCTGTAGATAGAAAGGTATTCCTGAACAAATGAGAAGGGAATTCAAGTCGAATGCGAAGTCCAACCAGAGGACAGAAATGCGATGAAGTCAATTTTCTCACGATTATCTGAAGCTGAGTACGGGGCGGCGGGGCAGCGCTCATCTTGTTTCTTACCGCCATCTTATTTTCTCGTTCCCTCTTCCACGTCGCCCGTGTTCTGTACCTCGGGCCACAGCTCGAAGCTCTTGCTTCAGCGCTCAGCGCGTCTGGAAGGTGCGTAAGCCGGAACACGTTAGCTGCGCGGCGGCCGGCTAACGGTTACCCCCAGATAGATTGGCGCCAGACCCCGTAACCGCGTCGTCTTTGACCTCCCCTTGACCGCCACCATCGTATATTCCACTCGGGAATGATCCTTGCCCCTCCTTGCCTCAAACGCCCATGATCTGAAGTCAGACATGCCTTTACGCCCTGTCTCCCGCCCCGGCACTCCGTCCTCTCAGCCTTCGACGGCCGCGCTGCAACCACCCTCGACGCATGGGACCATCACGCCCTCCCCGCTATCCCAGTCCAGCAGCGGGAGCGGCGGCAGCACGAACGGTGGCGGCTTCCGCGCGCACCTCAACCATCTACTCCCGAGACACACCCAATTGCACGTCAACGTCCAGATCCACCAGCTCTCGAGCGTCCCCCTCGTATCCGGCGAATTCGCATGCCGCTGGAAGCTCAAGGGCGTGCAGAGCAACCCGGCGGGCAAGGGCCTGCTGAAGAAGCCGCACGGTCACCACCACGGCCATCGCTCGAGGAGCAAGTCGCGACCGCCGCAGGATCGGGGCGGCGACCACGAACTCGCCCCGAGCCCCGACAATGCGTCGATATCCGGCCGCTCCTCGTCCTCCCTCCGATCCCCTGGCATCCCCTCCGTCGTGGTGCACTCCGACGAGCGCCCGTCTACCTCGTCATCCCCGCTCGCCAGCCCCACCCCATCAGCCCCCCTCTCGCCCCCTGCGTCCCCCGAGTCCGGGCCCTCGCTGTCAGTCTCGGACGCATCGACAGCGGACGAGCGGGATCGCGATGGGGAGTACATCACCGGCACGCGCGGACAGACGCCGTTCAAGTCACTGCGTGATGATCACAGCGTACGCTGGGAGCAGAGCATCAACGCCGTCGTCAAGATCCCGATAACACGCCCTCCGCACGGCTCGCACGACGCCGACAACTTCGCCCCCTACGCTGCGCCCGCGGGCGGATCTTCCGAGGAGCCCGGAATCCTCGAGCCGTGCCCGCTGAAACTCGTCGTGATTCAGGACCCCAAGAACGCGCCCACAAACCCGCGCTTGGGCGCCGTGTACCTCGACCTGAGCGAGTACGCGTCCCTCACGCGCGACGAGAAGGGCGGGCATAAGCTCACGCGGCGATATCTGCTCAGCGAAAGCAAGGTGAACGCGACGCTCCAGGTCCGTCCTCGGCACGTTTTGTGACGCCCGCACTTTTTCTGACCCGTATCTTTGCCATTGTCTAGCTCACGATCACCATGACCTACTTCGGCGGCTCGCGGGCCTTTTTGTGCCCGCCCTTGCCGAAGGGGGAGATCCTGTCCGGGATCAGCTCCTTCGGCCTGGGTGAGCTCGGCGGCGACGATGTCTTCCGCACGCGGCCGGATACATCCAGTCTCTTCGGCTGGGGCCACGAGCGCGACGGTATGCCGCCGTCCAGCTCGCCGACATCCTCTATCTACTCGCTGTACAACCCCTCCCGCTCGCGCACGCATCTTAACGCGGCCCCGAGCGCGCTCTCCTCAAACACAGGCGAGGATTCTGGCAGCGCGGATGGCTCGAGTGACGCGGGGTCGAACGTGGCGGCCTCGAGCGTCGTGCCCCCTGACGCTGCGAAGCCCGTCAGCGAGGCGAAAGAAGCACTCCTCCGACCCTTCACATCGCCTAAGGCGACCGAGGTGCTCATCGACGCGCTCTTCAATCCCATGCCGATGGCGACGCCGCTGCCTGAGGACCCGACGTTGCGCCCTTTCCTCGTGTACCAGCCGGCGCCGCCAGAAGGCGAGGCAGCGAAGGAAGAGGTTGCGGACGTGGCGGCGGAGACTTCAAGTATGCGCAGCTCGGACGGCGGCACGATGGCCAGTGGGAGCAACAGCACCCACAGCACGGGTCGCGAGCGATGGTGGAAGCGGCGGCTTGGGCATTCGACTGCCGCCCTCGAGGTTCGCTAATCCTCAAGGTCCGCTGATAGACGGATCCCTTATCGCTTGCGTCTTCGCTCGCCTTCTCTCCCCTTCCTCCCCCCTTCCTCTTCGTTCTCTATCCCACCCTCCCCCACCCATACTAGGTAGGTACCTCGCGCCCCATAACGGCCGCATCTCCCGTCATATCACTCTGTTTACGACCCGGCTGCTTTTGTTCATGACTCCGGCTGCTTCTGTGCATGCCCCCTCCCGCTTTTGTCCATGACCCCGCCATTACGACCATACTGTACCTGCACTCGCTAAGCTTTATCTGCCTATCACTAAGTCCATCTCGTATATATGCCAGCCACATCATCACACAATACTGGGGCCAACCTCGCTTGATAATTCCGCATTCCTTGGTTTTCTACTAGCTGTACTGTACAATCTCTTGTTCGAATTCGTGCAATAATGGGACTTTGTTCAATGGTGACCGCGAGCGAGATGATGTGTGGGCGAAGCACATAACGCCATGGGCCACAGATTGCTCATCATATCGAGGCTGGGAGATTGGGACCTGTTTCGAGGAAGACAAGGTAAAGCAGTGCCAACCCACGCGCAGGAGTTTGCGACAACAGCTTGGCATCATGGCCACAAAGGTTGCCTAATGGAGTCTCAGTTTCAGCATGTACGGTGCCACAATCGATTGTGGCGTGCCGTCTTGCTCCCTCAGGCCTCATGCTTCAGTACGAGTTCCCAGAGTACCATATCGAGCCTCCCTCTTCTTAGGTCAATCTCACAGCAAGACGCAAGAAGGGTACAATACAAAACGTCCCAAATAACTCGATCTAAAGACAGCACAACGTATACATAGCAAAGGCAGGAAGACAGCGCGACAAGTACAAAGCACACCCCCTACTCCTCCTCCGAGTTGTACTCGTCATCGCTCACAACCTGCTGACGCTTCGACCCCGTCCGCCTCGGTGGCAGCGGTCTGTCATCCTCGTCCATGGGTGTCAACGCCGAGTCGTACGCGCTCCCGCCCTCCGCAGGCGGCCCTGCGCCAGGAAGCCCGGAGCCTGCGATCACGCGGTCGTACGTCTCGTCGAAGACGCGCTCCAGCTCCTTCGCATCGACCCACACCCAAGAGTTCTCCTCGTTATAGGTGTACGCGTTGCGGAACATCAGCTTCCAATCCGCGCGGTACGCCTGCACGTCCTTGTAGTAGTTGCTCTGCGCGCGCTTGCGCAGGTGCGAGAGCGCGATGGGCTGCTTGATGACCGCGCGGTAGTTGGGGTATTCCTAGCAAGATTGAACGTCAGCCGTAGCAAAGAAAGCAGGAAGCAGACAAAGCGGACCTTGGAGTTCGGAACCTCCCTGAAAAGCTCGCATCTCTTGCGATTGGGGAACTTTGGATCGCTCGAGTCCTCCACCGCGCAGACGGCCTGGTAGCACTCGTTGAATGCCCTCTTCATGCGCTCGCGCACCTCGGGGCTGACGTCAGGCACCTTGCGCCGCTTGCTGGGCTTGCTCGGCGTCTCGTCCTCGTACCCGTCGATCGAGGGTGTGACCGAGTTCGACTTGCCCGCACCGCGCTTGCGCTTCGAGCCGACTTCGCTGCCGCCGAAGTCAGGCGCAGCCATACGACCCTTGCCTTTGCGCCTTTTGCCGCGCCCGTCACGGCTTTCGGTGTCGGAGACAGGGGTCCCGCGCAAGGAGTCGTCGCGCAGGCGGTCAACGGTGCGGCGCTTGCGATTCCGCTCGGACAGCTCTTCGAGGTCTTCGCCTTCCTCCAATGCCATCGCCCACGCGTCGTCCGACAAGCCGTCGTTGTAGCTGACGACGTTGCGCTTGCGCGTGCCGCGGCCCTCGGCCACCTCTTCCAACTCGTCGGGGACGAATGGCTCCTCCTTCTGGTAGCACTCAGGCAACTCCTCGAGCTGCATGAGCGGCGGAGGGGGCTTGCCCCTGTTGCCAGCGGCGCGCCACATCTCCTCGGCTTCGCGCTCGCGTTGAGCGTCAATCCGTTGGAAGACCTCGCGCTCGCTGTCGTCACGAGCCAGAAGCATGTTGAGCTCCTCGTCGTTCATGTCGCCCGACTCCTCGCTTTCCTCCTCCTGGTCGGCTTCGAGAATAGCGCGCTGAATGTGTGTGAGTTGATGATCACGATGTTGATGACGATGCACGTACCAAGAACTCTTCTTGCTCCTCCTGACTGGACTTGTTGTCGAAACGACCGGCTTGAATGACCTTGCCATCGATGTCGAGCTTATACCGCGCACGCTGGTACATCGCCTCCTCCACACTCTTCTCCGTGATGAACCGAAGGATGAGCACGGCCTTCGTCTGACCGATACGATGCGCACGATCCTGAGCTTGCAAATCGGCGTGGGGGTTCCAGTCGGAGTCGAAGCTACGAGGCGTGGTCAGGACAAGAGGAGACCAAGCTCAAACGAGACGTACATGATGACAGTGTCGGCGGTCTGCAAGTTCAAACCGAGACCGCCAGCACGAGTGGAGAGGATGAAGACGCGGATGTCCGAGTCCTTGGCGTTAAACAGCTGCACGTAGGAGGCACGCTCCTCCGTCTTCGTGCCACCGTCCAGGCGCAAGTACTTCCAGCCCATCATCTTCAAGAAGTCCTCCATGATGTCCATGACTTTGGTCATTTGGAAGAAGATAAGGACCTACACGATTGTCAATGTGGTGCCGTAGTTGACACAAACGGGCGACTTACTCGATGGTCGGTCGCAAAGAGTTTGGGCAAAATTCGGCTGAGCAACTCAACCTTGCCTGACGAGCGAATGATCTTCTCGTCAATGAGCTGCGTCGTATTGACCACATCCTCCACCTCATCGAAGAGGAAAGGATGCTGGCAGATCTTCCGCAGCTGCATCAGCTCATTGCTCAGGCCCTTGACCCCACCCGTGCTTTGCCTTCATAAGCATCAGTTGCCCCTGTCAATGAACGCCGCTGGCCCAAAATGCACTCACCCCTTCCCCTTCCCGTTCGCGATCATCTTGTACTTCTTCATCTGCTTGTACAACTGGCTCTGCAGCGCGCTCATCCGGACCTTGATCACCTTCTCCTGCTTGTCTGGCAGCTCGCTCTCCACGTCCTTCTTCAGGCGACGCAGCAGGAAGGGGCGGAGCACCTTGTGCAGGCGCCGGATGATGAGCAGGGCCTCTTCCTCGTTCAGCTCGATCTTGTCGCCCGTGCCGGCGTTCGCGAACGGCGTGTTGAACCACTCGTCAAAGCTCTTGACGGAGTTGAAGACCTTGGGCAGGACGAAGTTGAGGAGGGACCAGAGCTCGGGAAGGTTGTTCTGAAGCGGGGTACCGGTGAGAATGAGGCGGTAGTTGGAGCGGTAGTAGGTAGTAAGCGTCTGCGAAAGCTTGCTCTGGGTGTTCTTCATACGATGACCCTCATCTGGCGTTCAATTAGTTCCAGGCTTCCCCCGAAGTAAGGCAAGAATACCAACCGATGATCATATGCACCCAGCGCAGCTTGCTCAGATGCGGGCGGTCCTTGATGATGTACTCATACGTCGTCAAGAGGACCTGGAAGTTGGAGTTGCGAAGCTCGCCCTGCAAGGCACGACGCTGCGCAGGGTTGCCCTTGTACGAAATGACCTTCACCGCGGGGGCCCATTTGGCAAACTCGCCCGCCCAGTTCGTCATCGTCGAGAGCGGGACAATGACCAGGTACGGCCCGCGTTGCCGCTTGACCTCGATGAGGAAGGTGATGAGAGAAATCGTTTGGATGGTTTTTCCGAGACCCTAAAGGGGTGGTGAGAAGAGGTTCAAAGGCGCATATATCCAGGTAAACCGTACCATCTCGTCTGCTAAGATGCCATTCAGGCGGTTGTTGTACAGGCTGACCATCCACTGCAAGCCCTTGAGCTGGTATTCCTTGAGCGTGCCACCGACGAGCAGGCTCGGCTGCTTCGTGATCTTCTCCGGAATACGATGCGCGATCGAGTAGTAGTCGACCTTCGACTTGTCCTCCGTGCTCTCGTACGGATCGACCTGCGCGCCGAACGTGGCCTCGTTCGTCGCCTCTGTCGGCAGCGGCACCATGCTCCCACCCTCGCTCTGCTGCGCCCTCACGGCCTGCGCCAGCGAGTCCAGATACGAGTCCGTCTGCCGCAACAAGTGCGTGATACGCGTATCCTTCGCCGTGTCGATGAGCTTCATATACGCCTCCTCATCGTCCGCCTTCAGCGCCTTCAAACGCTCCTTGGAGATCCGCTCTATGCGCTTCTGCTCCTCCTTCTCCGTCACCGTGTGGAAGTGCAGCACGCTCTTCGCGAGCCGGCCCAACCTGTCGCGCACCGCCGTGTTCGCGTTGCGCACCTCCTGCCCGTGCGTGCAGATCACGTTCAGCTGCGCGACGTGCTTGTGCTTCGCGCGTCGCTCCCGCTCGACGCGCTGGTCGCGCTCGAGCTTCTCCGTCTTGCGCGCGTCGCGCACCGTCGGCTTGCGCGTGCGGCGGAAGTCGGTACGCGTGATGGGGAGCATGGCGCCATGGATCAGGCGCTCGGCGACGAGCGCGCGGAGGCTACGCTGCTTGTCGATGAGCTTGAGCGACTTGAGCTCGATGAGCGCGCGGAGCTTGCCGTGGGCGTTGGGCGCGGGGTGAACGAGGGAGCTAAGGTCTTTATCGGTGTTCTCATCCTTGACCTTTTCCTCCTTCACGTCGAGATCCATGTTGTCTTCGAGGCCACCGTCGCCGATGGTTGCTGGGATGTTCTCCAACTCCCGGATTCGCTGGTTTATCCGCGCATCTATGAAAGAATCGCGCTCAGCGATGATCTGGTGCGCGTCGAGCCCAGTGGGCATAACGGTAGGGACAAGAAGGCGCTGGAGGCGACTCTCGAACATCGCCGGGTCGGCGTCTTTCTGGCGCCGGAGGTGGGAGAAGGGGTGTCGATAGGAGTTGTAGGGGTAGATGCCAGAGTTGACATCCTCTTCTAGGAAAGGGCCCTTGGGAAGTTTGGCGGGGTCGATGTCCGGGTCCTCAGTCTTTGGTGCGTCCTCTGGGGCCACAGTCTCTCCCCTGGCCGCCTTCACCGCGCTGTCCGCAATGCGCGTCTTCACGTCTTGCCCCGTCATGAGCTTCTGGAGGTCGTTGAGGGTGTTGTGGGGCACGCGCATAGCAGCCTGAATCGGTTCCGGGACAGGCATGCCACGGGAGAGGTACTTGAACGCCTGGACTTGCGCTTTGAGGACGTTGACTTGATCCTCATTGAAGGTGAGGGGACTCGTAGCTCTCAAAGCCGCCTGCTGCGCGGGATCCAGATTTGTGCCGTTCGCATTCGCGTGTCCGTTGGCCATAGCCATATTGCGCATGTCTACAAAGCGTTAACTTTCGGCTGGTCGATCTCAACGCGGCCACGTACGGAACTGCTGCGCCATCATGGTCAGCTTCTGCAACTCTCCTGGGAACTTCGCCTCGGCTGGGTTCTGTCGGAGTAAGGATATCCGCTGCATATATCCCGTTCAGCACAACGCTCTCGTCCTTGCTGTCTGCACGTACGCTGAGTAATTGTGCCAGTTGTGCATCTGGTCGCATGGGGGAGCCCTGCATGGGCGCGCCCATGTTGTTGGGCATCATTGGGGTCGACATGCTCGGTGACACCGATAACGACGCCGGCGCCTGATTTCAACGACGCGCGCGCCTGAGTTCGGCAATGGCGAAAGCAAGAGAAACGTGGGAATATTTGGTCACACATTGTGACAGAAAGCGTGCGAGCCGTCCACGTGCTCCGCGATCACATGAGTCAACCTAAAGTGGCGCGGGCCCGCGCCACGGCGACGCGTCTTGACTTCAACCACCATCATGCCTGCAGAACGCGCGGGGGTGAGTAAACTTGGTGACAAAGGTATATCCATACTTACGGACAACAGTTCACCGTCACCATGTTCCTCATTGACGTCTCAAAGTCGATGGGGAAGAAGAGACAAATCGAACTACCTGGGCAGAACCCGAACGACGAACCATACCATAGAGAGATCACCAACCTCGAATGGGGCCTTCAATTCGTGAAGCTCAAGATTCAGGAGATGGTAAGTAACGATTCGTCTGACTTCCCTTGTTCTTATTGTCTTGCAGATATACAACGGCCGGAAGACAGACAAATGCGGCGTAATTATCTTTGGCTGCGACGGTAGGAAAAATCGCATATAAGCTTTCACAGTTCTTACAGTGTATCAGAGACAAATAACCCCGTCAACGAGCGCGAAGGCGGCTACGAAAACGTCAGCGAGTATATACCCGTTGAACAGCCCAACTCGTCGACCATAGCTAAGCTGGACGAGCTGCGCGCCTCAGAGGACAGCACCGGTGATCGTGAGTGGCTTGCCTTGATAATTAATACGGAACTCCTTGTTCACGTCGCTCACCGCAGCCATGGACGCCCTCATCGTCGCCGTCCAAATGCAAGACGAAGTCCTCAACTCAAAGAAGACATGGACACGGAAAATCACGATCGTCACCGACGGCGAGTCGCCAATGGAACTTGAGGACTGGGAAGCGACCGTGCAGAAGATCAATGAGCTGGGGGTCCGGTTGGCGGTGGTGTATGTCTGGATGGGTTGTGCTCGCCGCTCCTCAAACTGACTTTTTCTGTAGTGGCATCGACTTTGACTCCGAAGAATATGGATACCATCAGGAAAACAAGCCGCATGTCAAGGTAACCTCGAGTACCTCGTTCACATGTGGCACCGCGTTAATTTGACTCAATCCCCTACTCGCTTTCTCCACCTTTCTTCTTCCAACCCAATCATACTAACTCCTCACCTTAGTCTACCAACGAAAACTTCTGGACCCAATTCACCTCCCTCCTCAGCCACGGCGTCGTCGGCACGTGCGAGGAGGCCCTCGAGGACACCGCCGCCCCCGACGTGAAGGAGACCAAGTCGGTGCTGATGAGCAACGTCCTTAGACTGGGGGACGTCGACAATAGACCGGAGACCGCGCTAGAGATTATCGTCAGGACGGCCAAGTGCACGGCTATGCAACGGCCCAAGTCGTGGAAGAAGTTCGCGCCAAGGGTCAAGGGGGATGAGAGCGAAGCCGAAGACAAGCCTGATGAGGATATGGAGAAAGACGATGACAGCGTCACGGAAGATGGCAGCGAGACAGAGGAGGACACTGACGAGGAGATGGCAAAGGCTGCGAGGGGGAAGGGTGCGCCGGCGAAAAAGGGCAAGGGTGCACCTGCGAAGAAGAATGGCAAATTGAACGAGGACGCGAAGAAAGCCGGTACCCAGAATAAGTCCAGCACCCAACCCCGCGCCTCCTCCTCCAGCGACGTCGACATGTCCGACCCAGAGACCGAGGTCGTCTGGATCGACGGCAAGCGCCATCGCGGTCAGGTCTACGTGCCCGTCGCCACGCGCACCAAGTACTACGTGCGCAAGTCGAAGGCGGAGATCCGAAAGGCCAAACAGGCCAAAGGGGAAGACGCCAACGCCGCCAGCACCCAAGACGTCAACATGGACGCCGACGACGAAGACGGGGACGACTCCGACGCTGAAGAAGTCCTCGATCTCGAAGACCCCCAAGTACGCGCGACCTACTACGACGAGGTTGAGCGCGAAACCCTTGTGCGCGGGTTCAAGTACGGGACGTCGTACGCGCCATGTCCAGAGGGCCATTTCCCAAAGCTGAACACGAAGAAGGGAATCGATTTTTGTGCCTTCTTCAAGAGGGACAATGTACGTGTTCACCTTGCTTTTCTCGCCACCTATGAGTAAGCTAACGCGACAATCTCTCTCGTTTAGTTCCGCCGCGAGCTCGTCATGGGTGAAGTTCAGTACATTTGGGCCGACCCGGCGCAGCCAAGGCAACAAATCGCCCTCTCGTCCATCATTCGCGCCATGTTCAAGGAGAAGGTGTACGCCATTGGCCGATGGGTCGGCAAGGATGGAGCGGACCCGAAGATGGGTGTCCTCGCGCCATGCAAGTTCCCCGACGTGGATTGTTTGCTGTGGGCGCCGGTGAGCATTTGAGGGAAAAAGTCATACCATGTAGGGCTTAACTGAGCTGCGTCTTCTCTAGATGCCCTTCGCCGACGACGTGCGCAAGTACACGTTCCCCTCGCTCATGAACCTGCTGAACAAGAAAGGCGAGCGCGTCACCGAGCATCCATATATACCCACCGAAGCCCAATGTGCGGCCATGGACGATTTCGTGGACTCCATGGATCTGATGGAGGCGGGCGAAAAGGACGATGACGGGTGAGTGGCCCTTGCGCATAGTCATTCGTCATCAGGTGTGCTAACCTCTCACACCAGCAAACGCGGCCAATGGTTCACCACAATCGAATCGTACAACCCCGCCCTTCATCGCACGAAGCAGGCCATGTTCCACGGCGCGGTCGTGCATAACTTGGACAAGGATCCTGTGCCACCGCCACATCCTGATATCGTACGCTTCTTCGATCCGCCGAATCGTGTGCTGCGCAAGGCGCGCGACGCGCTGGAGACGGCGAAGCGGGAGCTCAAGGTTAAGCAAGGTGTGTCTTGCTCACCGAAACTGTCTATAGTCAAGCTCACCTTCCTTGCTAGTACCCAAAACAATCCCGAAAGCGAAGGAAGCGAAGCACGCGCATGCGGTCGAGGAGGAGGACGAGCCCATGCTGCTCGGTCCCAATCCACCCTCTTCACCAGCCGCTGCGCCTGCACCTTTGGCAGTCCCTGCGAAGGTGGCCCCCACCGACAGGCGAGAAGCCGACGACGACGAAGACGAGGAGCTCCTACTCGAAGCCGAACCGAGCAAACCCGTCAGCAAACCGAAATCCAAGGCCCCACTGCCCACTCCACCTCAAGAAGTTGACCCCGGGCGCGCCCCCGACCGCATCATCGGCTCCGTCTTCCCCCTCGACGACTTCAAAGCCAACATTGCCCGCGGCGACGTCGTCAGCAAGGCCGTCGAGGACCTCGCCTTCGTCATCTGCGAGATCGTTCGCAAGCCGTTCGTACCCTTGCACCGGAAGGACGAGCTTATCGAATGCATGCGCTTCCTGCGGCACACGTGCGTGACGGAGGACGAGGTGGACGCGTGGAATGCGTTCATGCGGGAGTTGAAGGAGGCGTGCGAGGACGTTGGTGTCGACGAGTTCTGGAGGGGGGTGAAGGAGGCTGGGCGAGAACTGAGTCTCATCAGCGACAAGGAAGCGGAGGAGCATGGCGGGACGTCTTCGGTGTCGGAAGAGGAAGCGCAACGGGTGAGTCTTTGGCATAAATCGGCAGAGCAGCTCGTCTGACCTATGACTGTCAGTTTGTAGCATAGTCATCTAGACAACGAAGCTGCCGTGCAGGCAGACCGTCTTTTCATTACTTCGGCGTCTTTCCATCGCTTTCACTTATGCTTGGGAAAAAGAGCCAACAAAGCTCGAATATCCGTAAGCAGTGTATTACTATGCTGAACAACTGCTACCAGCGCGTAACAAGCTTCACGACGTTGTGTTTCTCATGCCCTCATCTTCCAAAAGCCGCTGAATGCTCGTCGACTGTGTTATGAATTAGTTTGCTGCTCAGTACGAAATGGTGGCAGACCGTAACGCTTCTAGAGATTCTGTAGGGTATGGGTCCGCACTGGGCTTGGAACGCGCATGGTAGCTTCGCTTAGGCATTCCCGATTAGGCAGTCGTTGTGTCTTCATTCGTAGATAGCTCCGGATAGATCCCAGTTCGGACCCTCACCGCTGAGACGCGAGTTCGGTCTCTGAGCCTCGGAACTCACAGCGCGCTACAATTCTCTTCGGTGAAAAATGCCATGGCGCAAATAGAGATCACAGTCAACGATGCGCAACTTTCGGGCGATGATGGTTCGGGACGAAACGTGCTGTGAACACACGTGTTGTGGCACGCGGACTGGAGCTCGGACCGCCAACCGGACCGTTCCGGCTACCACAAAGCCTTCCTTACGGGGATTGCATTCGTTGTACAACTGAGTTCCGCGAGTACAATGTGCTCCAGGCACCTCGTGTCAGAGAGGTATAGAACGACTTGACAAGGCAATTATTAGTACATGTATAGGGTATTCCGAAAGAAGCTCGTCAAGACTCAATGAGGGCAGATAGCACATAAACTTCGGCGTATCAAACAGCACGAAGGGAATTGCGGGAACGAAATTGATGCGAAAAAGCGCAGATAGCATGTAGACAAGCCTCATGTAGCCAATCGCCAAGAAGTACGGACCCGTCATCGACGCGGGGCGCCCGGATATTCGGTGTATTCGTATGGTGGGAGGGGGTGGTTCTGTCCGTGGTGCCCGCTTCGGGACGTGTATTCGGCGAAGGAAGGAATCGGCGCCGCATAGGGAATTGCATTAGCATGCTGTTGATACCCCTGCCGGTTCACTGGTCCTGCGGAGGCCGAACTCGCCATCTGTGGCACGGTCCCGGGGGGATACTGAGGCTGAGGAGAAGCCACCTCACCCGGATATGGTGCGATGTTGGTGCCATAAGCGTGGACGAAGGGGCCGTTGAACTGTGCATACGGCGCGATAGCAGTCGTGGGCTGGCCTGACGAGTACCACGAAGCTGTGCCGGCCGGGGCGAAGGGACCATGGGGCACCTGTGGGGCGTAGTGCGATCCCGACGCCTGGTTCGTGCCTCCGAAGGTAGAGTTGACACCTTCATTGTACGGAAGGTAGCCCGCGGCACTCTGCGGACAATGGGGTGAGCGGACGCCAGGGGAGCGCGGGGAGCCCGCTGAGGAACTCGATGCAATCGGACTGTCAGCGCCAGGGGTGACAGGTGTCGACGGCGTGGTGGGAGTCGATGTTTTCGCACTGGTGCGTCTACCGCGTCGGGCCGAGGACGAGCGGCGCTCGGCGGCGACTTCTGGGTGCTTTTCCTTGCGGTGATGCGAGAGATCGTTCGGCGTCTTGAAGGCCGCAAAGCACCCCTCCACCTCGCAGTGGATGTTCTTGCCGCCGCTAAAGCAGAGCGTGAGGGAAGTAGGAAAGTGATCTCAGGTGTATACGTACTGTCGTAATTTA
This sequence comes from Schizophyllum commune H4-8, assembly GCF_000143185.2. Taxonomy (NCBI): domain Eukaryota; kingdom Fungi; phylum Basidiomycota; class Agaricomycetes; order Agaricales; family Schizophyllaceae; genus Schizophyllum; species Schizophyllum commune. The sequence continues at coordinate 326,421 of NW_026089554.1, read as the reverse complement.
TGCTGCCGCAAGTTATCCTGTCTAGTGAATGTCTTTTGGCATGTATCACAGCGGCTGAAGAAACTGTAAGCGAGGGTTACAAAAAGACTATAGAAGCTTACAAGCGTTCTGTCTGCTGTGAGGAATGCGTTCGTCTATGTCGAGGCATATTCTTGCGCTCAAACCATTTGTCGCACTCCTCGCAGTGGTCTTTCTGGAATATATGGTGAGGGTTGAAGCTGGCTCGGCGAGCTGGACGTACGTTAGACATGGATTCGTCGCCCGGACAAGACGTCGCGCGCTGGAGAGATCGAGGGTAGGGCTGATGTCCGCACCGAACGACTAAGGGTGAGCTTTATACTACGGCGCTCGTCCCCAGATCCAAAGCGCCAGGGCAAGCGTGATCTAGCGGTAGATCATTTGAGACGCGTTGGCGTAAGTCGCACTGCGCTTTTTCACCTCGCGCCGCCGAAAATATGCGGAGAGACGAGCAGATGGCTACGACCAGGCCCCTCGAGCGCCGCTCATTGCGCGGATGCAATGATGAAACGGACACCGTGTTGCCTACGAAATTGCAGGGATCCGGACGATTGGCGGACACATAACGAAAATACGTATGCCGAGACTCAATGAAAATCCCGCGAGCGTGGGAGGTGGCAACTGTTGCGGCGGCCACAAAGCCTTCCTATTTCGGAATTTACAGCACAGGAGATGGGCGGCGTACACGTGTTCCACCTCGTGGAGATGCGGGACGGGGACCTACGTTCATCGTTAGCAGTCATTCTCTTCGCAGACGTAGGGGGATACTCACCCTCGCGTCGCTTTGCAGCGCACCCAGCGTCAGCCGCCCCTTATATCTGAAAGCAAGTAGTCGTCGGCACATTGCGCGATTGTCTCTCCGCACGTACCCGACGCGCATCAAGCTCGACGAGGTAGCACCGACGGCCTGGATACGCTCCGCAACATATTCGCCTTGCCTGGACTCTTACCCTTCACACGTATTGGGGACCTTGATGTCCTCCTCGTGCGCAAGCCTTGCTTGGGACAAGCCCACGATGGAGGACGCGAAGACGACACGGGAGCGAAAATTGTCTTTCCGAGGGTACCGGATGATGGACGCCAGGTCGAGGGCGGCGTGCGAACCTACAAAACTGAGTTGTAGAACGACGACACCGAGGTCGAGCGTGAAGAAGGACAAAGACGAGCTTTAGCATCTGAGAATCCACTGAGACGTTGCGGTCTTACAATAATCAACGCACCTTCTTGAACGCCTCAACGCTCTGACGCAGCTGGGCTGCGCTTCTGACGAAGGAAGTCCACGCGTCCGAGCGCGTCAGAAATCATGGGTCACGCGGTAGTCCATTTGAACCACACCTAACCGTCTGCTCCCAAATTACCGATGCGCACAAGAAGTGAAGCCCGCATCTGGTATATCTGCAGCAAGTCCTATGTATGGCCATGCCCTTCGTACACGGGAGCGATTGATGGTCGCGCATAAATCTTGATGCGGGTACGCTCCCAGAGACAGGACTATAGGCAGGCGCACCTCGCTCTGCCTACAGAGATTGGCCAGGAGCGGAGAGCCAGTTGGCAAAGCAGGGATATATAGTGTTCAGGACATGCACCAAATTGCGTGCGAAATATTGCGACTTGCAGGCCGTTGGCGTCGATCAAGTGCGTTGCTGCCGGGTTGGCCAGAATGCCTACCAGGCCGCGCCCACAAAAGATCTACTAGCTGTCCAGACCCTATAGATTAGGGCTGTTAGCCTGTGTATGCGTGCCAGAGAAGAAAAACCATACATATAATTGGCCACCGTGCCACAAATTCGTGGGAGTCGCCAGTACTTGCGGTGCACAGTGGCATCGTCCTTGCAGGCACGTAGTCGTGCTGGCGATAGATCAGGGATAGACTGTGGCCCTTGCGGGTGCGAGGACGCTGCTATCGGTATAACACTTCCTGAGCCATTCATAGCGTCTGCCAGGCGATCCTTCAGAACGCAGCAAAAGTCGGTCTCACATTAGGTGGCGTCTGATCCTCGTAGCTGTTTATCGAAAATCCAAAAACGCTCTGAAGGCAGAATTGTTCGAATGGACCATGGAAGACGGAAACAAGAGTAAAAGTCGAGCTCCGCCGTCACGTTGAGTTGCATTTGCCTGTTTTGGAAATTACATCACCTTCCTCCCGCCATCATGTCGTCCGCGGTCCGCAAGCAGGCGCCGCGTCCTGCGCGTCCAGCCGCCCGTTACTGGAAGGGGAAGGCACCAAAGGGTGTCGACGTCACCGCTCTATCCGAGTCAGAAGACGAAGAGGAGCAGAATGAACTCCAGGAAGAGGGCGATGTCTCGATGGCGGGGGACCAACTCGTGAAGGAGGAAGATGACGAGGAAGAGGACATGCAGATGCGGACTGTTGCTCAGAAGGCGGCGGCCAAGACGATGAACGTCACGCTGAAGGACGTGAACATCTCCAAGGACGGCAAGGTCATAGTCGCGGGGAGGGAGGAGAGCGGGAGAACATTGGAAGAGGAAGAAGGTGCGTGTGCTGTGTTCAGCGCAGTGTGACTGGCTGACGCGTGTACTAGAGTCTGAAGAAGAGTCGGAGGAAGATGACGTGAAGCCCGGCGCTCCAGAGGCCACGTCCGTATGTCCATTTGCTCCCTCGATCCCTCGATTCGCGTTTGACTCAACATCCCAGTCCAGCGAGTACGAGTCGGAGTCCGAAGAGGAAGAGAAGCCTAAGCTCCAATTCCGACCCGTGTTTGTGCCAAAGTGCGTATATACAATGCAGACGATCATATGCATGGACTAACGAGGTTTGCAGGCGAAGTCGTGTCACGATCGCTGAGCGTGAGGCTATAGCTGAGGACACCGAGGAGGCTATCAGACGCAAAGAGGAAGAGGCCGCCGAGCGCAAGAAAGAGTCTCACGACCTTGTTGCTGAGAGCATCAAGCGTGAATTGGCCGAGAGTGCGTCTCTACGGCCCTCTAAGTCATCCCCCAATCTAACATAGGCTACTCTTACAGAGCAGAAGGAAGAGGAAGTCCCGGACGTCGACGACACGGATGGCATCGACCCCGACGGCGAGTTCGAGGCGTGGCGCCTGCGTGAGCTCGCGCGCATCAAGCGTGACAAGGAAGAGCAACTCCGCCGCGACGAAGAACGCGAAGAAATCGAACGCCGCCGGGCCCTTCCAGAGGAGCAGCGCCTGCGCGAAGACCTCGAGCACGCGCAAAAGCTCCGCGAGTCCAAGCCCAAAGGCTCGCAGAAGTTCCTCCAGAAATACTGGCACAAGGGCGCCTTCCACCAGGACGAGGAGATCCTCCGCAAGCACGACTATACCGAAGCGACCGAGTCGACCGTCGACGTCTCGATGCTTCCGAAGGTCATGCAGGTCAAGAACTTCGGTAAGCGGAGCCGCACGAAGTACACGCACCTGCTCGACCAGGATACGACGGCTGGGAATGGCGGATTCGGCGCCGCGGGCTCTGTCAAGCAAGGTGGCACCTCGACCGCCGGTGGCGGATGCTTTATCTGCGGTGGGCCGCACTTGAAGAAGGGTATGTTGCTTACCTTGTCGCCGTAGCTTCTAATTGACATAGCTAACGTATACCCCTCTAGATTGCCCCCAGAACACTGGCCCTCTGATGTCAGGCGCCAATGCCTCTGCACCTGCTGGCGGAAGGTCATGGGGCGGTCCACCGCGGGACTCTCCAGGTTCATGGCGCGACCGCGACGGAGGTGACCGTCCGCGGCGGCAAGATGATTACCGCGACCGCGACCGACCGCAGGATGACCGCCGTAATGGCGGCTTCCGTGATGATAGGTCTCGCCGTTCTCGTTCGCCCCCACGGCGGCGTGACTACTCGCCGAGACGAAGAGATCATTCGCCCCGAAGGCGGAGCGCTTCACCACGCAGGCGCGAGTCTCCGCCGCGGCGGAGAGACTACTCGCCCAGGAGACGAGATCGTTCACCGAGGCGGGATGACGACGGGTATGGTGATCGCGGGCCCAAGGAGCGGAGGCGCTCGAGGTCGGCAGAGCCCGATCGTGAGGAGAAGCGACGTCGTCTTGATTGACGTCTTTGGATATAGTATGCTCTCTTCTGTACTTGGCCTGCCCAGAAGAAATGGACTATCTGACCGTGTGGCGCCCCCAAAATCAACTTTGCGAAATTTCGGGCTCGTGTTGAACTTCAACGCGTTACGTCACGCGCTCTCGACTCGGCGCGTGTCCTCACCCGTGTTTGTCTTCAGACCCTTCTTCCCTCTTACCCTCACGAAGCTCATTCTCGTCTTTCCAGAAAGGGTTGGTGTGTGTCCCCGAGATCTCGAGGTCGATATTTATCTCATGCGTGACCTAGGTCTCATCTGTAGCAGAATGCCCTCTTTGGACTTCTTGACCAGCGCTGCAAAGCAAGTGCGCGAATCGTTGAATGACCCTCAGAATCCCAAGTTTTGCGTCCGCTACTATCTCTACTTCGTCCATCTGATTCACTTCGACGACACATCCTACGACCGTCCTCCACCTATCGCATCTGAGAAGCCCGACTCGCTCTACGCGAGGCCGGACGTGACCCTCACGTACATGCGCGGGCGGCATCCCGGGGTTTTGCAGGCCTTTATGACGTTCCTCCGTATCGACAGGTCTCGCGACGATATGCGCGCTCTCGCAACGCAGATGGAGACCTGCACCTGCGACCGCACCGACCCCCTGGTGGACGAGTTCCACGCCTGGCACTGGCTTGACCACGACACCGTGCCTGGCAAGTACGTCAAGCAGTTCATGCCGCGCACGGACACAATGGAGAGCCTCGTCTGCGCTCTCTCAAGTCTGCTCGCTCTACCCATTGAAGCCGCGTGCATGGACTGGAAGCAAGGTCAGCGGCACGATGTGTGGCCTCAGAAATCCCAGGACGCTCTAGGGGACAACTGGTCCCAGACCACGACACAGATCTGCAGATGGCTGGACGAGTATCCGTCCTTCCAGGTTGCACACCTTCTGGGTTCGTTCGCTGACATCGGCGACCTGAGCACGCCCATCATCACCGCCATGCTGCACTCCGCCACGCTACCCAAAAACCTCGTCCTCCTGCTCAACCGCGCGGTCGACTCGTACCCGCCAGGCATAAAGAGCTCCGACATCGGCGCGCGCATGTTCTACATCATGCCGTTAAACCTCGTCCTCACCCTCATGCAATGTATCGAGACGCTAGTCATAGACAACGTCTCCACGGCCTACTTCTACGACGACCAGGCGTTACCGATGCTAGACGTGCTCACCCGCGTCGGCCGCTTGTACGAAAAGACAGGCGACTTCGATATGTGGGGCACTCTTGAGAGAACGGGCGGCGCCATCCATGCGAAGCTTGGGCTCCCGCACGACAAGGACCGCTATCACCGGGACATCGTCAAGGCCTCTACAGAACACAAAGAAATACTCTTGGAAATGGCAGCCAAGACATCCCATCAGACGGTGCAAAAGATCCTGTATCTTCTCATGTCTCACACTATCTGTGCCAACCCCGACTGCTCGACGGCCAATCCGACGTCCTGGAGTCGATGCGGAGGATGCAGTCGCGTGTATTACTGCTCCAGCGCATGCCAATCAGCACACGTAGGTCTTTCTCTCCTGTCGCTCGCCGGAAACAAGCTAATTTAGGACAAGTGGAGATGCGAAGGCAAGCAACACAAGGGGACTTGTCGGATCCTCAAATCGGTCGGAGAGGCAGTCTCCTTACCAACCTCCGCGCAGGCGGATGCGTTACCGGAATTGTCCAATGCAGACTTCTATCGAGCCTGCGCGCAGGCGAACATCCAGGAGAGGGACCTCAAACTGCTTGTGAAGCGAGTATTGGGAGACGTCCGCATCTTGGGAGTCTTCAATGAGAGTGAGTGTAATGTCCATGTACAGATAAGCTGAGACTTGACATGTTTTGCCAGGATATGCGAAGAAGTATGCCTACCGACTGTCCTAAAAACGATACTCGCGATATTCTCTAGCGTTCTCATTCTCAGCGCGATGAATGCGTGGAAGGGCAAAAAGTAATGGACACTGTGGGATTTGAACCCACGACCTCACGCATTCAAGACTGCGAAGCGTGCGCGCTACCCCTGTGCCAAGCGCCCGGTGGCATGAACTGGCTCATCTGTTGACCTTCTGTTGTTCAAGGGGCTGAGGAGAAGGGGAAGGCTTGTTCACATCCAATATTACACAGCCATTTCTCAGAATCGGCGTGGTTTTCCTCAGATTATCTCAATCATCTCCTACCCACTCGTCGTCGTCATCGCTGTCACTTTCCTCTGCCCTTGCCTTCCCCTTCCCCTTGCTCGTCCTCGTAGACGCTCTCCTGGCAGGTGCTCTTCTCTTAGGCTGCGAGGCAGAAGGCTCCGCGCCATCCCCATCGCCTCCTTCCGCCTCAGCCACCTCATCCTCATTCGCATCGTCACCCTTCTTCTTCGGTCCTCGTTTGCGGCGCTCTTTCGGGAGCTTGCCAGTCATGCGTTCGACGACACGATTGTCGGTGAGGTCAATCACACCCTCGCCGCGACCTTTTCCCTTGCGTTTGGTTGGTGCGGGAGTCGCGTCTTTTTTGCGTAGCTGAACAGCGCGGAAGGATATGCGCTGAGACGTGTTGGCGAGGTGCGAGATGGTGCTGTTGGACGGTGCTGTGACAACGTCAGCCAAAGGAGTTTCTGGAAGACAGGACAGGAGTAATGAGTCAATCAACCGAAACTACACTCACATTCACTGTTTGCGAACAAAAGTTCTGTTCCAAGCAGGTTGTCGTGTATGCCTTTGAGGATTGTGCCCGACAATTGAAGATATGGTGTCGGCGTGTCCAGACCCTTTAAAAACATTATAAGGGTGCATCTCGGGCCATGACTGCTGAACCTACAATCAATCTGTAACTCGACGAATTTGGCACCAGTGTTGGTTCAGTGCCGCCGAGGTCAAGGGTTACGTAGGAGGTTTCTTCTCCGTCCTCATAGTCCTCGTCGGGACCGAAGTCATCTACTCGAGTGTACCTTGGGAAAAGAGATTGCTTGGTAGCCATAGCAAAGCTGAGACCGAAGACGATGAGGGTTGAGAAGAAGTTCGAGTGTCACGTCACGACGTGACAGAATCAGAGGCTTCGCGGTTCAGACACATCGTCCGTGCGTGGAAACCACTCATCCAAAGCGGGGGAATATCCTTTATTGGCAGCGATAGCGAAGTCAATAATACACAGCATACTTTACATTCGCATTGTTGTACAGCAGAGACTAGCAAAAAGAGTAACAGAAGCAGCAGCAGCAAATCCTCAACACATCCGTAGCAGCACCCTGAGCGTACACTTATCCCATAATAATAGCATGGCCTACGCATCCAGGAATTCGCCGGGCACGTCAGCGAAGGCGGCTTCGCCGACGCCAAGCAGCCCGAGTTCCTGCACGCAGGCGGACACCTGCCGAAAAAGCATCTCGAGCGGGGGGTGGGCGGGCGAGCCTTGCGATTCTGGGATAGTCGGTTAGTGAAGGCTTTTTGGCTCAGGTGGGAGAGACACGCACTCAAAATCGCCTGGTTCAGCTCGTTACCCAGTTCCGTGCGAGCCGCATGCCCAGCGACCTCCGCGGCGATGCCGCCCGCCTCAAGCGGGTCGTCGAAGGCGACGATGCCGAACGTGCGCTCCGACAGCGCCCGCACCTCCGGCCGCGGGTCACGCTTGTAGTCATTCCACAAGGCACGGCCATACAGCAGAGCGGCCTGCAGCGCGCGTTCGTGCGCGCTCATGGTCGACTCGCTGCTGCTTCCGCCATTCAGGGCTGTCGCGCCCTCGTCGATGTCCATCGAGTCGTCCTCCTCGTCATCATCGTCGAGCGTGTCGAACGAGCCAACCGCGCCGTCAACAGCGCCCTCGGCCACAGCCCGCTTCTTCTCTTCCGCGGCCTCGAGAATCATCTCCACGAACCGGCGGCAGCGCAGCTTGAACAGCATGATGCCATCGTCCGCGTCAAGCACGCCTGGGTAGTGTGCGCGCGTCTGTTCGATCGCCCGCTCGATGTCGCCCTCGTTGACGGCCTTGACGATCCCTGTGCGCCGCACGACATCCGCATCGTCCGCGTCCGCGTCCATGTCCGTGTCCGCCTTCGCCGAAGACCGCGTCGCCGCCTGCTGCCGCAGCGCCCGCGCCGTGCGCGTATAACCATGATGCGCGAGGTACGACATAACAAGCTGGTGCAGCGCGCCAGAGACGTCACGCTCTGACGCAGGGCCAGGCTCCTCGGCCTCCTGCTTGATCCCGCGCGCCAGCGCGTTAACGTCCACGGGCGTCTCGAGGATGCGATTCCACACCGTCGCCTTCTGCTGGAGCACATGGTGCTCGATCTCGAAGCGAAAGGGCTCGTGCCCAAAGTTGACACGGACCATCTCCCCAGCGTGACGCAGGCCAACGGAGGGATAGAGCGGGAATGTCTTCCCTACATTGTCAAAGACGTGGCCTAAGGGATGATTGGTGAGCCGTAGCTTGACAAGGAGTCAATACGCGCTACCCACCAATGAATGCCCCATTCTTCGTGTAGAAAGCGCGGTTCATCGTGAAGTCAATCCCGCACCCGATGACATCCCCGGCTATAGAGTGAAGGGTCAGCAGGACGCACTCGAAGTCAGACCTGACACATACTCCCGAACACAGGACCGTACGGCGTGCCGTCCTTCTGCGCCGCGAAGGACAGTCCGTCGTCCCCGTGATACCCATACGAGTGCGGCTCCCAGCCAGGCAGGCGCGCCAGCTTCACGTCCTTCCCTGCGAATCCGATGCTGATGTGGCCCTTCTGGCCCTTCGAGATGATGGTCACCTCATAGTAGTAGATCCCGCACGCGGGAGGGATGGGCACGTTCGTGCGCGCAGCAGCAGCGTCGCGGTCCCCGCTGCACGAGATGCCCTCGTATGAAAGCTCGCGCCCGTCCGGCGAGACCGAGAGCAGCGGGTGCCGCATTTGCTCGCTCCAGCGGGAGGGCAGCTTTAGCACCTCGTCCGCGGCGATCGCGGGGGGCGACGGCGCCTTGGCAGCAGGACGCCCAGTGTACCCGCTCGCCGTGCTCTCGTCGTCGTCGCTGTCGAAGAACGGCGACATCGCACCGTACCCGCGCACGTGAGCCCGCGGGTCAGCGACACTCGTAGTGCGCCGGGGCGGCAGCGCCGTGTACTGCTCCGTCTGCAGCCTGTCGCGGAGCATCGAGGCGTCGAGGTAGGCGGGGCGCGGGAAATTCACGGGGGCAGAGGGGCCAGCAGCAGGCGCCGGGCCCGTGGAATTGTGGCGGTGAATGCTAGGGGCCGGGCGCACGGAGGACGAGCTCGTGCGGCGCATGGCGGAGGTGCTGTAGGGGTTCGCGGGCGGGGAGGTAGCGCACACCGAGGAGTCTGCGCGGATAATGCGGGGCTCAAAGGGGGCGGCGCGGGCGCTCGATCGGGCAGGGAGCGAGCTCGAGACATGGCGTGCAGGGGCTGGGTCAGTAGTGTAGCTGCTGCTTGGGCGCGGGGTACCGCTGCTTCTGTGCTCGTGGTGCGCGGACGTCGTGCGCGTGCGTGCGGAGGTCGTGAAGGGGATGGAGATGACAGACTCGATGTTGCGCGCGGAGGATGATGCTGAGGCGGTCCTCGGGATAGGGATGCTCGCGGACCGCGGGGGTCGGCCACTCATCGTGTCTGATGTTGTCGGCTTCAAGGATGGGTGTAGGAGTCAAAAATGCGGACGCCGTCGTCCAAGCGCTGGGGTTTGGCCTAGAATGCGAGATCGAAGCGGTACGTGGAAGCTATGGATGGGGCCTGGATCCTGAGCAAGGGTTTCGAGCCGTCCCTTTCTCGTGAAGGGGTATGAGTTGTGTTCACCTTGAGTCAATGCTCAAGGAAGGGGGTGAAGTGGGCGTCTTGGGTCCAGTAAAGGATACGACGTCGTCAATCTCCGATTCATGCAGGTGTTGAGGCTATGAATCTAGGCTAGATGGCAAGCCCTGCTGAGCTGGCTCGTGGGGCAGGGGATATAGCTTTGTCTCCCTGTTCTGTTGCGTGCGCAGTGTCGAGAGAGAGTTGAGAGTGCGCGGCCGCTGTGAGTGGTCCTCGCTGGAAGGAGATGGTGGTGGGAGGCAACTTGCAGACTCACGACTCAGGCTCCGGGCCCATGTGATGGGCTGGCTGTGACGCGGGGAACGTCACGCGCCTGCTCATTACGCGTCCTCCTTGTCTTCGTCCTCAATCTCTCACCATGGTACGTCTCAAGGCGCATCATATCGGTGTACACCCTTGCTTACGACTCCAGGATCCCACTCTCCGCATTGTCCCCGCAACAGGCGCGAAGTCCACTAACATCAAGGACACCGCCAACACCCTCGGCCTTCACGACACCTTGCAATACGGCCCGCGCACTCTCGCAACTGAGATCAACAGAGGGGATGGATTCCAGCAGCGGATAGAGAACGTGCGTCTCACATAGCATCCGTATACTTCACTTCGTCTGACACGCGCCAATCAGTGGGCAGAGACGCAGGACAACCTGAAGCTCAACATGCAGCGCAATGTGTACGGGATGCATGCGCCGATGCGGCTTCTTATGGAGCGCAAGATTGTCACGCAGGTATGTGGTACGCCAAATACCCCCAGAACACGTACTGATCAGCATGACAGGGCATGCAAAGCCTCCCCGGCATGCCACAATCCAACCTCCACCTCGACATCCTGATGGGCCGCGACGAGACGATCGAGCCGGCGGATATCTTTCTTGGTGCGCCGCATGCATATCCCATCCTTCACCAGATCGCTCACCTCGTCCCTCAGGCCCCGAGCGTGCCCCGCCGCTTGACATGCACCAGGAGATGGAGAAGAAACTCAAGCTATAGACCACCAATCCCATTGTATTCTACGTTTGCATTTGCATGATATGATGTCTCTTCCCGCCTATCTACTCGTCCTCATCCGCCTCGCACCATTAGGCGCACGTCAGCCCGCCTCAATCCCCCGCCCACCCTAAGCGCCGCAGATCACGCCTACATTCTTCTGTATCCCTCTGCACGCGCGCATAGTCGTCCACGATTTGCTTGAACCCGGACGCGCCCCCAATCTTCAGCGCAGCCTCGTAGTCGCGTATCTGCCGATCCATTACAGCCTCCTCTTCCGCTAATTTCGCCTCATCGTCCTTCAACTTGGCGTACGCGGCCTCAAGGGCCTGGCGTCGCTCTGGTGGCCCATAAACGGCTTGCTGAGCACGCGCGCGGAGGACGGAGAGCTTGATGAGGAGCGTTTCGATTGTGGTGGCAAGTAGATCATGCGAGGCTTCTCGTTTGGTGTGCAGCACTGGAGGAAGAGTCTGGATGGCTTCTACAAGAGATGCATGCAAACGAGGGTGGATCTGAGAGCGTTTGAGCAGACTGAGTAACTTCGACGGCACGAAGTTCTTCACCTCCTCGATGTCTTTCTCTAGCTGTCGTATGTGCTGGTGCGCTTGACGGATTTGGTCGGTGTCGCTTTCGAGAGCATCGTGCTGGGCTTTGATTACGTCGTACACATCGCCGAGTCTTTCTAGCTTGGCGTCGTCTGTCTCAGTAGCATCAGGGTCGTGGCCAGTGGCAAATCTCGATATTGAATCCAGGGTGGCGTTTAGCGAATCGATAATCTCGTCGTATAGAGGCTCAAGGTTCTGAAGATCAAGAATGTCGGCCAGTGATACTACAAAGTAGTCGCCAGAAGTACCTCGGGAGTAATCGCAGGACCCAAGAGACGTTCAACATACGAAGGCTCGTCGTCTCCGGTCGGCTCAGCATCCAGTGGTTCGCGCTCGCAGTTTTTCAGCATAAGCGACCGATAGACAGCTCGCTTGACGTCATTTAGTCCATCAGGGTCGTCGACAGCGCCCGCGGCATCGCGACAGATGCCCAGGAGAACTTCCAAGAGAATGCGCGTGCGAAGAGTGCCCTGTCTATCGTTTAATGACCATCACGCAGTTGGTGATGGAGCACCTTCAGCCTCAAGCCGCACGTACGGAGGAGGCGTCCACAGCTTCAGATGCTGTATTCTCCATGTATCTTCGCGTCCCCGAGATAGAAGACGAGGGGGTAAAGAGCAGGACGAGGAGCGCAAGAGACAAAGTTCGAACTTGCCACCCAGCGGCAGATCAACTCAACACGGCCGATGCCGTGAAGCAGCACAGCCACATGTGGGGAAAGCACACGGAACCTTTAAGGTCAGATTTGCCGAGGACAGGGTCCTGAGTTTTCGTTCCTGCTCTTCCCCTCATCTCGTTGTTTGTCTTTTCAAGCTGCCTTCTACCCTTGGAAGCTGGGCGACGAGGTTGGGAGGGATTTTACGCAAGGACAAGTCACGAAAGCGTCCGGCATCAAGTACGAGTTCCCCTGCTGCTGATTAGACATTCAAGCAAGATTGAGGCGCTCATTCAATTTATAGCAACTGCCTTGGAACCTGCTGAGCCCATCCTCTCCCCTCCTCCGAGTGTCTACAACCACCCTCTGTCCTTATCCCCCACCATGTCTGCCTACCGACTGCCCCCGGAGTTATGGACGATCATCTTCGAGTACGCGTGTAACGACACCGGCGCAACCGGACGCTCGATCTCGCAGACCTGCATGCATTTTCATGACATCGCGCGACGCGTCCGCCTGCGCTGCGTCTCCGTGACCGGCGCCTACCAGATACGCGCATTCGAGGCGCACCTCCAATCCCTCCCACCCGACGAGCGCCAAGTCCGCCACATCTTCGTCTCCTCCTGCCCCCAGGCCAAGTCGCGCGACGCGCCCATCGCCCACGCGCACGTCTGCCGCATGCCCGGCAGCGAAGGATACGTGCGTGGTCGCTATCCTCCACTCCTGCGCGGGCGCCCATCTGACCCACCACCCCCTGACAGGCCGCCACGCTCGCGGCGTATCGCCGCATATTCGCGCTCGTCGCGCCCACCCTGCGCACGTGCTACGTCTCGCACTGCATATCGCGCTACTCGTACATGCTCCCCTGCTCCATGCCGCACCTCACGTCGCTCGTCATGAACGGGCCGCAGCCGACGTGGTACGCGCCCACGGCGGAGCGCTTCCCCTCCCTGCGCTACCTAGGCTTCGCGGGCTTCTCGGACTACAGGCCGGAGAGCATCGACGATCTGTGGAATATCGCGCCCAATCTCGAGCACATCGACCTCGAGATCAAGTATCCCTCGCGGCACCTGGTGACGGATCTGCGCGCAATCGTGCGCCGCCGCTCCTGCGATGTGAAGAGCTCGAGACGGCGGCGAATGCTTATGGATGATGACACGCTGCGCGCCATGGGACCCAGCGTCCGGGTCGTGTCGATCCAAGTCGGAGACAGGCCCCCGCAGGCTGACCTTGCGCTTTGCCACATGCATGTACTGCAGGCGGTGCAGCAGCTGTCGGAGGAGGACCCCAGACTGGTGGTGAAGGAACCCAGGGCATGCATACATCACACGGACACAGAGCTCGACTGGCTCGAAAATTACTGAAGGCTATCTGCGCGCGAACTTTGTCTTGATTATTGTAAGCACGTACCCATATTGTTACTCATACGTCCCTTCCTCAGCTGGCGCGGTCAATTGTGCAAAATGTCACTGTACTCTTTCCTGTGCTGCTATAGCTCGTCGGACGAGACCCTCATGTCCCGGGTCAGTTTTCCAGTGCGATATCAGTCGCCAGTCTTGAGACAAGCGGTAGTCGTACTTCTTGGCATATCCTCGTGCAAGGCCTCGGTACGACTAATGCTACCTACCTCACGAACGCACTTACTCTCGTTGTAATTCTGCGATTATCTCGCAGAATCCGCCGCACAAGCAGCGATCGGCATCCCGCAGAGAACAAGGTCCTCTTAAATCTATACAGTTCGAGAGGTCGGAACTCGCACCTAGAAGCTGCACTGTAAGCATTGAAGGGAAGTCGGACACGAGCTTGTGCGCACAGTTTCCATGTGGTGCAACAATCGAAGGTCACCCGCATCGCCTGTCCAAGGATTCACTTCTGCAAGATGCATTATAACTATGCCTACGTCGTACGTGCATGAGTATTTCTCGAGACCCTAGAGACAGATGATTTCTGGAATGCCCCCCAGTAAGGCGGCGCTGAGGAGAGACATTTACGTGAGAGGAAGGTAGTATAGCGAGGCCTTCCAGAAAAGTAACATGATAGGATAAGCATAGGGGGGAGGTATGAAGATTAGACGGAGGGATACGGTAAGTATGGAGTATAGGTTGGGGAGAGGATATGCGAGAAGAGGGAGGAGGGTGAGGAGGGATCAGTCATAAAGAGCATCATAAACAGCGGGATTTGTGTGGGGGATTTATATGTTGTACACATAGATGGATCGAGTGTCGGACGGAGAATACATAGGGGGATGAAGCGAGAGACGAACAAAATTCCTTTTAGCGACGCACTATATCACACATACAGGGTGAACCTCCTGCGACCGTTCAAGCGAGGAGGCGCTCCTCAAGACCGCGGCCAAGGCCCTCGCGCTCCCACTCGGGGCTGGGAGAAGCAGCGGCGGCTGCAGCGATCCCGTTGAGGGAGAGCTCGAGCGACGGCAGGTAGGTCGAGTCGCGGTTGCCGCGGAGGGACGCCGCACGTGACCCAGCAGCGGAGCCCGCGCCGAGCGAGCCGGACGTGGACCCGGCGCCCCATGACGCAGAGCCGCCCAGGAGAGGGCTGCCGCCTGGGCTCGCACCCTGGGCCTCCAGGCCTTCCACATCCGCGCTGGTCAGGTTGGACGTCAGGGCGGAGAGAGGCAGGGTAGACGCGGGCGTGCTCGCGAGGAGATCGCTGTACGAGATGAACGACAGGCGCTTGTTGATGGTGTGCGAGGCGATCGAGGCGGCGGACGCGGTGGTCGAGGTCGACGCCTGGCGGGGCTTCTCGCCGCCGCGGATGGTCGCGCCGCGGTCACGAGTCGTCACCGTCTCCTCGCGTATGTGCCCCTGGTGCGCCGCATCCCCTTCGAGATCCGCGTGCGTAGAGCGGGGCGAGACAGATGGAGAGCTTGCAGTGCTGAAGTATGCAGAGGTGGTCGGCGAGCTGCGAGTGATCCCGCTGTCCTCGCGTATGAGCGGGGGTTGCTGAAACCCTGCATCAGTAAGGTAACAAGATGCAATGATAGAAAGCCTACCTGGGGGATATTCAGCATGAGCCCTTCGCGACCAAGCGCCGGACTAGGGCTGCGGCTAGTTGCGGCCGCGGGCGACGTGTAACCACTGCGAACGGTGCCCGGGGGCGAGCCAATGCCGAGCATCGACATGCGCGGCGACGCGCCCCGCGACTGGGGGCTCGGCGCATGAACAGAGGGCGTCACGACGCTGATCCTGCAGAGCAAAGCAGTGTCAGAGCACGATTGGTGGTGGCGCGGCGGAAGAACGGAGACTCACTCTTCGACCTCGCGCGGCGAGAGCTCAGTCAAGACGGTCGCAGCGCTGTCGAGAACAGACGGGACAGAGTGCTCGAGGGTGTTATGCGCGCGGGGTATCAGATGCGGGTTATGCTGCGGGCAGCTCGGGGACGCTATGCCGGGAGGAGAGGAGGCAGGCGACGAGTGCGAGGATTGGTGGTGGTGCGCGGGCGGGTGAAGGGTGACGGGGGCCTCTATATCGCGCTCGAAGATGTTGGACTCGGCGGAATGTCTGTCGGGAAATCGCATATCAGTGGCTTTACTTCCAGAAACTCGACGTGGCACGTACATGCTCGTAGGAGAGCTCGGAATGCTGCCGCTGCTGACCAGCCTGCTCGTTCTCCTACTACCAGCGCCCGTGGGCATGGAAGGGATGGAGGTAACATGGCGGAGATCGTGGTGCGGCGATGGGCCCGAGGAATGTGGTGGTTGCGGAGAACTGGGCGTCGTGCCAGGAGGTGATGTCTTGTGAGCTGCTGCCGTCGCCATCGATGTCGACGCCTGCGCTATCGTTTGTTCGGTGGAAGTCATTGCTGCGGTATTCGGGTGGTCGGGGGGTTCTCGGAATCGGATGAAACTGGTTATCGGCGATTGCTACGGGTCTATACCAGTTATCTGGTGGCAAGGCGGGGATGTGGAAGTAGAAGGACAAGGAGGAGAGGGTCCTTTGCTGTGTTGGTTTGCGGGAAGAATGACGTTCGCTACGAGTTGTGGATACCGGGTCAACGCCAACATTTCAACTTCGCTTAGTCAGGCACTTCTCACAGTCACAAGACATGCATGTTGAACTTGTGGCACCCCCTGCAGAATATTCCAGCTTCAGACGCAGAGCTCTTGCTGGTCTGCGACGAGCAAATGGTACTGCAGGGAGTGTGGCCAGCGCTTGCATTAGATCGCAAAGCCTTTCGTGGCCTCTGATTGCAAGGTAATTGTCCATACTGCTGCTGTAATACTTCTCGAAGGGTGTGCACAGCATCGCTACATTACAATACATAGCAATGCTGAGCTTAAGTCGGGTGTCCACTGATGCTCTGAGCGTCAGAGCTCCCTCGCTTCGCCCGGCCTGAGTCCTGCTCCTCTGAGACTGTCGAAGGCGCATAGAAGTCACCCTCAGAATCGTTAGAGCTGCATCCGTAGACCATCAGTATACTCCCGCCATTATTGAGCACAAAGGCACTTACACCCTAGTAAACGACAGCAGATATAGCGCGATGAACACCACAGACGTCACCGTCGCCGCCCTCCCCACCGACGACACCCTCTGCACGCGATTAAGCTCGCGCTCCACACTCTCCATTCGCGCCGAGTACGCCGCCTGCCGCGCAGTTGACCCGCCGAACGGCTGATGGTTATTAGGCTGGTAGAAGCCTGTCGGCTGATAGTGCCCAGGCGGTGGCCTCTGTGACCCCATGTTCGGGCGCTGCGGCTCGTGCTGCTGTTGCTGGGTATAGTCGGGTCGTGGTCTACGCCGCTCCCAGGCGTGCGTAGCCCCGGGCGCGCGGCGGTGCGGATCGAAGGACCATTCGGCGTTGTAAGACTGCGATGCAGGAGGTCGGCGATCGCGGGAGGGGTGATGGGAGGCGGTAGCGTGTCGATGGCCGAGAGTGCGGTCGTATAGGCGCCTATTGAGAGCGGTACAGGTAGGCGGTGCGGAGGGAGAAGAGGGGAGCAAAGAGGGGTCAGAAGACATACGTCCTGCGGAAAGCATTGCGGCGTACCTCTGCCTGTCATCGCCCAGCACCGAGTAGGCCTCGCTCACACGCGCAAAAGCCTGCTTCGAATTCGGATCCTTGCTCACATCGGGGTGGTGCTGCTTGCTGAGCTGGGAGGACCGTCAGCACGATATCCGCCGAACGAATGTACGCGTCAACTGATGTCCGGCGCGTCATGAAGATTGAGAGGAGGTGGCAAGCCAACCGCGTCGGGCTCAGCAAGACAGGCATATTAAGCTCACCTTGTAGAAATGACTCTGCGAGATACAGTCAGTCTACCAGCCTGCATTTAAAGGGAAAGCAAGCGCACCTTGATCTGCGCCTTCGTTGCAGTGCGGGGTATACCCAGCGTGCTATAGTGATCGGCCCGACAAGCAGACGTATGGAGGGCCCGTCCATCTGTAGGTCTGTATAGCTGTCCCCGCCATGGTGTCTGACCATGCCGACCAACGCTTAAGGGTGTATTCCAGGGTGAAGAACTCGTCGAGGCAAGCGATGAGTCCTTCCGGGTCGCCGGTCCTGCTGAATTGCTGCTCCATGAAGGTCTTGGGGACGCTCTTGGTACTCTAGTCGAGGGGCTACAGTGCACCCCCTCTCTGAGCGCGCATTCAACTAAGGAGGGTGGGAGTCGGAGGAAAGGATGCATGGATGCTTCAGGTCGATGACGGCGTGCGGGAGACCCGGTGGAGATAACATTATCTAATCTTTGTCGCCGGATGTACGCAAGTTCGATCCTGGCGCACAACCAATTGCTCTACTTGCAACTCAATTATGTATGTGCAGAGTATGTCAAGTTAGCCTGTCTTCACAGAGTGTAAGTATCCGGATCAGTGACTTCTATCTAGTCGCCTTCGCCTCTGGTGTCCCCCCAAAAACCTTCACCAGCTGCTCCTCGCGCCAAGCCCAAAGATCTCTCCCGAGCGCAGTGTCAGAAGCGAGTGGGTCCTGCAGCGATGCCGTACGGGCGCATTGTCCATGGGTGGTTTGAGTGTCGAAGAGCTTGTCGAGCAGGCATACATAACAATCGTCCTATGTTAAGTACATGTTAACTTCGTCAGAATGCTGCGGCGGGCCAGGCTGATTGTCCTCTGCACTGAACGCATCTAGCTCAATCAGCGTCAGACTCCTCGACTGAAGATCCCAAGGGGGATCTGCATCTGGCGAGTATCAGATACACGCCTTTTGGAACTTACGGCACGCTGAACAGCTCAATCGCCGCGTACAGGGCGCCCCTGTCTACTATTGTCAAGTATGCTGCCAGTAATTACCGGAGAGTAAATGGCCGGCGTCAGGTGTAAGTAGCAGACTGCCTTCGATCCAAGAGCGAGCGCACAAGCCGCAGACATGGTGGTGTTTGGAGGACATCGGTAAGTGCCGGGTTACGTTGATTTCCATGTCGTCGGCAATTGCCGACCACACTTTCTCAGAACCGTCATGTCAGAAAGGCAAGCAACGACGATGGATCTCTATACTCCTTGACTAAGAACATTGCAACAATAACGAATCGACGGTATATAAAAGACGGCAAATTACAACAACAAAGCAAGGGCACGATGAAGAGCGAGTACAGCGAACGAGAGGTCAGTATAACACACACGACAGCAATAAAGATAGGGCAATGAACAATTAAGCAGGCATCGATAACAACAAGGAGCGTAGGCGGAATGGTCCATTTAAAGCAAAGGGAGCATGAACAAGGCATACGAGAACCCAGGCGCATATACCAGCCTTCGCGCATATATGCACCTCCTTCGTCAACGACAAGGGTATACTAGGCCTAGGGCCTCAGAGTGCCTCTGTCTCAAAGCTGGACCGCGCCGTATGGAACGACGCCGAGCTCATCGACGCAGGCGTACTCGGACCCGTCGACGGCGATCCCGGTGTTGTCGGTCTCCTCCCTGCGAGCCTTGTCCGGGGCGGTGTCCGAGGCATGGGCGGCATAGGCGGGACGACGACCTTGGGCATGGGAGGTGCGGGACTCGAGCGTCGCGGGGCTGGTGAGCGGATGGCGATGCGGGATGAGGGTCGGCCATATGGGGAGCGTCCTGATCGAGGTGACGGTGGCGAGATGGAGCGCGCTGGGAATGCGACACTTCGCGGCGAGGTGGGGGTACGAGGCGACTTTGGCGTTCGGGGAGCGATGGGTGTGCGGCTACGAGGTGACGTGGGCGTGCGACTATGGGGTGATGTAGGTGTCCGGGAGGGCGAGCCTGGGATGCGAGAGGACATGGGCTGACGCGGAGAGACAGGCTTCGACCGTGTCAACTTGGACCCAGAGCTCGGAGGGGTCGGCGTGCTGGACGAGGGCGAAGACACTGGGAGATCGGTCAGAAGACAAGTCGGACCCGGCATACGACGAGCTCACCCTCAGGCTTAGACCGTTTCGGCTGAAGCAACGGGAAGGGCGAGTCCGGACGACGCGCCGAGTCCTCGTCGGTCAAGCGCGTCACCGAGGGAGCCTTCACAGCCGTCATCTGCGCACTGTCGAGCATCGACGCGATCTCTGCAGACCGTCGGACCGCGACACCTTCCAACGCTTGCACCAGCTGCTGCAAAGGCACGTCGTCGTCGTCGTCGTCGACGACCGGGTCCGTCCGGATGGACTCCGGCGGCGAACTCGGCTCCCATGTGGGCGCCTTCAACTCCTGCACTGGAGTGATGACCTCGACGGCGAAAGCAACGCGCTTCTTCGACGACGTGGTCGACGACGCGCGGCTTGGGCGGCGCATGATGGGCGGCGGCAACGACAACGCCGAGCTGGACCCGCGTAGCCTCGATGGCGTCGAAGTCTCGAGCGCGCCAGACGACGTTGACGGGCGCAGCGCACCGCGACGACGAGCAGGAGGCGACGGGCTCGGCGGCGGCGAGGGGAACCAGCGCGAGCACGTCAAGTCCCTGTTCAGTGCCGCGTTGACGTCTGCGCGCGCGTGCACCTCCTCTAGAGGAGCAGGCGCCGGCAGCGGCAGGCTTAAAGTCCAGTCGCCACATCCACCATGCGGCATACCAGGGAGCGGGCATGCAGGCGGGGACGACATCGGCGGGGGCGTCCTTTTGGGAAGTAAGCGTGGAGGCGGCTCACTACGCGGATGGCGAGCGACCCGGCGCGGCGGGGTGCGTGGCATGATCTGCACGGTGTCCTTCGCGAAAGGGTCCGCGTCGAACTCCGCTGCACGCTCCTCGGTGCCATGCCCGAGATCACTGTACGCGCGACGCGTCGCGTCCGGATCGGACGGCGCGAAGAACAACGGCGACAGAGGTGGCGCGGACCTGTCGGTGCACGCGGACGAGCTGCCGGCGGTGGAAAGCGAGCTCGTGGCGCAAGCCGAAGAATCGCTGTGGACGCTCGCGCGGCGGTCGAGCTCCTCAAAACTGTCGGGCGACGCGCAGCTGCGGGCGAAGAGGGTCGGGGACGGCGGCGGATAGTCCTCGAGACCGTCGTGATACGGCACGCCATATGGGACGAACGCGCTCGAGTGTGTCGACTGCGTGAAGGGGTCGACGTCCCTCGACACGACGACAGGAGATCGATATGGTGGCTCAGTGGCGCGCTTGCCGGTCACCAACGCGCGCAGGGAGCGAAAGAGCTTTCGGGGGGCCTCCGGACGCGTGTTGGAGCTCGCAAACACGTCCGTCGGATCCGAGTCGAGGGTATCGAGCGAGAAGCGCGACTCCGAATACCGAGGCTCCATGAACGCGAAGTCGAGCGTGGGCTTGAAGTGCTCCTGGGATTCCAGTGCGGACGAGACAAGCTGGCCGAACTCGTCGATGGAGAATGCGGGCGCGCGGCGCGGGGGGCTGTCCATCGTGGGGGTGCGTGCTTCGTTTTTCCGTCGCCTCAAACGCATTTATAATGGCGACGCGAAGAGACGCGAAGACAGTGGCGCGTCTGGCAGTTGCCGGGGCCGAAGCCAAATGCTAAATTGAACCTAGGCCAGATCCGGACCGCTCCTGCCACCCTAAAGCCCAACTACAGCCCAACTCTTATCGCTCCGACGCGCTGCACGTCGACCTTCTTCCCGCTCTGGCGGCGGATGTTGCACGTTTCTTCGACCATGCCTCGCCCGCAGCTTCAATCAGCCTCACTGAGAACTTTCCCTATCATGCAGCGAAAATCACAATGGCCAGTTCTCTCCACTTTCCCCGGAATATCTTTTCAGCGCCATTGTCGTCCACGAATGACAGATCTTCTCCGGTCTACCGTCGTCCTTCAACGGCGCGCATCACCTGATGAGCGCCCTCGCGAAGAAGAAGCACTCGAAAAGGCAGCGTTTGAGACGATCTTCTTCCTCCGGCTAGCCCAACTCCGCGCTCGCTTCCGACCGCAGACAGCCCGCCGGGCGTTTCATATGTGCCGAGTTCATCCTGCAGATCTTCTATTCATTGAAGAACACATCCTGCTAAGCCGGGCCCGAGAAGTACACGACAAACAAGAGCCCACAAAGACTGAAGAAGGATGAAGAGAAAGCGCCACCGTCCAAGACCTCTTGCGGAACTTCGTTGCGCGACGCCAGCCTCCCGCCGGGCATGCGGTCCTGAACTCTGCTTTGCTGCACGTCCACGAGGATTTTCACGAGGGCGCTCAACTCGAAGGGCATTTCTGTCATGCGGTCATCGCTCGTCGTGCGCGCATAACCGCCCATCAATCAGCTATGCTCTGGCAGCCGACGGCGCTCAAAGTACAACGTCTCATGCGTCACCCCCGGCGCGAGGTCTGGCGGCGCCCCCGCCCTCCCGACAAAGCGGCTTCTTGTGCCCTCCCGAACCCCTCCCTAAGCTCTGAGGCAGTGGCACAATCCGATCTTCAACCGCAGTGGCGGGCTTCGTTGCATGTTCGGGGGTAGCGAGCGCCTCTCACATCGTTCCAGACAACAGAATGGACTCCAGGACGCTTGTCTTAACCGTTCTATCGTTTTATCCTTCGTTCCCTTGCCACGACGACTATGAGCCGTACCCCCAAAGCGTTACCTGGGGACGCCTTCTCAGTTCGAGCACACCATTCTCGCCGCATGTAGCAACCGCCGCGAGAGCACTTCTGCGCGCCACAGGGGCCGCTCGTTCGCCCTCCGAAAGGTAGGGACGACTTTGTGGCGATATCTACGGAAAGGAGGGCCGGGGCTCCCGCGACGTCGACATCAAGAGCTTGATCTCTCTCCGGAAGACATCTGTCTCCCACCTCCGTTATCACTACAGAAGCAACGACGACTTCCCGAGAGGACAGACTCCACCGGGCGCGGACTCAGCGATGTTCATTGTGATCAATAATTGGCCTGTGCCTTCATCGAAGTAGTCCGCTCGATACGGAGTACGGCAGCTCCACACGGAATATCTGCGCTTTTGTGCAGGACAAGGTCGGACATCGCGGGTCAATCACTTGCGCCACTCGGACCTCACGGACGTCTATCAAGTTTTGGACTTCACCGGTCTCGAGCGGCCAAGAGCAATGCAACACTCTTGAGCTGCGGAAAGATCAAATTTGAGCTGCTAGAACAACATTGCCATATAGTAAGACGCCCGCCGTCGTCCAGCACCCTCGTCGTCTCCGGTGCCGGTGGGGATTTGCGTTGATGCGCGATGCGGCAGCAGATCTGCGAGAGCACGCTCAGAAGCCTGCAAGAACACCCCGGAATCAACCTCCTTCATCCGTCACGGAATCACGCTGCATCTCGGACCGACGTGCAGGCAGACACTGTCAGCTTTCAACTTCGTTCAGCGTTTCCGAGGGTCTTATGGCTCCACCTCAACGCTTGCTCTCTGCCTGAGCTTCGCTTGTGGTCCTTTTCCTTCGAAGCGCCGGGCGGCGTCCGGATATCTCCCGCTATAAAGACGGGTACGATGGGAATGTACCGACCGTGTTTGCTGTCTCTTATGCTCCTTTTGGCTTGACTGTTATTGAATGTGAAGCTCTAGAATTGTGCGTCATCATCATCTTCTGTTGAGAGTGCGTCATCCCCTCCGGACTCGAATGAAGCATCACAGAACGCCAGGCGCGCCGCCGGACACCTTCGACAACTCGAGGGCTACATCGAGAACGATGGGAAATCCCTTGTTTACGCGCCATGGTCACAACGCGGATCCTTCTGAGCGTCGGGACCGGCGGCGCATCAGCACTTCCCCGACAAGGCAGACGTAATATGTACGAACGAGGGCACATTGCTGTCGAAACTTGGAATTCCTGTTGCAACTCTCTCAGCAAATCGACCGCCTCTTTAGCGTACTTGCAAGAATTTGCAGTAGAGAGGTTTTCCTATCGGCCTGATGCAGAGGCTCATGAGACCATTGTTTCCACAAGTCAGGTCAGTGGATCTGAGAGTCGTTCTATGAGTGACAGCTACCGCCGTCCCCATGTTTCCCTACTTCAGTGACTATAGCATCTACGGTGAGGCAAGCGCATAGTCATCTCTGAGTCTACTCTACTCATACCTCGTTGCAAGGCGAGATGGCCGAGCGGTCTAAGGCGCCAGACTAAGGATCAGCTAGCGCAAGCTGGCACATCTGCGAGATTCGAACTCGTATCTGGTCTTTCGGGGCGTGGGTTCGAATCCCACTCTCGTCAAACCTTTTTGTACCTATCAACTCGGGTGGTTTTCCAGGAGGACGACAGCGAAAGAACGAAGTCAAACGGTGAAGAGATGCGAAAGTTGGAAGTTGAACTCAAGACCTTCCTTTTTGGGTGAGTGTCGGAAACTGCCGAGTCCATTCCCACGATTTTGGGCGCCGCTTGCAATAAGCTTGCAAAGGCCTTGACCTTTGATATCCTCTGTGAACGTCCTCTTCCCGAGCGATTGGTTTCAGAGGCTTCAGAAGATAGTCAAGTCTTTGGAGACGTAGTCATATATTCGAAATAGCCGCGAGTAATCCAAAACACTCCCAAGTATCTCCCTCCAGCAAGCTCTAGAGTCTACAACTGTAGGTTCTAACTAGTGATACACAATATTGACAGAGAAAGCGAACAATTAAATGACGTCGTCCCTTTCAACTATCTCGACGCGCTTCCGTTGAGCAGCTGCGGCTCGGTGAGCTTTTGGTCGATACGGTCTTCGTGGCGCTCGCGAAGGCTGAGGAACGCATCATTAGCAAGCGCATCCGCAACTCAAGAGCAACCAGACACTCACTGCTTCCCATACTTCGTCCCAATCTGGCGGATGATGAGCCACCCGGGGACGACCGCGACGCCCCACATGCCCAAGTTGAGCGCCGCGCCACCGATGTTGGCGAAGGACGGAATACTCGAGAGGCCGTACGACACGGCCTGCGAGGCGGACTCGGTAGCGCGGAGCAGGCCCGCAATGCGCACGACCTCCTCGGGCGTCTCGGCGATCTCGCCGCAGATCCAGAAGAGGGTCATGTAGCAGAGTTGGAAGTTGCTATCGGGGTGGGGCGTCAGTAAGAGAAAACGAGGAGGGAAGGAGGGAATACATACGCGACTTGGAGGACGAAGACGGCGAAGCCGTTGCCGAAGCCGGCGTCGACCCAGTCGTATGTGGGCTTGGTGCGGATATAGTGGTACGAATTGCCGACGTTCCAGGCGAGGAGGGCGCCCTGAAGCGTAGCCGTGATGAAGAAGCCCGCGCGAGCGCGGAAGCGGAGGGACCACTTCTCGTTGTCGAGGAGGCGGCCCATGAGGTTACCCGAGAGGGCGGCAGCCAGACCGGACACGAACGACCCGAGGGCACGCGAGCGGACAGTGAACCATACTATGTGGGCGTCAGTGGAGTTCTGCACGACGGCAGCGAGACGAACGCACAGCTGATGTACGTGAAGAACACGCTCTCGGAGTACACGTAGTTCGCAATGAGCGGGATGATGAGCAGGAACTGCGGGGAGGGTCAGAGGCGAATACGCGAATGTCAAGTCAAGCTACGCACCTTCGGGCGCGTGAACAGCTTGTACACGAGCTTGAACTCCGTCCAGGCCGAGTGCTTCGACTGCAGGTTCACGATCGCGCCGTCCGTGCGTTGCACGTTCTCCGGCTTCGTGAGGAAGAAGCCGGCGACCGGGGCGAGGCATTCTGCGTTTATCGTCAGGATGAAAGTTGAGAAGTGAAGGGAAATCGGACGTACGCAGAGCGATGAAGATGAGGTAGACGGTGTACGACACCGAGCCAGCCTCGTTCCTCTTCGCGTTGATGCCGAGGTTGATCGCACCACCGACGACTTGGCCACCGATCCTGAAGGACTGCGAGAGGGTCAGAATGATAGGAAGGAGGCGAGTGCAGAGAAGGGGACATACAAGCCAAAGACCGAGGAACTTGCCCTGACGCTCGGGCTCAGGGTACGACAGCGCGACGGCGGCTTCGGCCATCCAAAATGTCCCAGCCGCCAGACCGCAAAGGGCGGCGCCGAAGAGGACGAACCACTCGGTGCCAAAGCGGTTGCTGCGAGATAGTCAGCTACACCGAGCACAGGCGCACACGGAGAAGAACTCACTTGACATATAGGCCGGCAGCGTAGGGAGCGTACCCGAGAGTCTGGTGATTGTTCAGAGGTAGCGGAGAGAAGGGGATTGAATGTACTTACCCCGAGGATCAAAGTGATCTTGATCCCGACGAGGTTGACGAGGGATGACGACAACGATGCACTCAGGACCATGAGACAGAAGATGAGAGCGTTGGCGGTGCTGTAAGGTGAGAGGTCAGCGATAGAGACAGATGAAGGACTTTGGGACGTACTTGACGAGGTACGGGCTCTGCGCGCCACCAGCGCCCAAGCTGTTCATCGCTGAAGCCATCGTGAGAGAGGAGTACGGACGTAACGGACGGTACGCACCTCCCCACAAACCGGGCGCACAGAAGTTGCAAAGTCCCAGGATAATTGCATTGTAGTACGACGACCGGTACCTGCAATAGAATGAGTGAATGTAAACGAGTCTCGCGGCGATAAGACGTACCAAATGACCTTGTGCACCTCACCCTGGCTCTCAACGTTGTTGATAGAGGCCGCGACGGCGGAGGAGTTGTCCTTTTCGTCCAGAGAAGACATGGCGAAGTCAAGAGAGTCGTTAAGCGCCCGTCACTCGATGATTGTCAGCTTCCACTTGAGTCCGGCTGCCCGAAGCTCGTTGATGGTGTAGGAAGGGGACGAGTGATAGCCCAGTACGGCATGGGCTGTATATAAGGCCCATCAACGTCCACTCGGGAGCCAATCCCTAAATTTTGCTATCAGGTGCGCTCCGCATTCGCCATCCAGCAGAGAACCTGGTCATCCGGTATAGGGGAACATATGAAATCAGGTCCCAGAATGGGAACAATGGTCGGTAGCGGTTCAGGGATGGGTTTCATGCCCGGGTATGAGGGGATATGAAGCACAGACCCATCTTGGAACAAAGGACAGGGCTGAAAGAAGCGCTATGTGTATGATACTCCAGGTAATTCGGAATTGTTGAGGGGGCTGGGGAGGACAAGACTGCGAGAGACCGCTGTTGCGCGATCACGTTGCGCGCTTGCGTCACTTGGGCACGCCATTCAGAAGCCGGAAGCGCACTAAGGGCGCCAAATGAAGGAGCACGTCTTGAAGAGATCATTCTCGGTTGTCGACAGGTTCGGCGCTGCGCAGGGCCCGAAATCGAGCGAAGAGAGTCCTGAAGTTGAAGCGGGAGTAAAAGACGCGTCAAAAAATGAGGCTGCAGAAAGGCCAAGCCTCAAGTCTTCTGCTGGTTATGCCGTCTAAATTTCGCTATTTCGCGTATTTTTTTTTAGCTAAGAAGACATCCTCGAGCGATCATAAGTGCAGCAAAAGACTTTAGCAAAGGCATGAAAGTCGAACTTGGGCGTAGGAGGCAGGAAGGGTGGCGTGGGAACTCGGCGTGGAGGGCACGTGTGACGCCGCTGCTGCCCCGCGGCGTCCCTTTGTTTCCTTCCTCCCCCTGCCATCAGCCATTTGTCGACATCCGAAGTCTATCTCGCTACATCTCGGAAGCAGAATGTCCTCTGGCCCTGGATTTGCACAATCACCCGGCTTTCCCATGCAAGCTAACGTCTTCCCCGCCTACGCGGACGGCAAACTGCCAGACCAGCAGCCGCAGGACGCGCAGAACCAGGGACAGCAGGTCCAGGGCGACTCGAACTCGCCGAAGATGTTCATGGAGAATTTGGAGACGATCCAGACGAGCTTCCTTGGCGAGGTGCTGCAGGTGTCGCGCATGGTTCTGGATGGCATGTACGCGCCACGGCCATCTGGGCGTCTCGTTCCTGCACTAATGTCGAATCGCGGCTAGGCAGAATGCTTACCACAAGGGAAATAGCCCATCGAAGAGCACAGGTCGGTTCGAGACGCTTCCGCTCCTATATGTATACCCAGCTGACGATCGGCTAGCCTACATTCAGGCGCTGAGGGGCCAACTCGAGTTCCTTGCCAGACTGCTGCTACATTCCGGCGTTGGAGGATTGCCTGTCGTGAACAGGGCATCTACAGATCCTCCGACAATATTTACCGAGGCGCAGCTGGAGGCCATGACGAAAGAATCCATTGACCGGCTATACGAGCAGTTAGATCGCTCGCACAGGGCTGCTGGCGCTGTGGCGAGCCTGATTGACGCACCCTTGCAAGAGCCAGTCAACCGAACTCAGTAACGTGCGTACTAGTTGCTTTTGCTGCCTCGCCTTGCTGAGAACACGGATAGCAAACAAGCGAATTGCTCAAGTCATGCAATCCGCGAGCATGTCGTTATGCTGACGCAGTACCGGATAACTCCATGGCCTGTAAGGCCTCTCAGGCTTGCCATGGGCAGACGCCAACGAACATCGGCATGTCGTGAGGGTCATATCATTGACGAGTCTGCTTGGTTGAGGAGTAAAAAAGTTGGTAGAAGGATGCAAGCCGTGCGCAAGTGTAGCATAACGTGCCCTACTAGCGAGCCATATACGACGAAAATGTACTATCGAATCGCGCTCGTCATGCACGGGTAGCGCCTCGCTCGATCTCTAGAAATATACCATAGACCCGCACTTCTAGTCATCGGCCACCCTCCGAGCGTCTAGTCAATTACCACTGGCTCTCCCGTCTTCTTCAACGGCTCACCCATCCGCTTGCGCAGCATGTCCGGGTCCAGCATCTTCGCGTAGCGCGGCTGAATGAAAAGGGCACTGTGGAGGTCGTTAGTTCACGTATTATTGGGTCCTCAGCTGGGTGCATTTGTGGCACCGTCAACATTTTCTAGCCACAAGTTTACACGGCGTTGCCAACGTCATAACTTGCGTGCGGTAAAGAAAGGCGCCAATTGCACCGCAGGAGGGACGTCGGAGTCAAAGGCTCAAATCGAAAGTAACTCACGATGCGTTCGCCAACTCCTTGCCCTCCAAGTCCTGCACAATACCGGAGACCAAGGCCTTGCGCCCATTCACGTCGCCGACCTGCGTCTTTATGACGATGAACTGATCTGCGCGGACTGGAGCCTTGTAGTTGATGGTCAAGGTCGCGGTGACGCCGACGCGCTCGGGGAGGTTGTTAATTGCCTAGAGGCGAGATTGACGGGTCAGTATCGGTAGAATAAGACAGAAATCGGATGACAGCGAGACGGAGATATGTGCATTGTGTTTCTGAAGGTGGAGAAGGACTCACATTCCTCGCTAATGATTCATCTAACAGCGTCGCCAGCAAGCCGCCATGCACGATGCCGTCATGCCCGCACAGCGCACGCCCCACATGCAGAATCACGTAGCTTTCCTTCTCGTCTTTCCTCGCTCTCACCAGCGCGTGCACCGCCAGCTTCCCCGGTCCCCTCAGCACGCCCGCCGTCAGGTTGTTCACCCGCCGCTCCTCTGGGAACAGCAGATACGGCCGCGCCTCGTACCACTCCTCGGGGTCCTGCGTCGCGCGCAGTTCTTGCAAGAAGGGCAACTTCTGCATCTGGTCCTCCAGTTCTTGCATGTGTGCGCGGCCCTCGGGCGAGTCCTCCGGGAGCGGCGGCGGCGCGACGCGAGGGAAGAGGATTGTCGCGGCTTGCGGTGGGAAGACGGCACCGGCGGCGTAGCCTGCGAGACCGAGTGTAGCAGCAGCTATAGAGGCGGTCCAAACCGATATGCCCCGTCGCGCTGGGGCCGGTGGGGGCGTGGCCGTAGAGAGCCGCGCGGAGCGAACGGAGGTTGGCAGTCGCTTGCTGGCCAGGCGACGGAGGAGGTTCGACATTATAAGTAGAGTATATCTAGCGCGTAGAGCGGACAGCCAACTAGGATGGCTAGGGTATAGAAGGACCAAGGAAAAACAAGGTGATGGTTGAGAACAAGTTGGTTCGGCGCCGGAAGTCACCGAGTGACCGAAGTGACGGCAGATGCCGAATGGCACGTGAGTCATGTTCGACTCCCCTCGTCCTTGCCCCCATCTTTGTTCATGTAGATATCATTTGTTTCCAGGATATTGAGCCAGAGCTCCTTGTATTATCCAATCCAGGGTAAAAAATCTGTCATCAAATATCAGCCCGATACTATTAGATTTATCAGGAAGCGCGCCAATATATATTGGCAGTCCATCACAGCCGCTGTGCACCTACCAGGCGAGAGTCCTCAGAGGTCCATTTATCCTTGGGTAGATCTAAAGGTCGAGGGGGCTGTAAGGTATAGATGATCGATAGAAGCCTGATGGGCTTCTGTGTCATGTGACCGTGTAAGCTCTGAGCGCTGAGCTTTTGAATTTGCAAATTCTACGGCATACCGCATTCTTACGGCCCGCATCTGCTAGCACCTCCTTGATGATCACTGGGTTTGAGCGCCCATTGTTCATTGCGTTCTTTGCACTCGAATATACTACTGCGAAGAAGGACTCAACTGCGGATATAGCTGTTATCGTGCCACTTTCTGCCTCTCTCTCATGTTGAAGCGCACAGGACATCGAGACGCTTTCGTAAGGGGTAACAAGCAGTGTCGCCTCCCGACTCGGACGTCTGGAGACCTATTGGATGAAGCAGCTGATGAGACAGGAATTCTTCTCAAGATGATCTGCAAGGCGCGAGGTATATAGCTTGCACAACCGACGTATGACATACCCTCCCGATGTCTATTATCGGATTGAGAACCGGGGTGCAAGGAGGTATAAAAGGGGGATCTCTGCGCATCTGAAGCTATCAGCAGCGACTCCCTTTCCTCTAAGCACTCGTCCACTTCTACTCTAACATGTCTGCTCCATCGGCAAAGTACGTGCAGCTCGGCAAGAGCGGCCTCCGTATCTCTGTGCCCATCGTGCGTAATTCCTCTTTGCCGTCGATATCGATGCCTTGCTGACGCGTGTTTCCTTCAGGTCGGGGCGATGGCGTATGGAAATCCGAAGTGGGCGGTAAGTAGACACAGTAGTCCCCATGGCTGTGTTTTGACGTCCCGCGCAGTCTGCGGACGAGTCCACCCAGTGGGTCCTTGGCGAGGAAAAGGCTTTTCCTGTCATGAAGGCTGCCTGGGACCGCGGAATTAAGTGAGTAGACGCAATGTGTACCGCTCTCACACCTGACAGCGATGTACAGCACCTTCGATACCGCCAACATCTACTCGAACGGCGACTCTGAGCGCATTATCGCCAAGTTTATCGAGAAGGTACGTTTTTTGAATTCGGCTTGGACAAGCAGAAGCTCACATGCTTTAACCAGTACCAAATCCCTCGCGAGGAGATCATCATCGCGACCAAGTGCCACAGCCTCGTCGGCAAGGGCCCCGACCACGACGTCTTCACGCCCGCGCTGTACCCCGCCATGCACCAGCGCAAGGAGTATATCAACCAGTCAGGCCTCTCGCGCGCGTCCATCTTCTACAACGTGGAAGAGTCGTTGAAGCGCCTGAACACGCCATACATCGACCTCCTGCAGATTCACCGCTTCGATTCGACGGTCCCGCCCGAGGAGATCATGAAGGCGCTGCACGACCTAGTCGAGTCGGGCAAGGTGCGCTACATCGGCGCGAGCTCGATGCGCACGTGGCAGTTTGCGTTGTTGAACGAGGTCGCGGGGAAGAATGGGTGGACGAAGTTTGTGAGCATGCAGAATGAGTACTCGTTGCTCTATCGGGAAGAAGTGAGTGACTAGGTATCGGTGTGACGGGGTCCGTCGCTGACGGACGCGGCTTAGGAGCGCGAGATGATTGCGTACTGCAAGTACCATGGCATCGGCATCATCCCATGGCAGGCCCTCGGCGGAGGCGCCCTCGCGCGTCCCCCCAACACCGAGACGCCGCGCACGAAGCTCGTCAAAGCCTTTGGTATGGGCAAGGATCACCCGTTGGACGCGGAGATCATCAAGCGGGTCGAGGAGATCGCGAAGAAGCGCGGCTGGGCTATGTCGCAGGTAATCCGACGCATTCCCACTGAGTTCTATCGGACGATGCTGATGGTCGTTTCAGGTCGCCCTCGCCTGGGCACAGCGAACCGTCACCAGCCCGATTGTTGGCTTCAACTCCGTCGAACGTGTCGGTCAGGCGATCGTGGACGGTGAGCTCACGGATGAGGAGGCGAAGTATCTGGAGGAGCCGTATCAGCCGAAGCCCGTTCGCGGTCACGAGTAGACTGCTACATAGACGAGTTCGACATACCGTGTATTATGATGTATCGAGTATCCTCAACGATGTATGACACATATCTACTCGTGCTTGGGACGCCAAAAGGTCGGTCTCACAGGCAACGAACGAGTCAAACGGCTGCAGAGCGAGTAAGAGCAGTGTCACGTCTGAACCAGGAATACAGCACGAGAGCATTGGTATGCAAAACAAAGCTCAGCGAGAAGCAACATGTCCGACAGATTAAGTACATAGATGTCCGACGTCCGACAGGGAAGCAATGCAGACTACAGTACACGTTCAGCAGTAGGCGAAGCTAGAAATTCCCACCGCCACCTCCCCATTGTCCCATATTCTGTCCCATGCCCATACCGCCGCGCATATTCATGTTCATCCCGGGCATGCCTCCCATATTGTTTCCGCCCATCGCACCGGACATGTTCAGTCCCAGTTGGTTCGGCATGCCGCCACCCATACCGGGTATATTGGGCATCCCCGCACCCATGTTATGGGGCATACCGCCACCGACGTTGTGAGGCATACCGCCGTGCATGTTCCCGGGAATTCCGCCTCCCATGGCGTTCGAAGGAATCATGCCTTGACCCATGCCTCCGGAGTTCATGCCCATAACTGCGCCGCCACTCATGCCTCCGCCCATTCCACTCCCACCGCCACCCATCATCATCTCGTCCGAGCCGTCCCAGCTGCCTTCCATGCCCCAACCCGGCTGGCCCTGAAAGCCCTGCTGCGCACCTTGGAAGCCCTGCTGAGGACCTTGGAAGCCCTGGAAGCCGCCCTGCATGTCCATCGGCCCGCCGCCTCCATGCATGCCAGGCATCCCGCCCTGCATACCCATCCCCCCTCCGCCTTGCATCCCTATACCGCCTTGCATTCCCTGGCCCATGCCCGCGTTCTGCATCATTCCCGGCATTCCCATCCCACCCATGCCCATTCCGCCGCCCATCATCCCGCCCCAGAGCATGCTCGGGTCCATGCCCATGCCCATGCCTCCGCCCATCATGGGGTTGTTTGCCATGCCGCCGCCGCCCTGCCCGCCCTTCTGCCCTCCACCGCCGTTGTTAAACCTCGGGGCTATATTCATCATCCCTCCGCTTCCTGGGCCGCGTCCTCCGCCCTGGCTTCCTCCTCCTTGACTGCCCCCACCAGGCTGGTTCCTCACCGGGCTCTTCGGTCGTAGGGCTTCGATCTCCGGCGTACTTGGGATCACCGCGCGCGGGCCCTCCGCCAACGCGCGGATGGCTGCCGTCCACGCCTCGCGGCCCTGCCAGCGCGTTGCTTCGCCACCTGTCTCGCCAGGTACGTGCAGCGCGAGACCTGGCGGGATATGCTTCTCCTGACCGGGAGCGAGGACGGTGACCCAGCCGCGGCGGAGGGACGAGGGCGCGCGACCGAAGATCTCAAGGCGGCGGAGACCGAGGCAGAAGTGCTCGATGAGGGTGTACATCTCTGGTGGCTTGCGGAAGGGGTCTGTAGGGTCGCCTTCCCAGATAATGACGTCGGTGTCTGGAGGGGAGAGCGAGTGAAGTCCGCGTTCGTTCAGTAGAAGAGGTAACAAGAGGGAGAGATAGACATACCATTGTTGCAGTGAACGAACCAATGGTCAGTTGAGCGCCGCACTGTGCCGCGGATGCCGATTAGACAATGTTGCTTCGTCCGCGTGAGGAGAGAAGACGTCGGTCTGTCCGTCCCGGGTCCCTTGTTGCTCGTCTTGTTCGTCTGTACCCATACCACATCCTCGCATCGCCGGTAGCCCCACTTCGCTAAGACCTCTCGCCCGCGCTCGAGGTCCCCGCCCGCGCCTGAGCCGACCCAGAGGAAGACAAAGCTGGGGTCCGCCGCCAAGGAGGGGATCGGCAGCTCTTGCAAGTCGTCCCAGGTGAAGTTGGAGGTGAAGGGCGGGTCGACGAGGATGGAGTCGAACTTGGTTTGTTGAAGTTGTGAGAGGTCCGAGTAGGGGAGGTAGAATGGGGGAAGAGCGTGTGTTGCGACGGATTCCTTCTTGAGGACTAGCAAGCGATGCTGCTTGGGGTATCTGTACGCGTCGCGTTCGATCAAAGCGTGCTCGCGGTTGGAGACGACGAGGGAACGCACTCATCATGCCGCCGTTCGGGATCGGCACCCTGCACCCAGTTCTGCGGCCACTCCCCGCCGTCAACGTATCGCTGCGAGTAGTCGTTGCGGATCGTTTCCTCCTCTGGCACGTAGTTGCGGTATCGCTTCATCCGCGCGCGTTTCGCTGGCGGGAGGTCTTTCCGTGCAGCAACCGGCTCCTCTTGCTGCCATGCTGGAGGTTCTGGTGGTGGTGTCTCCGATGATTCTGGGGTGGGGGAAGGGGTGCGGTGCTCGGGGATGAGGGGGAGCTTGGTGAGCTCCTCAGGTGGTGAGATGAGGGTCTGCAGTTGCTCGCGATGCTGAATCTGCTTGGCGCGGACGCGCGCGAGAAGAACAGAGTGTTGTCCAAGAAGCTCATTCGCACTGCTCATAACTTCCGTCGTGGTGGCCATCTTGACGTGCAATGGAGGTGCGGGGTATGTAACTTCGTACGCCTTATGAGCTACACCTCTGACCCCAAAAGCAATGCAAGAGTGTCACTATCCACCTAGCAGCTTACTGAGCCTCTTCTCTATCCGGAGAGACCCCCAGAGCGTATTGCCGCCGAGATGATGAAGGTATGGATTGAGGAGAACAATGGGCGTCGCGGCATTTGCCGGTTCGCGTCGAGGCAGCGCGTCACATTGTGTCGTCACGCCCGTCCTCCTCGTCCCCAACCGCCATTAGGCCCTCTCCCTTGCGCTACCCCCCGCGTACGACAGTAATGGCGAATTTTGCTGAGCGGCTGCTTAATTCCTCCCTCACTCGCTCGTCTTCCTGCATGATTGAATACTACGACGCCAGACGCTCGAACTCGTTCCTTACTTCGGAATGCGACAACCCGCCTGACGAAAGCGATTGTGATGGCGACGAAGAAGTTGCACGTCTGAGAGGTGCTCCTCGCATTACGATGCCGCCTTTTGACGATATACCGTTCTCGGTGCGAAGACCATTGCGCGACACGCGCATATACTCACGTCCAGCAGCAATCTTTCAGCGGGTTCATAGACGAGGGTCAATCCCTTTTTCTCCTCACAAATCCTGAAGGCGAGAACGCGAGCATGATTATGGATATGACTTTCAACCTTGATGTGCGTTGACCCCTCTTCCTGGTAATCTGGCGCATATAACCCATCATACAGCGCTTCACCAACATCCGAGAAGAATTGGACTCGCAGTGGAGCGACGACGATATCGATGTGAGCCGTGCTGTGTCTTCCGAACTCAGCTCCCTTACAATTATGCAGGAAATCATGGTAATGTCTCCCAAGGACTATTCTGCGCCATCCCTTCCTCCCAAACCTCAAGAACGGGTCGGCACCAGCAAAGGCGTTGCCGTAAGTCAATTTCTGACAAAGCTTCGCTGGATTAACTCCTGCCAGGACACCACTTTCTCCGACTTCGAGCTCCTGCGCGACGGTGTTCTCGATCTCTCCGTCTCCAATTCCAAGGTCAAGCTATGCAAGAGCCGACGTACTGGCGAAGTCTACATGATGAAAAGCCTGCAAGACTGCGATCAAATCGTCTGGTCTGAAGAACCCAACGCTCCGCTCCCTGTTGCCTCGCCCGTTGTCACCTCTTGCCGTCTATCGCGCGTTCCCGACAAGGGCGATGTCTTCCGTTACTCGTCCTTCCCGATCTCGACCGAGCCGCCTCTGCGGCAAATCAGCTATCCCTCCGTTCTTCCGCCAACAATCTGCACTCCTTCGTCCCCACCTACGGATCTCGCCGCTCTCGTTCCGCCTACGGTCTATGTCCCTCCGTCTCCGCCTCGCCCTATCGTCGCACAACGCATTCCTACGCCTTTGCTTTCTGAATCGTCTTTCCCTCCCGTTGTCAAGTCCGCCGACGTGCTCCCGAACCTCTCCAAGTTCAAGTACCCGTCCTGCCCCGTTATTGAAGAAGAGGTGGAAGTGTCGACTCTTGCCCTGGACGAGGCGCCGTCTTTTCCACACACGCCGCCGCGGACTCTCACGCTTTCTTCGATGCTGCAAGATCAGCCCCAGCTCACTGCCGAGGAACGCATGGACCTGTTCTGGGACTCCATCGACCGCGAAGCTGCTGCCGTCCTCGCTGCCTCTCCGGCTTCGCTCCCGCTCAAGTGGCTCAAGCACCGTGCCTCCGTCGACGCGCTTCTCAACAAGGGCAGCTCGGTCCTCTCCTCCGTGCCTATCCGCAAGCTTCGGCCGCAGAAGAGCGCTCCTGGTCTGTCGAGAAATGCGCCCGCCAACGCGAAGAACGCGCCTGCCGCCGATGCGGCAACACACCCTCTCCCCGAAGGCCTCCAGCAGATCGGCAGCGGCATCGGCTTCACGTATCGCGTGCCCGCCGCCGCGGGGTCCAAGAGCTCCGTCTTCACCGTCTCCCGTGGCTCCGTTCTCCGCAAGCTCGGCGGATTGCGCGATTCTGTTCCCCGCCTCAAGGTCAACGGGTCGCGTCTGCGCGTCTATGTTCCTCGCCTGCGGATGGGGAGGAAGAAGTCGAGCTCGGCGCTGTCCAGCACGATGTTTAACAGCGATACGATGTATCCGGACGACCCGTTCATTCGCGAGAGTTCGCTGGATGAGGGCGATGAGCAGGATATCATCGATATCGTGAACGTGTATGGGGAGTCGGAGTGGGCGATGGTGGGGTCGCCAGTCGTTGGGCCCCGGTCGTTGATGGGCTCACCTGCGATAATGGGCGCGGGGTCATCCATGATGAGGATGGACTCTCCGGTGGTGGCCGCGGACGCGTCGTTCGGAGCCAGGTTGTCGCCTGACCCGTTCAGGGCGATGGCTTCGCCGTCGTACGCGTCGGGGACGCCGATGTCATCCTCGATGACGCCGGCTCTATCCTCGATGACGCCGGCGCTGTCCTCGATGACACCCTCGTCGTCCAATGGTCCTCTGATGTCGCCGCTGTCGTCGAGTGGACCTCTCACGCCGCGGACGCCCTTTGGAGATGCGCTTGGGCGGGCCTCGTACGAGGGTATGAAGCAAGGCGTGTACGATGGGCAGAGCCGAGGGGCGTACAATGGACCGCGAAAGGCGAAGAGCATGGACGCCGATGGCCTACGCCTTGTCACGCAGCCGGCGGAGGGCCTGAGGCAAGTCGTGTTCGCTGACGAGCGGTACCAG
Organism: Schizophyllum commune H4-8; assembly: GCF_000143185.2. Classification (NCBI taxonomy): domain Eukaryota; kingdom Fungi; phylum Basidiomycota; class Agaricomycetes; order Agaricales; family Schizophyllaceae; genus Schizophyllum; species Schizophyllum commune. Next base: position 289,616 of record NW_026089554.1, on the reverse strand, counting down.
TAGGCTCGTCTTCTGTTCTTGTATAGCTTCTCGGCGCTGTGGCTGCATTCTCCTTGTTCTTTTTTCTCTGTGTCGCTTGTTTTTCGTCTGTCGCTCGATGGACTGCCCTTACTATGAATGGTTGTATCGTCGGACTCGACGAGGATGGATTACTACTACTGTATATTTGTGGGTCTAAAGCCCTGTAATAATCTAGCTTTGTATGGTAGCGCGATGGAACGCGAATGCTTGTGGCTGATTGACTGTCTTCTGTAAGGCCCTCTCAAAGGGCAATAAATACGGCGAGTGCAACTGGCGCTATCGATACAGGATAAATATCGAACGATGGAAACAACAATCAACACTTCAATTTCAAACGACCACCCCTCCACGCGCATTCATCCCACTCTGCAATCGTACAGCTTTTCCGAACTCGGTCGTCGTGTGGCCGGGTCCGTGAGAAACGAAGGCGTATTGACCGTTCCGTGGTTGAGATTGGCGTCGCGCGCGGACGCACCGGGCGATGGACCAGCCGATGAGAGAGGCGGAGGCGACTGAGTGAAGGAGATGTCAGCGTCGTTTCGCAAACTAGTGACAATAGCGGGAGGTATTGTGAGTGGAGGACGACGAGTCGCTTACCGATGGCGATAACGATGCCAATGATGGCGGGCGTGGAGGGCTTGTGCGTGTCGTAGCAGCCGCCTCTGTCGGGAACGATGACGAACATATAAAGGTACCAGAAACATTCGAACTTACCCACTGCAAATTGTGTCCGCCCGCGCGAGGGGCAGGAAGGTAAAGGCAAAGCAGAATGCTGCGAAGTACGAAAGGTCGAGGATCATGTTGCAGTGGCGGGGGATTGGGAAAGAGAAGCTCCCAACAGCGTAGCGTCGACCATATAAGAGTCTGTAACAGTATATCAAGCTGCGGTGGAGTACATTCATCAAGACGAGCATTGCCTGTGAGCTTGTGATGATGGGTGAGCGTTAGAGGTCCAGTTCCGGGGTAGCCAACTTCAATGGGCGTAGGATCGGATTGGAGCGCGGTTAAAGTCATGGAGGGATATGGGAATGCACAACCCCGCGGTCAGTTGGCTCTGCGCAAGCGGCGTGTTTCGGTCCGCGCCACCTCTATAGGCGAGACAGTGATGCGCCAGTACGAGTGCGCTCAGTAGAGGAGCTAGCGCTGCGATGTTGCCAGGCGCGCTCCAAGGTGACGGCGGGCAGAAGGGCGAGTTATAACGTCGGGAGAGGACGATCCTTGCCACTGATTTTTTTCCCTGGCTCTCCCTTCGCTGAAAATGGCTCATGCCGTTGTACACGCACCTTTCCTCGCTCCTTCCTCTAGTCACATTTGGCTCTTCCTTGTCGCGCTGCTGTGCGATGCGGCTGTCGCGGAGACTTGCACAGGGTAGATTCCTGCATATCGTCGCGGTTGATTTGTGTTGACACGTATACAGAGGAGGCTGTAGCGAGACACACAAGCCACCCGTAGGCATAATCGTCGGTGTCATCGTCGCTGTGGGTGAGTGTCCAGGATTTTCAGCCTCGAACGCACCTTGAACATCGTTGTCAGTCGGCGTCGGCGTTATCCTTGGATTGTTATACGCATGTTGCTGCAGACGGAGGCGCTGAGAGGTGTCGTCGCAGCACATGATTTATCCTGTATTTCAGCGCAAGCGATGCTCTCCCGCCTTCAATCTCGCGAGCATGCCGTTGTGCCACGCCCTCCAAGTAAATTGCTAGAATGCCGCACAGGGATCTTGTAGCTTCATCCTCCCTATTGAGCAGAGATAGTGACTCTAAGAGAGCCCTGGAATATTTGCGAGAGGATGAAGGTCAAGACGGAGGAGCATTGCGCACATTGACATGTCCATATGCCGGCGCGATTTGATTGCAGGCACGCATCAATCAACAAAGCCGCCCATTGTTCTCCTCCTGTTCCCCCATGCCTGTGACCCACGTCGTCGTCCCCTCTGCGTCTGAGAGCAGGCTCTACTATGTTACGAAGAACAACATAGAGCGTAAGCCATTATGGCATGCGCAAACCTTGCTCTTACACGAACTCGAAAGGCAGAACCCGCTCAGGTGCTCAAGAGTCAAGATGGGCGCGCGTACGTGCACTACATTAGGCTCGACAAACGGATGGACGAGTGGGTGCCGGAGGAGAGCTTGAGGCCCATGATGGACAGTCAGGCGAATGGGGACCACCACGAACACGACAGCCACCGGCGCAAGCGGCGGCGCGTATCGCAGGACGGGGATGCTATCATGTCGGAGGCGAGCGTATACGGCGAGGATGGCGCGACCCCAGGCCCTGAGATCATCATGTCCGAGGAGGAGTACGACCTGCAGCACCACAAGCGGATCACGCAGCAGAAGAACTTCGAGTTTGTGTGCTTCAGGCATTGGCGGATACGAACATGGTGCGTAGCCTGCCGGACTGCGCCACTCTACGTACTGACCCTCCCCCCTCGTCAGGTACTTCTCCCCGTACCCTCTCTTCGATGTCGACACGAGCGAGATCCCCATGCCCACATCCTCGCAACCTGTGCACCAACCCTTACGCCAGCATGGTCGATCGTCGGACCTGTTCGCGGGGACGCTTGGGAAATACTTCTCATCGGGCGACACAGAGTGCATCTACGTCTGCGACCTATGCTTCAAATACTTCTCCGAGATGGCGCACCTCGAGGTGCACAAAGTGCGCTTCCCCCGATCACGTCTATCCAGCCCAGCCTGACGGCCATTCGTTTAGAGGAAGTGCACCATGTTCCATCCCCCAGGGCGCCGCGTATACCAGCGGGGCGCACACACGATATGGGAGATTGACGGTGCGAAGGAGAAGGTACGCTTTTATCCAGAAGAACTTTGGCCCTTCCCTCATACTCGCATAGATATACTGCCAGAACCTTGCTCTCTTTGGCAAGCTGTTCATCGACATCAAGACCGTCTTCTTCGACTTGGACAATTGTGAGTCCTGCTTCTCCTTCACTATGGACTGGTGCCAACGCATGTCCAGTCTTCTTCTATGTCACTACAGATGGCGAGACGAAGCAAGATAACCCCGTTGGCTACTTCTCCAAAGAGAAGGTCTCCTACGACGACTACAACCTCGCGTGCATTACGGTCTTCCCGCCGTACCAGCGCAAAGCTTTCGGCATCCTCATGATTGAGTTCAGTGCGTACGCTCTGGTGTTGACATCGCGAAGATGCTCATTCACGACGAGGCTACGAAATATCGCGTCGGGCAGGCAAGGTTGGCTCACCTGAGCGTCCGCTTTCCGACCTCGGCTTGCGAAGTTATCTTGCATACTGGGTCGCCGCTATTGTTAGGCTGCTAAGGTTTGCCTTTGATGATCAACCGGCGAATTGATTCCGACATTCCATTGTAGGCAACTGCTCACAGTCGTACCCCAAAAGCGTGTAACGTACGGCATGACTTTCGAGATCGGCACGCCCGAAGTGGAGATGCGCTCGCCCGCCAGCAGCCGGCCGAAGAAAGCCAAAGGCTGGGCCGGCGAGGTCAGTTCCCCTGTACCGCAGCCCGAGCCCTACATCGGTACGCTCTTCAATATCAGCCCTTCCTTCCTAGTCTTTACGATGCCCCGCCCCAGCAGATCCCATCTTCGCCTGTCGCACGCTGGAGACAACGCCCAACGAAGACGGCAGCGCGCTCACGCACGCCTACGTGCGCTGCACGCTCGAGGACATCGCGCGCGCGACGAATCTGCGCGCCGAGGACGCTGCTTTCGCTCTGCACGAGATGGGGTTATTGGACAGACACGCGACGCTGTCGACGGGGCCGGACGGGGACCAGGACTTCATCGTATTCACGCGCACGATGGTCGAGCGGGTGGTGAAGGAAAGGGACGTGAAGATGGAGCCGTGTATGAAGAGGGAGCATGTGATGTTGTAGGTAGGGCGTTCTGGCGGGGTATGACTTTCGACAACGACGGCTGCTTGTGATCAGACGGGTGCCATGACCTTCCAGCTTCAGCTTTCCAGCAGTTGCGTCGAATGAGCAAGTGCGCCAATTAGGTGGGTCACTTACTAGAGCACTGGCGTCTCATTTTGCAAGTCTTACCGAGCAGGATCGACCACGTTGCCGGCCCGGTGAACCGTCCAGGCTGGGCTCAGTCAGTGATTGATGCTCCCGGCGAAGTATAGCCACGGCCAGGGACGGGTGAGGTAAGCTATGGTGGGCACCCTTACGACCGGATTACTTGATGTTTCAGCATGTTTGCTCACCCGCGCAACTACCTAGGTAGCTGGTAGATCCTCCCTCAGTGCCACGGGAGGGAACCGCAAGGCGCGTTTCAGTCATTCGATGTCGACAGTCCCTGTTGCGATCTTCAAGTTCGAAGACTAGCGGACAATGATGACCAACTTTGCAGGGGTCTTCGGCGTCCTCGCGAGCATATAAAGCAACCGGTTGTCGAGTGGAAAAGCCAGCTACTCCAACCCATCCTCTTCAGCCACTCCCCGGAAAGCCTTCGCTCAGAAGACAATGTTCGCCTCGTTCGCTCTTACGGCCCTTGTCAGCCTTGCACTGAGCATGGTTCATGCATCGCCTTATGGCAATCCCGGTCAGTAGTGGCGAATGCTTTCAACCGAAAGTCAATTAACAATATCATCAGTGCCTTCCCCGAACGTCCAGGAGATCTACGCCTTCCCTGTGAACACCTCCGTGGAGAACCTGGCTGTCCGGTCCAACGGGAACGTACTCGCCAGCGTCGACTCTGCCCCCGAGCTTTACCAGATCTCCCCGTACGCTGTCGATCCGAAGCCCGCGCTCGTGCACTCCTTCGACGGCTATGGGAGCCTCCTCGGCATCGTCGAGCTCGCGCAGGACCAGTTCTACGTCGCCGCGGGCAACTTCTCCGTCTTCAGCCTCGAGTCCGTGCCCGGCACGTGGTCCATCTTCCACGTCGACCTCTCCTCGTTCGAGGCGCAGCCCGACGGCTCCATCGCGTCGCCCGCCGCCATCGAGAAGGTCACGGACATCCCAGAGGGCGAGCTGCTTAACGGGCTCGGCGTCTTCTCCGCCGAGGAGGGCCTGGTGTACGTCGCGGACTCGGGCTCGGGCATCATCTACCTCGTCGACGTCGCGTCGGGCGACTACTGGCCGGCCATTCAGGATCCGCTCTCCATTAAGGGCGAGCCCATCCCGGACTACCCCGCCGCGAACGGCGTGCACTACGACGCGGACTCGCAGTCTGTGTACTTCACGAACGTCGCGCAGGAGCTCTTCGCTCGCGTCCCGGTCGCGGCGAATGGGAGCCAGGCGGGGCCGGCGGAGGTCGTGGCGCAGGGCGAGCTGTACGACGATTTCTTGTTGGACGGCGCGGGGAGCGCGATCGTTGCGGTGTTCGGGAGCAATGATGTGATTCGGGTGGATCTGGCGAGCGGGAACAGCACGGTCATTGCGGGCAGCCAGAATGCCACGGAGCTCCAGGCGGCGACGGCGGTGGCGAAGGGCCGCACCCCGGTCGACAGCAACAGCCTGTACGTCTCGCGTAACGGCGGCATCGGGCAGCCCACTGTGGTGGGCGGCGGCATCGTAAAGATCAACCGTGCCTTCTAGACACATACCTTCGCCACAATGTTCCTTCCGCCCCTCGTAGAGTTGATATTCTGTTACATTCGCGAACGTACATACAATATCTTTTCATCTAATGTCTAACTATGTCATTCACTCAATGCATGGCACGCTCCAGTCCTCCCACTCGAAGCGACCCTCTTGGATGGCCACGAGCCTCTCCCAAAGACCCTTCGCCACCGGTCCGTACCCCTCAATGTACTTCGGGAGCTCAATGTCTTCCTCCTTGTACCCAATACGGCCAATCGGTACGACCACGACAGCCGTACCGCATGCGAAGACCTCGAGCAGCTTGCCCGACGTATTCAGCTCTCTCAGCTCAGGGAGCGTGATGAGGCGCTGGCGCGTGTGGATCTTCGTCGAGGGCGAGATGCCTGGGAGCTCCGTCCTACCCGCAGTGTGCGCGTCCGCCAGCTCGAGGATCGATTGGCGAGTGATCCCGGGAAGGATAGTTCCGTCGAGCTCGGGCGTGATAAGGTCGACATCTAACGAAACTCGTCAGCCCAACCGCCTCGACCTCGCCTCCCCGATAACAAGTACTCACCCCCATCCTCCCTCCGCACCACCGCGAAGAAGTTCATGATCCCCGCCTCGCAGATCTGCTGGTTCTCGCCGATGAGCCACAGATTCTGGTTGTACCCCCTTCTTATCGCGTCCTTCTGCGACTCGAAGGCGGGCGCGTAGTTGCCGCCCATCTTGTACGCCCCCGTCCCGCCTGGCCACGCGCGCACGCGGTCCTCCACGGCGAGGAGGGCGAGGGGCTGGCTTGTCCCCGGAACGAAGTGGGGGCCGGCGGGGACGCAGACGGCGAAGAACAGGCCGTAGTCGTCGGTGGGCATGACCCCGACGGCTGGGTGAGAGGGTCAGCGTTTGAAGCAGTCGTGGGAGTGGCGAAGCGGCAACAGGGGGTGCGACGACGATAGGAAGGTACTTACATGGCCGCGTCCCGATGATGGTGGGCCGAATGTAAAGGCCGTGATACGGCTTGTCGGGGATCCAGCGCGCCTCTTGTGCGACAAGGCGCTTGATGAGTTCGAGGGCGGCTTCAGGGTCAAAGGCCTACTAAAAGTCAGGGAAAACGGGACTCAGAGGGCGACGCTATTGCATACCGGCAGTGTCGACCGCACGGCCGAGCGAAGCAGGCGGGCCATGTTCAGCTGAGGTCTGAACAAACGCGGCTTGCCATCTGGGCCGAGGTATGCCTATGCGACTATGAGTATCTTCACTTTGATGACAATTGCCACAAATCACCTTCATACCCTCGAATACACAGGGGCAATAGTGGAAGCAGCTCGAGGTCGGGTCTAGCGAGAGAGGACCGAAAGGTTTGATCTGCGGCGCATTCCAACCATGGATTGGGTCATGGTCAACGACCAGCATGTGGTCAGTAGGCGTCTACACGGATGTTTGCTTGAGTTAGGGGTTCGAGGTCAATCACTATGAATATAGACTTTACCTTTCCGAAGATAATCTCCTCGGGCAGAGGCTTCAGCTCTTTTGCATGAGTGATGGTGAGCTTTTTGGCCTGATAATGAGGTGAGTGAGTAAATCATCAAGGTCCGGAAAGTTTTCATCCATTCACATCGAGGTCGGCGAGCGCGTTCAGATGGCCATTTTGAGCCGCGGTAGGAGCGGTCGAGCTGGTAGTGTTACCACCCATGTCTATGAAGCGAGATCACAGAAGGGTAAGACGATGGGGAAGAAAGGAAGAAAGCAGAACCGGTTTGCCAATTTATAACATGGTGGTGACGCTGACTCGACCCGACACGCGTCGATCTCCATGTCGAGTCAATGTCGTCGAGTACCCTTCGGCAAGAGGTAGAGCGACGACTTGCGACCTCACTTGACCACGGATTCCACTCCCCTCTCGGAGTTCAGGATAGTCCATTACAGTAGCAATCGTAATGAGTTGGTGGCCACGCTCCTGCGTACGTCTTTGCAACGACGGCTGCCAGACGCATGCAGGGCGGGGAACCCTCTCAATCCAATGAGCGCGAGCATTCGCCAAGCTCAAGTTGGAGTTCTCAGTTGCACATGCGAACCTCAAGACTCGCGCGCGACACCCCCTGAAAAGGGCGTTTGCAGTCACTGGCCGCCGTGACCAGAATGTGCATTTGAGGAACATACTGCTTCCTATCCTGTATCATCTGAGAAAGACAGTGTACACCCAAAAGTCGTTCAAAGCAGTTTGCGCTATTTGTGTGCGAGGATTGAAGTTCCCGCTACCATTTATGGTAGTGGGTCTTAGGGACGAAGCGCGAAATCGCAAATGGCCCATTCTGCAAAGTCATCACGTGCTCGCACGTGCTCAAGTCCAGACGTGGCTGTCCCTGACTCCGAAATATTGCTCCTTGTTCGTCTCCCACTCTCCTTGTGGCCATTTACGATGGCAACGCACATTGCCCACTCAGCGGTGCCCTTACCCTGACCAGTGTCTCAGACGATGACTGCAATATCGCACCCTCCCACGCCCGTCTTCTCAATCGCCACCGTCTTACGAGAGGGAACGATTAGTGAGCAGACATACTCAGAGGGCGGGTGCACGAATACGTGCGCGTGGGGTGCGAGAGCGGGAAGTGGACGAGAGGGTTGGGAGGGGGCATATTATCAACGACGCTGGGAAGGCGCGCTCGGGCGGCGGGTGGCAGTGCGAGTGTGCGATGGGCAGGGTCGCTGGATGCGCCCCACTGAGTACGGGCTCCATCATCACCGGGCGCTACGAGAGAGCTTGAGGGGCAAAATTCATTCACTGTGAAGCCGCTCAAGATCGAACCCAACTGGTGTGGTGTGAATTAGATGGTGTGGTAGCGGGCCCTGCCGTGAAACGGCCCTTCAGAGTTATTGAACAATGAACATGCGCAAGGTGACATCCAATCCGGTCTCGCAATGCGCATCATTACCGTGGGAAAGCGCCACATATAGCTGGATTTGAAACCCTTTCGCCGGTCACGCGGACAGCACCTGGTTAGCACGCTCACCTGCAGTTTTCACTCTTGCCCCACAAACCGATACGATGTTCAATAAAAGAGATCTAATCTGACTGAAATCATGCTCTCGAGGCTGAACTTCCCCATAGTGCTTACGGTCACTGCGGGCTAGGTGGACACTCGAAGGTTGCGATGTATAGCGGCGAAACGATCCGACGTCCTCGGCCAGAGGCATCAAGTGTATCTAAATTGAGGGTTGTACTATACACTGTTGCACCTTTGTCAGCTCATGTCATTGTTGGGATTGGTGTGCTTGGACCGGCCCAATGGGGAAGTCCGCCAAATTAGGTAGTCATTGTTCCTATTGTACTCTTTGTCTCGAACCATCATCTTCGTGTTTGTGTTTGTGTCTGCCGCCGCCTTTTGCTCTCAACAGGTTATGAGCCCCGCGCTCTAGCTTACTCTACACCTCCGAAACAGTCTCTCTGCTTGCTTAAACCCTCATAAAACCTTCACAAAAATTTCCTGTTATCTGATCACCCTCTCTCGGCTCATCCACCATGTCTGTCATCTCTCCTGCCCTCATTAGAGGTCTGGACAATGTTCCCAAGCTCATGGGACAGGCCGATTGGCATGCCTTCAAGGAGCAGCTGGCCCGCTTCTTCCGCGCTATCCAGGCTGGGTATATCACCAAGGACCCTGCTGCTGCAGTGCCTGAGGCCAAGAAGCCCCTCGATGCGGAGCTCGAGTGGCTGCTCTTTAGCAAGCTTGGCCCAGACCCCATGGCTCTGGTCAAGGAAGCTGAAGGGGGCAAGGCGCTCTGGAAGGTGCTGAAGGAGAAGTACGAGAAGGCCACACCCTGGAAGCGCATGCATGCTCGCAAGGCATTCCAGCAGTGTCGCCATGACCCCTCGCACCCCATCGAGACGCACATCGCCAACGTCAAGGCGCAGAAGGCCATCCTCACTGGCCTAGGCATCACCGTCTCTGATAACGAGGTCATGGACGTCATCCTCATCAATCTGGATGACTCTTTCGACCAGATACGTATCAACATCCTCTCCCAATCCTCCCTCACTCTCGACGTCGCGATCAGCATGCTCACCTCGAACTCTGGTGCGGCGTTCAACGTCAAGCAGGAGGAGTTCACTCCCTCGCTCCTTGCTGTCAACGCCGCTCGTGCTGGCCGTAGCCGCCAGGAGCAGGAGAGTCTGTCGGACGGGCGCCAGAATGACCCCACTACATTCTGGATGGACGACAAGGGATACCGCTGGTGCAACGTCAACAGCAGGGACTGTCACCGTTGCGGGCGCTCCGGCCATATCGCCGCCTTCTGCATGTTCGCCATGCCTGAGGCGATCAAGCAGAAGATCATGGACAAGGTGCACTTCAATGCGAACATGGCTGCCTCTATGGCGGAGCTCGACGCGGAGGCCGAGCAGGGGTACCAGATGGAGCAGGCTTATGGCACGTATATTGTTCCTGCCCGTCGGTCGTCCCCCTCTCCTCCTCCTTCTCCGCGTCCTGCTTCCCCCGCCCACTTGTCCTCGGCCACCACCCCCGTTCACCAGGGTCGTCCCCCTCGCTCGTCGAAGAACAAGCAGAGGAGTGCGCCAAAGATAATGCTCTTCACGTGATGGATATAGGAGGATGCGAATTTGGTGGGAGTTGCAGGATCCGGTGGGAGCTTGGTTAGGTGGGAGTTCTCTTGCGGTCCGGCGCACAGGTGGGAGTGTTGGGATTGGTGTGCTTGGACCGGCCCAATGGGGAAGTCCGCCAAATTAGGTAGTCATTGTTCCTATTGTACTCTTTGTCTCGAACCATCATCTTCGTGTTTGTGTTTGTGTCTGCCGCCGCCTCTTGCTCTCAACAGTCATGCTCACTCAATCCTATGGCGACATGTACTTGCGCTTTAAGCGGGTCTTGGAACCTGCTACGATGATCCTCGCCGCTTGGACCATCTGCGCCTGTGCGCTGTCGGCCTTCGCTAAGGCGCAGACCCTCTTTCAGCAGGAACCTTACGACGCAGGCTTATTCACGCCTTTCGAGAGCCTATCGGCATTGCCCGAGACCGAGTTCACGTCCCTCTCTCACCCTTTCTTCCCGGAATACAGCGTGCGGTTGAAGAAGTCGAAGTTCTGCGATGGGTCGGTCAAGTGAGTACATCATTCTGTGAGGCTCAATATCGTGACTTGTACTGACTGACAAGGGCGTAGCTCGTACACTGGATATCTGGACATTTCCGAAACCAGGCACCTGTTCTTTTACTTCTTTGAGAGCCGTAACGATCCGGCGAAGGACGATGTCATCTTTTGGACGAACGGAGGTTTGCTAGTCTGACGGTGCCTCTCAGCGGATAGTTTAACGTGAACGCAGGCCCTGGCTGCTCCTCTGCCGTCGGCCTATTCATGGAGCTTGGTCCCTGCCGTATCTCGGACGAGCATGGCCCCAGATACCACCCCGTATCATGGAATAACAATGCGAACCTCTTCTTCATCGACCAGGTTTGTGCTTGCTGCTCGTTTCCTCTGCCTGTTTCTGACTCCGTTACGTCCAGCCTGTCGGCGTTGGCTACTCGTACGCAGACTACGGCGAGCATGTCGTACGTCTCTCCAATGGGCAGCGATATTTTCAACTTCTCAAGACCACGCAGTACACCACCGAAGACGGCGCCAAGGACATCGCTGCTTTCGTCGCCATATTCTTCGAGCACTTCACCCAGTTTAAGGGCCGGCCGTTCCATATGGCTGGCGAGTCGTATGCTGTAAGTCCTACGCTCCCTTTTGTCATGCGCAATAACGTCTCCTTGTTCCGCATAGGGTCGCTACCTCCCTCTTTACGCCTCCGCTGTATACGACCAGAATGTCGCCCTGGTCAAGGCAGGCTTGACCCCTGTGAACCTGTCTTCCGTACTCATTGGTGCGATTCATCTCTTGCAAGAGCATCACCTGACGCATCTCAACACCCACACAGGGAACGGCGTCTCCGATCCCTTCACCATCTTCCTCTCCCGCTATGACATGCAATGCACGAACGCGTCTCTCCCGCCCGTCGTTGACATCGCGACTTGCGTGCAGATGAAGAGCATGGTGAGTTGTTGCGACAGTTTCATACCCTCTTGGCGTCACTGATATCGTACGCAGACCAAGCGGTGCGAGAAGTGGTTCCGGGAGGCGTGTATCGACCAGTACGATGCGATGAATTGTAGGGCTGCCACCTCCGTCTGCTTAGACGCAATCGAGAAGCCATTCTATGATACTGGTATGTCTTTCACTGGGGTTGCGTTTTCACTCTGACGCTATCGTACCCTAGGCATGAACCCGTACGATATCAGCCAACCCTGTAATGGCACCGTTGAGACGACGCTGTGCTACCCAGTTACCAAGTATGGTGGACCTTCCTCCTCTGCACTCTGCCCTCTCGCCTCACCTTCAACCCCCTTAATGCGCCCTTCAGACATATAAGCAACTACCTTTCTCGAACTGAAGTCCGCGAGAAACTCGGCGTCGATCCCGCCGTGCCAGCGAACTTCTCCTCCTGCAGCGCCGACGTCAGCACGAGCTTCGACCTGTCGCAGGACGCGCTCCACGTAGCGACGTGAGACCACGTCGGCGCGTTGCTCGAGCGCGGCGTTAGGGTGCTGATCTACGTCGGCGACTATGATTGGAGGTGCAGCTGGGTACGCAAGATGTGCTGAGTAAAGAAGGGCAGTGGGCTCAAGTGTGTCTAGATTGGCAACGAGCGCTTCACGCTCGCGCTGGAGTGGTCCGGGCAGGCCGACTTCGCCAGCCATGAGCTGCGGAATTGGTACGTGGACGGCGTCTCGGCGGGAAAGACGCGCAGCACCAGCGACGGGCAGTTCAACTTTGCGACGGTGCACGCAGCGGGGCATATGGTACGTGAACTTCGGACCTACCGGTATGGGGAAAACACTTGTTGAGGGTTTCGCTAGGTTCCGTATGACAAGCCAAAGGAGTCGCTGGAGCTGCTCAGGAGGTGGCTGAACGGAGAAGCGCTCTGAAGGATCAGGGCATTGGCGCGCAGTCTAGGAGCGTCCCTGAAGGTCAGAAATGTAATGAGTGGACGTACACGTTTTCGCGTACGTTTTGGTATAGGCGATAACCATGGCCGGTAGGCGCATGTTGGACAAGGAACGTTCTCGAACCTATGCCCATGGGCGTGCCCGTACAATGCGTTCGCGACCCTCAGCGTTACTCAAGACCGCTCGAGCGCGAAGGCGCTTTGGGGTGCAGTCCCATGAATGACGTAGGTCCTTTGTCTGCGGTATCATCTTACTCGCTACTTTCTGAAGGAGTCGTGAGCGTCATCGTCATCCGAGGTGGTTTGTGCTGTGTCTGCGTGCGGAATCGAAGTCGAACATTGGTAGCGGCGCGGAGCGTGGGAGTATCGGCCGATCACGTGCCGCCGCCACCTCAGTCCAGATTTGGGCATACCGCCGAGGATTGCGCCATCGTCGCGCCATCGAGTTGGCATGATCACGCCTCCGGGGGACCTACAAAGTTCATGTTCAACTTGTCCATCGTCCTCCAGGACCTTTTATCGTCCGGGAAAAGCGCTGACGTCGCCCCACGCCATCTGACTCGACGCAGAGGACCTCCGCAGACAACGCATGTTCTCTATACCCCGCTCCTGCCCCCAGTACGTGCCGAAATGGCCAGATACGCTGAAAAAAGGCCGCGCGCAGTCCAGTCCAATCTTCCAGTTCTCAAAGGACTCAATCGAGAAGGAAAGAGTGCTTTGCGTACCGATCAACACGCGGAAGTCCAGTCCGAGTCACGCCGTGCATGTCAAATTTTTCCTCCGTATAAATACGGGGAGGGATTGGGCGGAAGGTCAAGCCGCCCTTGCCCTCTTCTCCCACTCGCATTCGCACCTCCCCCTCGTACCACCCTACGCATAGCGCTATGGCTATCACTGTCGAGCCCACGACCGCTGATGTCGGTGCACGCTCCGAGCCTGCGAAGGCGTCGCAGCCGTCGCCGTTGAACGTGGGTATCACCATCATGGTCCTTATCGCCGTCACTGACCCGCCCCCCAGCCGGACAAGCTTCGCGTATCTCTATCTTCAGAGCTTAAGCCTATTCCTACTCGCGCGGAAGACATGGTCTGGGGCAAGGTACGTCCATATGACCCTCCTCGACGTTACATCCTTTGTTCACCCTAGCCTTGACAGAGCGTCACCGACCATATGCTCGTTATTGAGCATGACCCCGTCAATGGCTGGAAGGATCCCGAGATCAGGCCGTATGGTCCTTTGTCCCTCGACCCTTCGTCGTCGTGCTTCCACTATTGTCCTTGTGTCTTCGAAGGCATGAAGGTATGTTTCATTGTTATGTTGTGTGTACCCTGGCTTACCTTGTCACGTAGGCATACCTTGGCCCCGATGGCGAGCCTCGTCTCTTCCGTCCGGAGCTCAACCTCGCACGGCTCCTCCGCTCTGCAAAGAGGGCAACCCTACCCGTACGTATCGTTGCTGGGTAGCACACGCTATACTCACCCCATGATAGGAGTTCGACCCCGATGCCCTTCTCACCCTCCTCAAGCGCCTCATCGCTGTCGAGGCACGCTGGATCCCCGGCAAGCCCTGCTTCAGCCTCTACATTCGCCCCACCATCATCGGTACCCGTCCATGTACGTCTCCGCCACCTCTCCATGACCCATTGACTTACCCCCAACTCACTCAGCCATCGGCGTCGCCCCCACCGACGACTACGGTATGATCTACATCATCCTCAACCCCAGCGCGCCCTTTTTCCTCCCCGGCGTTGGCAAGCCGCTCTCCTTCCTCGCTGTCGAAGACCGCGTGCGCGCGTGGCCCGGCGGGACGGGCGCGTACAAGATGGGCGGCAACTACGCGCCCGCGTTCGAGTCGCAGAAGGCGGCGAACGCGCGCGGGTACGACCAGAACCTGTGGCTCATCGGCGAGAACCGCCAGATCTGCGAGGCGGGGCTGATGAACTTCATGGTCGTGCGGAAGAGGGAGGATGGGGGTGCGTGCACATTGTTTACCTTGTTCTGTTGTTCATCGAGCTGATGATCCCTTCGCAGACGTCGACCTGATGACGCCCGAGCTCGACGGCACCATCCTGCCCGGCGTCACCCGCCAGTCCATCCTCGAGCTCGCCGACGCGCACACGCAGGGACGCACCACGCTCCCCGGCCTCTCCCCCACGCTCAAGATCCACACGCACGAGTGCCTCATCACCATGCCCGAGGTGCGCCAGTGGAACGCGGATGGCTCCCTGCTTGAGGTCCTCGCCTGCGGCACGGCGTCTATCGTCGTGCCCCTCGCCCGGATTGGGTTCGAGGGCGAGGATGTGGTCTTCAAGAAGTACGAGGACGGGTATGGGCCGGTGGGCAAGGCGTTGTGGCAACGACTCGTCGACATTCAGGAGGGGCGGTTTGAGTGGGAGGGGTGGAGTGTGCCGTGTTAGGTGGTGATGCTGTCTGATCTCTTCTTTTGTCTGGACTCGATCTTGCTCTGTATTATCTCTTCGTTTCTTCCTCTTATGCTGTATGTATCACAATCTCAATGCACATACTATCATCAAACCAAGAACTGGAAGATAGAAAGACCTTGACATAGGAGCGTTCAAAGCGACTGTCCCTTGAGCCATCTGTTAAGCAGTTCAAGCGACTCCTTCGGCTTGTCGTACGGGACCTAGACAAGACCTTCAGTAAACGCTCCTTTTGTGCACTCGAGAGTACATACCATATGTCCCGCCGCATGCACAGTAGCGAAGGTAAACAGACCATCGCTGGTGCTGCGCGTCTTGCCCGCCGACGCTCCACCAACGTACCAGTCTCGCAGCTCGTGGCTAGCGAAGTCGGCCTGCCCGGACCACTTCAGCGCTAGCGTGAAGCGCTCGTTGCCGACCTGGTGAGGCGTTAGCATTCTCTTGTACATCTCCCCCACTTCAGGTACGACAACGATTGGCCAACGCACCCAGTTACAAATCCAATCATAGTCGCCAACATATATCAGCACCCGAACGCCACGCTCGAGCAGGGCGCCCACGTAGTCCCTCGTCGTCACATGGTACCCGTCCTGCGCGAGCTCGAAGCCCTGGCTGACGTCCGTGTTGCAGGAGGAGAAGTTCGCGGGCACGGCGGGGTCGACGCCGAGCTGCTCGCGGATCTCGGGCTGGGAGAGGTAGTTGCTGATGTGACTGTGCAGAGCATTGACAGTCAGTCATGAGTCCGGGTAGTGGGTGGGGAGGATAGAGGGAAAGGATAGAACATACACAGTGATCGGGTAGCAAAGCGTAGTTTCGACAGTACCGTTACAGGGCTGGCTGATGTCGTAGGGGTTCATGCCTGCAGAAGTTTCAGCATGAGATACGGCGACAGGAAAGGACGAGACGTACCAGTCGCATAGAACGGCTTCTCAAGCTCGCCTTGACAGACGGACGCAGCAGCGCCACAGTTGATGGCGTCGTACTGGTCGATGCAAGCCTCCTGGAACCACTGAGTGCAGCGCTTGACCTTGATAAGTACAAGGTCAGCGATGCCGGTAGGTGACGTGCGTATCGTTCGGTATAGCTCACCATGGTCTTCTGGTGCACGCATGTCGCGATATCGACGACGGGCGGGACAGACGCGTTCGTGCACTGCATGTCGTAGTAGGACAGGAACACGCGGAAGGGGTCCGAGATACCGTTCCCTGGATGTTTTTACTCGCAAGTAAGGCTTGGAAAGTAAGAAGCGCACCTATGAGCACAGAGGACAGGTTCACTGGGGTCATCCCCGCCTTAACCAAAGCGGCATTCTGGTCGTACACCGCTGATGCATACAGAGGAAGGTAGCGACCCTATGCAGGACAGTATCAGACCGCTACACACCCAGAGATAGGACGTGCTTACACCATACGACTCGCCAGCCATATGAAAAGGCCGTCCCTTGAACTGACTGAAGTGCTCAAAAAATATAGCAACGAAAGCAGCGATATCTTTGGCGCCTTCCTCAGTGGTGTACTGTCACCATTATCACGTCTCGCAACCCCATTGCTGACAGAGAGGACGTACAACATGTTCACCGTAGTCGGCGTACGAGTAACCAACACCGACTGGCTGTAAGGGATAAGATCAGAATGATGCTAACGACGAGCACGAACCTGGTCGATGAAGAAGAGGTTGGCATTGCTATTCCACGACTCGGAGTGATACTTGGCACCACTCTCGTCCAGAACGCGGCAGGGGCCTGAGCTGTGTTGGTCTTTCTCAAGATCCTGCGTCCGAGAGTACGTACCGAGCTCCATGAACAGGCCGATAGATGAAGAGCAGCCAGGACCTGGAAAACGTATCACTTACGACGAGCGAGTGTTAAGATGAGACGAACAAACCTCCATTGGTCCAGAGAATCACATCGTCCTTCGCAGGGTCGTTGCGGCTCTCGAAGAAGTAGAAGAACAGGTGCCTCGTCTCGGAGATGTCTAGATACCCTGTGTACGAGCTACGCGTCGTTGTTGGTATGCCCAGGTCATTCGGGTCAGTCTCGTTATCTGTGCACTCACTTGACCATCCCGTCGCAGAACTTCGTCTTCTTCACTCGCACGCCGTAATTGGGGAAGAACGGGTGAGAAAGGGACGTGAACTCATTTTCGGACAATGCCGAGAGGCTCTCGAAGGGCGTGAACAGGCCTGCATCGTAGGGCTCCTGCTGGAGGAGGACCTGCGCGCTCGCAAAGGTCGACAACACGGAAGCGCCGAGCAGCCATGAAGCAAGGAACATGGCGGCAAGTTGCAACCCACAAACTGAAAGGGTTGCGGCCAAAAGATACGAGATATAGCCAGCGTACCGCATGGCACCGGCCCGCCTGAGTCAGTACGATGTCGGAAGATACGGCCAGAAGTGGGAAAAGTCAAGGCTTAGGACTGCGCCGCGGTTGGGCATACAATGACGGTAATCTGGCCTGCTGGAATACACGACTATGGTAGTGTCCTGGTTGGGCTTCGCTGCAATGGGGGAGCCCTGATTTGAACAGTTCGCGCTTGGCCGATGATTAGGCACAGCCATTTTTTGAATGCACGGTTGCTCACGCTAGTTTCGGGGCATGATGCGAAAGAGCTTGAAATACAACAACGATTGAGGCGGCATAAGGGGGCGTGCATAGCATTCTGCAGTAGGGACATATGCATACGTGGGACCAGCGATGAGACAGCGCGGAGGGAGAGGATGAGGGTGGCGTGGTAGTACAGAGTAATGGTAGCGAGTCTCCCTTTACTCCTTGACAGGTGCCTCGTGCTCGACGGCGAGGATCGCTTGCCGCTTCTCGAGCACACGCGCAGCGCGACGCTCCCGGACAGCCTAAAGCGAAATGAGTGAACAGAAGCGGAAAGGGGGCAGGCGCACGCACCTTGTTCTTGACACGGCGGGCCTCCATCTGGTCGGAGAGGATCTTGGTGCGAGTCTTCTCAGCCTTCGCCTTGTGAATGTACTCCATCAGGACACGCTTGTTCTTGAAGACGTTACCCTTGGACTTCTGGTAGAGCTGGTGGTAGCTGCGGGACGCCGTATCAATGAATGGGGATCGGAGAGCGGATCGGGTAACGCACAGATGCTTGTCGATCTTGCCAGCCTCCCGGTACTTCCGCAACAGACGACGAAGCACGCGCTGCCTCCGCATCCACTGGACCTTCGTCGGCATACGGGCCTCGGCCGTACCCTTGCGCTTACCAGGGCCGGTGTGGCGGCCCTTGCGCTTCGCGGCGTGGAGATCGCGCGTGCGGGAGCGGGAGTGGATGCGGGTGGGCTCGCGGATGATGTGCTCATCCTTGAAGAGCTTCTTGATATGTGCGCGCGAGTTGGCGTTGCCGATCTCCGCCTGCTCAGCGGGGTTGAGCCAGATCTTGCGCTTGCCGACGCCAGCGACGGACGCGGCGAGGCGCTTTTGGGAGCGGAGGTTGACTATTATTCATCGTAAAAGATCAGTTCTTGCTCCTTTCAAGCGGAATTTTGGCAGGGACTGACCCATGGCGGAGATGGCCTGACGATTGTCGTGAGCAGAACGTTCGATCGGACAGAGGGGCAGCAACTCACCTTGTCTTGAGGATGCCGTGAGCGCGCTGTTCTAAACGATGAGCACAATTTGGCGCTATTCGGACTTTGCCGGGTCTGTACAGTTTGTGACTCACGTGACCAGCCACTAAGTTCAACCATGCGATTTCCTTATCGAGCATCACTACATCCCTTTGGGTTCTGCATTGGAAATCCACCTCTACATAAATCGCTCATTGCTCGAACTGAGTCAGAGGTGCTCAGTTACTCTTAGCTTACAGACTCAAGCTCTAAAGCTACAGCCTCCACGACGGTTATCAGTCGCTGTCGTGTCTTTTGAGGCGAACCGACTTAACTCATACAATCGCGATTCTTCCGCTAGTCCTACTCATTGATCCATACTATTCACTTTCACTCTCGTAATCAAAACTGCACTATTGCAGTTTGCCAAAGCATAAACAAGATATCCAGCTTTGCACGCCGTCGACCGATTATGTCCCTTCAAAGACTTACGACTGGGAACTCTGATATGCGGAGCTTTGTAGCCTGATTCCGTTTCCTGTCAGCACTCATTTGAACCTGCATGGGTGTAGATACTACTCACCCCGTACGGCTGTAACTTCAACTCCACAGCGTCTCCGATGCACTCTGGATTCTCCGGAGGCGGCGCAGCGAACGTATCTCCCGCCGTGTCCCACTCAATCGGGCATGCCTGGACAGTTATATACACCGGAGGCACGTTCGAGTCGAATATGGGTGAGGGTAGGCTTCCGCTGGCCTCATCGCTGACAAACTTGAGCGTTGATGGGTCGATGGCGTAGTTCCAGGCGCCGGTGGCGTCGAGTTGGAGGTCGCTGGCGCGCGGCTCAGCGGGGAAAAGTGTTTGAATGGTGGAGGTGTTGTAGGTTACTGGTAAGCGAGGGTCAGAGGGAGACGCTGAGGGCGGGTCAAAGGGACTCACTGTCGTATGCATAGTGCAACGGACCGCGGTGGACGGCGATGGCGTTGTGCAGACGGTCCTCTGGGAACAATCCTAAGCTACCCATCCTCCTTCCTCGTCTATCGCTCAAACGTACCGGTCGTGATCTCCGCTGGGAATACCAAGTCCAGCGTCGTCTTTCCCTCTGGAATCTCCACCTTCATCAAGCCTCCACTTGCTTGTATCGCCTCCACCGCGCCACCATTCGTCGCCACCGTACCATTTACGACCCAATCTGGGACACGGATGTAGTAGGTGAAAGGCGCTGAGGCGTCGACGGCGAGAGAGACGGAGTCGCTGAAAGGGTACGTGGTGTCGGAGGTGATGCTGATGGTGTTATCTGGGATAGGATGTCAGCACCCACGAAAGGGAAGGGCGAGTAAAGGTGATGCAGAATACTGACCTCCAAGAGTAGTGCTCAAAGTCAACGGCCCGTGGTAGACCTCAACAAGCGCCGTCTCGTCGACGGTCTTGAGGAAGGAGTGGGAGACGAATTTCGGGAAACCTTGAGGATGGTTGACGGTACAGCACGGGTAGTATGGCTCCAGCCCGAAGACGTTCGCGTACGGTCTGTGCAGAGTCAGCTGTATTGCGCAAGGCACTATAACGGGAAGGTGTACCCATCGACGTAGAAGGGGTTGCTGTTAGATCGTCAGTACATACTCCACCAGAACTGTTGAAGAAACACACGGTGTCATATTCTTCGATGCGACCTGGTTCTGCTGCTGGTTGTACTGGCGGTGCCACATATCTGTCCATTCGCGTCAACATCACTTCTCACCCTGCCGTTCGCTTACTGCTCATTGCCCCACTCACCTCCAGTGAGCTCAGCAGGCAGCGCATTGTATGCAACGCGTTCGGCCTGAGAGAATAGTCAGTGGACACTCTGCGACGGACGGCACGTCCCTCACCCGGTCGATATACTTCGCGTCCGCTGTGACCTGGTATAGGTAGTTCGCCGAGTACATGGTCTCTACGACAGTGCAGAGCTCAGTCCTAGTTGCACGCGTCAGTCACTTATCGCAATACCCTCTCAAAAGACACGAGAAAAATGTCTAGCACGCACCCTCTCGTTGCCTCCTTCCCCGCCAGGTACTCATCGCACGAGTACATCCCCGACGGTCTACCGTGATATTCGAAAAGCATATCCCAAGCGTGGCTGATGCTGTCGAGCTCTGTATAGGATCGTGAGCTGGTCGTAACTTCACGAAGTCGAGAAGGAATCGAGCGCAAGGAGATTAGAGGCAGTCTTACCCGACTGATTCGCCGTCACGCGATACATCGCCGGCAGGGCCTTCATGCCTTCCGCGAAGTTCACGCCGTGCCACTGAGGGAGAGAGGCGTTAGTACGTCTCATATGGCGGAGAACATCACTGACGCTCAGTTCATAGCCCGTCGGATTCTCCAGGTTGTCGACCTCAATTTTGGGAAAGTTTTCCTCCTTATACACCTCTTCCCAAGGCACGCCGGACGCGCGGAGGCGGACGATGGTATCAAGGAGGAGGTCTTCCTGGCCCTCTGGATGGTAGTCGTACAGCCTGGGCGTCTTTGTCAGCGTGCACTTATATCGAGAGTTCTGCAAAGGTGGCCCACTCACCACTCCAGCACCATCACAAAATCCTCCCACCGCGTGTTCGTCCAGATCTCCAGGCCCTCGCCGTCGCGCAGCATCTGGTTCGCGAGCGGGACGAACTTGTACATCGCGCTGACGAAGGGGTCGGTGTACTCGGGGAAGACCTCGAGGAGCTGGATGGCGCCGAAGAAGAAGGGGTAGCTGGGGAAGAGGGGATTAGGCATGCCTTAGTGGAGGCTTGGCAGTGGGGTGAAGGGTGAGTTACAGGGAAAGTACGGGGGAAAGAGGGGGTGACCGAGGAGAAGAAAAGCTTACCGTCCCCACAAGTAGCGCGTCCTATTGTTGTTAGCCTCCGGTCCTAGCCAGCCGTCGTCTCCTTGGTGCTCGAGCACGTAGTTCATGAAATCCTTTGTTTTCTGCAGGATCTCGTCGTTGTTGCCGAGCACGGCGTTTGGGATCATGCCATTCTGGATTAGAGACAGTGGTCAGCAGGAAGTACGGGAAAGTAGGGATACAACGCACAAACCAGTAGCTGCCGGCTTAGTAGGATTATGGTAATAATCGGTAGATTGATGATATAGCGAAGGCGATTTAGCGCACCTTCCTCAAGACTCGAATAGGCGGAGTCGCCGCCGATCCAGTCGCTTTCCATGACGCTGGAGCCCAACCTTCGTCAGCGAGATATCTCACGGCGAGTTGGAAGTATCAGACTATGGATAGAATAGATGTTCGTGGCCCGCCATGCCGTCGATCTGGAGTTGAAGCTGGGAAGTTCGGGTTGGACCTGGTATCCCTCAAGATGAGGTGTAGTACCAACCTGGTCTGCTAGCCATCCTGCAGGACGGACATGACCCAGAGGCAGCGTCTCGTATCGCTTCGGTAACACTTGGCGGTATAGGGAATGTGAGTGACATAGGAAAAAAAGAGTATCAAGTACTTACACGTCGTCTGCGCATACGCCGTCGAAGTCACCACACCCAAGAACGATACTGCAGTCGTCAGTATCATGTTGAGCTCGCCGAAGTCGGTAAAGATGAGGGCCAGAAGCACCTTGCTCATACGGTCCACTCATTATATACTGTACCCACTCGACGAGAAGAGCACCGCATGCAACGACGGCCCGCCCGTTTGTCAATGCCAGAAGACGATAAGTAGAAGGAAGGTCCGATCAGACATGGAAGGACGAGGACGGAGAAACTCCTTCGGGTCATGTGGGCGTGAATATAGCTCAGAAGATAGGGCGAGCACGAGGGAGGATAACGTAGACGGAACGAGACTGCCATGAAGTCCAATGGGCAGAGTCCAGATAAGAAGGCATAACTTGGTCCTGAAGCTTCCGGTATTCTCATGGGTTCGGATGCAGGTGCGGGGCATTCTGAAGGCCGTCGAGAGGATTATTCCTAGCAATAGGTATATTTTTTGCGAAGTCGAACATGTCATGTTCCCGGAGATGACAGCGGAGGAAAAGAATACTTTCCTAAAGGAGACAGTAGCATACGTGCGGTCATTGATCGGCGCATACACAGGCAAACAGACAAAGCCATTGTTCTTTTCCCATTGTTCTCCTCCATCCATCATCGCCGCGCAAGACGCGACAGGAAACGACGGGAGACATGGCCAAGCACACGACTCAGGCGGCCTCTGAGCCCCCCAGAAAACGACAGAAGACCGACGCGACGGAGAGCGCACTGGTCTTCACTAGCGCGCAGGCGATCCGGAATGCCTTGCGCGCGTTCGATCCAGACACTGTGACGCGATGTGAGCGTTGGTCATGTCCGAGATAGACTATGCGCTGATGCTGAGACTGCTTAGCCTTGACTGCTTTGCGAAACCAGCTCACGATCAAGCCAACCGAGGAGAAAATCTCTACACAGGATGCGAGGCTAGTGCTTGTGGATGAGTTCCTGCAGCTTTCCCCTGGCGCTCAGGATGTACTGCAACTATGGGAGACTAGCAATCCAGTGCGTCGCAACGTTCCTCCCCGTTAAACTGGGTCTAATGTCCATCGCAGCGTCAACCCCAGCTCCCCGCACTATGCTGCTCAGTGCTCGCCTGTATGCTCACCTTGCTGTCTACCCACCTACCCTACCACGCTGCTGGGATGCAGATTGTACGAAACCTACTGCAAGATCAATGGAGCCGACGCCTATTCGTTGCACTCTCGGGCAGCAGCAACGATCTCATCCTCGCCACCCTGAAGCTCGTGAATGCGCTTGCCAACTTCGCCAGCGGGAGGGAGCGAAAAGCGGTAGTGGAGCTACTTCCCTGGGAGGGCAAGACGCTCCCCAAGCTGGTCAACATGCGAAGGAGAAGCAAGTCAGGGGAGGACCTGGTGGATGCACTCGTTCGGCCTGGTGAGTGCCATCTTTCCAACGAAACCTATGCGGCGCTAATACCTCAACAGACATCCGCACCCTCACCATGCTTCTTATCCTGTCACCGCTGACATCCTCCTCTCCGTACAAGGCGGCGTTCCTCGAGCAACACATCCCCGGCATCGCACTTGCTCTGAAGGTGTGTACGCACGCATATATGCGCATGCTTATTGCTGACCTTGACATCAGGGCCTCCACCAAGATCCACCCAGTGTCGTCAAGCATGTTCTTGAAGTCCTCTGGGAGGGCTTGTGGTGCGATCCGAAGGTCAAGCGGACGTTGAAGGTCGCCCTCTTCAACGAGACGACGATGGGGCATGTGCGTGCTATATTTTGCTTCCGAGCCTGTTGCTTACATGCACCTCGCAGCTCCTCAAGCTTTACGACAACCCCTCCGACGAAACCCGCGATGTTCTTCACCACTTCCTCCTCGCCATCTGCACTCGCCCCGGCACAGGCGTCTGCTTCCGCGACCGTGGCTGGTATCCCCGCGAAGACCTCTCCGACGCCGCTCTCCCGTCTACTTCCACCTCCGCCTCTACGCCTACCTCTTCCACCCTCAAAATCCACAACCGCATCCTCGCCTACCTCCTCAAGCACCTCAAGCCGAATGAGGACCCCCGCCAGCACGAGCTCACCCTCCGCATCCTCGCCGCGTGCCCCGAGCTCGTCACGGGCTACTGGGCCTCCGCGGGCCTCACCCTTGAGCCGCGCCTCAGCTCGCGCTGGCTAGTCAACATCGCGCTCGCGGGCGAGATCGTCTCGCTGCCCGTGCCGAAAGCGTGCTTTTACCTCGACGCGGAGCACGTGCTGCCCAACCCCTCCCCGCCGCCGCTGAACGCGATCATCGCTGCGACGCTACCCGGCGGGCCCGCGATGAAGGCGCACTGGACGAAGGCGCTCCAGCATGCGAAGCCGCTGGTGCAGCACGCTGCGGCGTTGTCGCTGGCGCGCAGTCTGGGAAAGTACGCGGCGGTGCTCGAGGCATTTGATGAGGTCGGGGCTGGAGAAGCGGACGAGGGCGAGGGTGCGTGGGCCGCGCGTCGTGCGGAGCTCGAGCGCGAGGTGCGGCGGCGCGTGCCCGAGTTCGGGGTCATTGTCGGGCTGTCGAGGATGGCGGAGGACGGGACCAAGAGCACCGACGGCGGCGACGCCCTCAAGAACACCGACGGGGTCAGCAAACCTCCGGCGAGGAATCCTGCGCAGCGCGCGCTCCTCGGGGAAGCTGCCGCGCGGCTCATGTGGCTCTACCACCGCGTCCTCCCCGGCGCGGTGCGCGAAGTGCGCGTCGATGTCGGACGCGCGCTCGTTGGGATGGGGGACGCAGCCGTGGACAGCCCGTCGGACGAAGAAGATGACGGCGTCTCTGCGAAGCTGCGCGGCGTGCAGCAACTGCATGTCTTGCGCCTACTGCAGGAAACGGAGGACTTCGCGTGGTGGTCGAAGCCCGCAGGATCGGCACACACTTACTTCTCCCTCTTCTTGAAGGGGACGAGGACGGCTACCTTGTCGGCCACGCGTGTCGCGCTGCACGACCTTACATGCCACCTCCTTGCGAAGAGCGTGCTTTTCCAAGACACGCCCAACGAGCCGGCGCTGTGGCTGGCTTGTCTACCTGCGCAGGCCGGCGAGCTCGACGCGGTCGTATCCTTCCTCGACGACTGCGTCCAGCGGTGCTTGAAGACGCCTTATCGCTACATGGATGACCTCCGGGCGCTCGCCTCGGCGGATGCGGCCGACGAGCTTACGAGCCCCTTGCTTGCAACCGTGCTGGAGCAGGCGAAGCATAAGGCGCCCACTCCTGCCCTCGCCACCTTCGTTCGCCGCTTGTTGCTCAGGCTGTCGACTACGTCGCTCCATGCGCCCTCCTTGCTGCGCGTCGTGCAGGGGAGGTTGGACGAGATATGGAATAAGGAGAGGCTGACGAAGGAGGGCGAGGATGTGGCGAAGGCGGTGAGAAGGGAATTGGGGGCGATGAAGGCATGCTTGGCGCGAGATCTGCTAGGCAGGGATGCGGAGATGGATGTGGATGGAGAGTCGGACGAGCGAATGAAGGCAGTCGAGGAAGCTGGAGACAGGTACGTTCCATATCGGTTAGAGGCTCGCTGTGGTCATCGTTGATACCCCTCACAGCGTTCCCTTCGAATGGCTCCTTTTGAACACTGAGCTTGCGCAACTCCGCGACGCCGATCATCGACAGGCACTCGTATCGAGCCTTTGTTCCAAGCCGTCTGCATATGACCTGCGAAGAGCATTCTGCTTGGTCTTGCAGCATCTCGAGTCCACAGAGGGACGCGTTGACGTGCGCGCGACGCTCTTGTACCTACTGGCCGACCTCGCGAAGACGTACCTTGCCTCGATGTCGTCGCAAGATTCGGCGGATATCGTGGCGTTCATTATGCATGTTCCTGCGCTGTCGCAGATCTGCACTAGCGTGTCGACCGGCTCGGATGAGAGGGAAGGTAAGTCATTTAGCCTCACATCGGGTGATTGAGTTCTGACTAGGTGTTCGCAGCTCTGGAGCGACTCATCGAGGGACTTCTTCCATCAAGAGGAGAGCAGGTTATTGTGTCCGAGATCACCATCTACTGGCTCAATGCGCTGTCAAGCGCTTTTGAGAGCAAGGGCTTGACCGTAAACATCGTAAGTTTTCACAATGATGTTTTTCGCATATGCACTTATCCCCCTTACTAGATTGCATGCGCTTCGCCTTGGTTACCTTATTTATCGACGAGCAATCTGGTCCAGCTCTTCGACCTCACCATGTCCAAGCTCGGCACTTTGGATCAGACCATCATTTCTACCCTCATCGCCCGTCTCCTCGATGTCATTGGGCAGGCCCCTGATGCCAGCTCGTCCATCGACATCATCGCCGCACGCTCAGCCGAGCTACTATCCTTACGGGCGACCTTCACCAACCGCGCCCTTCTCGACCGACTGCTCGTTCGCTCGGTCACCAGCAGCATACCGCTGGGTGTGGACGGGATCGTGCGGCGAGAAGCAGGCCTGCCCGCCCTCATCCAAGAAGCTGAGCAACGCTGGCGCTCGCGCCATGCTCCGCTGCCCGAGCTCTCCGCAGACGCATTCCTCGGCGCCGACGACTGGGACGACTCGGTTGCGCGGATCGTGTCCGGGATGATCTACAAGGGCAAACTGCCCGAGTCTACATTCGTGCAGTGGCTGCAGTCCGACAAGCCCGCGTCGCTTTCCGTCGAACATCTAGCGATGGTCCTCGGCGCTTTCGCCGACTCGAACGGTACGGAGGTGGTGGGGCTTTGGGATAGCGTTGCCTCCCATGCCTCACGTGTGATCAAGGCCATCCTAAAGCCTGGCTGTCCTGCGGAAACGCGCAGGAATGTGTCGACCAGTCTCCAGAGGTTGTTGAAGACCTTGTCGGCTATTCCAAAATCACTTTTGAAGAGCATTGTCTCCGCCGTGCAGAAGCCGACTGCTGTGGTCACCTCTGACTTCCTGGGTATATTCGTGGACCTCGATGTTTCTGACTCGGACGATCTCCTCGCAGCGATTGTTGAGCGGTCCACTCGCGATCTTGTAGACCATCTGGCGGATGAACGGGCCGAGATGGAGGATGTCCGGGCAGTGACGCATGTCTTGAGTGAGTGCGTCTTCGTCCATCTTCTGTTATCGTGGCTGACCATTGTGCAGATGACCTCGTCGTCTGGCGGCCTTCCGTCGTCAAGACCCACTCCGTCGAGACCTTCTTGACCGCAGTTGTGCAGCATGCGCTCGGCCTTCCCCACATCCTGCAGCTGGCAGCCGTGCTCGCCAGACATGCGTCGATGAAGGTGCGCTCAATGCTCGCTGTATTGGTGAAACCTTATCTCTTTGTAGCCTTTCGTCGTGAACCGCAACATTCAAGCTATCGTCCAGAGTGCCAAGTTCCCCAGGGCCGCCAGCGTCACCTCGCCTTCTCGCGAGCCCCTCGTCCATCTCCTATACACCCTCTTCCAGTTGCATCCGGGCAACACATGCCAGATCTCGCACGTCGAGCCCTTGCTGCAAGTCTACCGCGGGACGCTCTCCAGCGCAGATCGTCGCATCCTCGCCATCTTCCAGCTCTTTGAGGCGGAACGCAGCACCCCGATTACATCCCTCATCAGTCGGTGGTCCTCCGTGGGCGACTCAGCCTCTCAGACCGCGCTCGACGCCGTGCAGAGTTTGGACCCAATCCTTGTTCTCCGCACCTGCCTGAATTACCCGAAGTGGCGCGACCTTGATACCCCTATTGAGCATCGGGCGTACTCATGGGAGGAGCCGCTGTACGACCCTATTTTCCTCGTGCTGCTCTTCGCGCAGATGATTCTCGAGTGCCCACCGGCAACGGCTCTGGCCTGGGTAGAGGTCTTCCGTACGAACATCGTGTCGTTGTTGATACGCATGATGTCGGCGAGGGAGAGCGAAGTACGTGAGCTTGCGGCGAACCAGCTAGCTTCGCTCTGGTTATGTCTTGAGGTATTTTACCATTCTCGTCGCTGTCCGTATACGCGCTTACCATTTCTCACAGAGCGCGGACATGCAAGAAAAGGATCATGCTCTCTACGTCCTATCGCTGCTCAAGGACGCACTCTCCGTGTTTGCCTGGTCCGATGACGCGCCCAAGCGATTGCCAACCTACACGACCCTCATCCTCGCCCACGCTCTGCGCGCAATCTTCTACCCTACCAACTTCATCTACCCGCTGACCGCCCGCTTCTTGCTGCAACGACCCCTTCTCGACGTCGACGACGTACCGATGCTGTACGGCATGTTGTACAGCAGCGGTGATGACTGGAAGAAGGAACGCGGGTGGATCCTTAAGTTCCTCGCGGATGGCATGTGCGGCACGGACGACTGGCGAGTCTTCAAGCGGAGGCATACGTGGGACCTTCTGGCCAGCATGTTCCAGAGCGCCGGGAAGGATAAGGCCTTGCGCTCAGGTGTTCTCGAGGTGCGAAAATTGCTCTTCGTGGGTTTATTGTAGTCTAACGTCCGTCAGGTCCTGGCCAACCTGACTTGCGTCCCGCAAGCTGTGACCTCCTTGATCATCAAGTCCGGCCTCCTCTCATGGATCGAGATGCAGACGCGTGATGCTCGAGACGAAGAGGCAGTGGTCTGGGTCCGCATACTCGAGAACTGCATGACGCTTGCGGATACCGGTCGCGTCGAGACGGCTACACATGGCGAATGGCGGAGTACGATTTGCCGCTCCCTTACCTCCATCGCGGAGGACACGCATGTCGCGCGTACGTGCCCTCTTCGCTTCGGTGCTATCCATGACTGACATCACTACAGAGAAACCACTGCCCTGGTTATGTCGCGCGACCTTACGCTTGTCGTGCCTCCAGGGCCGTTCAGCAGAAGGCCTCTCGCGCTTAATTCAGAGCACCCTGCGCGGGCTCCAGCGCTTGGAGACGCGCTTGGACCTTGCGTCAGAGCGCGATGCTGTCATCGTTGACCTACCTGCGCCGCCGCACCGTGCTGCGAGCTTACACGAAGCATCTCCGATGGAAGATAAGGCGACCTGGGGACGCGCGGTCAAAGACTTGTGGCGCGCAGCGATGCAGGCTTCTGATGGCCACAACTGGGGTCCGCTAACCACTCGGCTCGTGCTCTGGAGGGGGCTGTCGCCTGCTGAATCCGGTGTCGAGGGCGAGTGGGTGCGGAAGGAGACTTTGAGTTCTATGAACCAGGTAGATATTCTGGGTGTATGATGTTGTTTGTATGCGTAACCAATAAGGTCTCTAGAGGCCAGCATCCGCAAATTCTTGCATGATCTTAACCTTCCGTTACGTTCAGAAATGATGAAGGACGAACCTGTTGCGGCGTATGGTTTCAATGTCACCAATTGCAATATCCCTCTCGCGCTCGCCTTCGGAAACATCCCGTGGATCAGTTCCTCGATATCCCGATGCAAGTTCGGCATCTGCGCGAAGTCGGAAGGAACGCTGAATATGAACTTGACTTCCGTCAACGAGGGCAATTGTTCTAGGCGGCCATCGAGCACATCCCCTTCAATCACTAGGCGAATGAGGCCTGGCGATTTGAGGAGGGTATTAAACGACAGGGTAAGCTTCCGAAGAGCAGGAGGTTGGAGCGCGCAGAGCAGCAGATTTGTTATGCTCTGCGCCGTGCGCCGAAAGTTCAGTGAAGTCAATACCACGAGCTCGATTGTTACTGAGCGCAGATGCTCGAGCGACGCTAAGCCGAGAGGGAGACCTATGGTATTGAGATGAGATACAACGATAGGTGCACGCAAGATCAAGCCTCACCTTCCGCTAACTCGAGAAAGCCCTCCTGGTCACTCGGATCCAAGCGCAGAGCAGTCAGCGTGGGCTAGACTGCACGCAATAAATTGGAGTACAGAGGTGTGTCTCCCGCCCTCGGTGCAGCCATCGGTATGTCCAGGTATACGATTGGCGGCGGACGCGGCGATGCTGCCAATAAGGCGAAGAAAGGCCGCTGGAGGTCGCGATGTATGTAACATCTCAGCCTCCGCAGGTGCGGCAGGATGTGTCTGTTGGCTTGGAGTAGCGCATCGGTGGATGGCTGGTCCATGTCATGGCGCGGGTATACCGCGTATAGAGACAGATCTCCCAGTCGGGGAAGCGCAGACAGCGTAGACAAAAACGCGGCTAAGTCGACGAAACCGGCACGACGTATAGTCAAGCTTTTCAACGATGACAATAAGGAAATAGATGGGCCGAGAGTATTGAATGCAGTGTGCTGGTACTCCGGCATCCCGTCGATGCGCAGCGTCGCTAAATTCTGCAGGCGTGCCAACCATAGTAGATGTTTGCCAGTGTCGAAGAAGAATGCGAGGGGCCGATCCAGCTCCACATATCGGATGCACTGAGCGATAGTGCATGCTGGCGATGACAGCAGGGAGCCAAATTCTCGATAGTCGGCTTCGGCGTTGTCGGACCCCTTGTAGCGCATGACGATTCGACGAAAAGAGTGGTGACGGCTTCGATGGACCAGCGCGCGACAGACGAGTGAGAAACTCAGGAGAGTCTTGGGGTCGGTCGTACAGTCCATGATTTTTTCAAAAATTTCCAGGGGAAGACGAGGGGAAGTGCCTCCGGATCCATCACCTGCCCCTTCCATCGTCACGGTCTGCCTGCTTGAGGAAGGAGCGATGAAGTTATTGTGTATCCTGCGTAACGGGCCCCTTCAGATGAAGGCCTGTACTCAATTTCATCCTCAACGAATACGCACAGAATCACCGAACTCTTGAATGATGATGATGCTCGAGAGCAAGCGCTTGTTTGCTAATGTTTAATGCAAGCATTGTTCAAGGGCGACCGGAAAGCACGTGCGCTACATGGACATCCAAATCTTATTCTAACGTTACCCATACATGAAGGTTCCGCACACATGAAGGCGGTAACATTTTCAGTCATCTTTGCGGTGAGATTTAGAAGCGCCGTATAACACGTCATGAGGCTCTCACCTAAGGCGACGCTCGCAACCTTCACCCGCAATATGCCCTTCGCATGCGCCTTCGGGAGAAGCTTGCGGATATTCTCCTCCGCCTTCCGATGCACGCCCTGCAGCTGCATAATTACCGAGCAGGCGCTGATGACAAATTTCATTTCCTTCAGACACGGCGCCCTCTCCAAGCGACTGTCGAGGACCGCCCAATCGAAAGAAATGCCGAAAGCATCCACTGAACGCACGTGGTCAACCATGAACACGACGGTGAGCTTCGAGAGGGATGGGGCCGTTAATGAGAAGAGAAGGAGGCTGAGAAAGCAGTCCCCCGTCCCGGCCGTTCGCAGATTGTACGTAAGGACCGGTTCGATGGTGATAGAGGAGAGCGACGTGAACTGCGGCAGATCCAACTTCGTATCTGAGACATGTGTAAGCGACATGGAAAAGCAAGCGTCTGAGGACCACCCACATTCCGCTTCGATAAAGTCCCGAAAGCCGGGGTGGATGCGCAAGGATCTCAACGTATGCCTGAGCCCATGAACGAATTTGCACCATCTTTCCGACCGTCCGGAACCTGCGATTGGGAGACGGATATCTAGGTACGCGATTGGCGGGAGACATGGGAGGGATAACAAGAACCAGAGGAAGCCCCACTCGAGTGGGCCCTGCAAATAGCATTTGAGGCGACATAGGCGCGCAAGGAGGCCTTCTGGTTTTGATAGTGGACGATGCATTATCTTTGCGCCTTGTCCGCCTTGGAGAGAGACGATGTTCATCGAGAAGTTTTGTAGGTTGCCTAGGGAGTTGAGCATCCGTACGAGGGCATCAAAGCAACTGATGACGACCAGATCCAGGCTGACGCTTGTTAGAGACTTCGATGATAGATATGGTCCAATTTCGTGGAGAGGAATTACACAGGAAAGATCACGCATCCCCTCTACGCGCAACGTCGCCAGATTGGGCAGTCGCTGCAGACAGCTGAGCGGTTCCACGAGGTTGCGTTCATACGTAGCAGGCCAGTGTAGGGCAACCCAGCGAATATGTCGGGGGATAGTGCACATCGGCGACTCCAGAAGGGCTTCGAACGCCTTGAACGAACTGTACCCGGCTACAGAACCCAGTCGGGAGAAGCGGATGCGCCGAAACGTCAGGCGTCGGCTGACATCCACGAGCGCACGGCAGACAAGAGCAGAGTTCAAGAAGGTCTTCAAGTCGGGTATGAACACCATGATGCGCTCCAGGAGTTCCAAAGGGAATCGTGGCAGCGCGGCATCCTGCGCTTTGATCCTGGAGACATCCATCGTGCACCCGGGTGAAAGCCGAGTCTAAAGATATGCGAGAAAGCCGGTGAATTAGAGAGCGAGAATTACTCGAATGGATACTGCTTACCCTTTGACTGAACCCGCTGCTACAGAATCAAGATGGCGGCAAAAGGCAAGGCGCGTTCTTGCGTGACAAAGTGACCAGCCGCATGCGAGACACGTGCTACTTGAGCTTCCACGTGACCTACGCCGCGCACAACTCGCAGTCGGTGTCGGCGAGCACACTCGACCGTTGCGTTTATGACTGCATACCATATAATCTGTACTATACTTCGAAATGTCGCATATCAGGCAAAATCCACCCACTGCCCCAGACACGGCCACGCATCAGACTATTTTTTCACAAGTCTCAGTCGGATGATGCGCGATATCCTGTATCATGCGATTAGCGTATTCACAACATTCCCATAAGCAACAAGCGCGCATACCTGTCGCCTTGTCAGAGACTTCGACTCGCAGGATGCCCTTCGCCTTCGTCATAGGCATCACTTCGGGAGCCCGGGTCAAACACTCGGACAAGATATCTCTCGAGTCTATGTTGTAGCAACAATAGAAAACGAGGGAGACCTCCTCTAAAAGTGGATGCCCTACTACCCCATGGTCTAGCTCCAGCCAGTCCACAGCTGGCGGCCAACGGTCGTTGGCGGGCCACCTATTATCGTCCATCCGAACACGTACGACAAGCCGTCGAAGGCTCGATGTCGTGAGGATTCTTCGCACGAATCGAATCAACAGGGCGCCGGGGTGTTCGAAACGCAGTTGATATTCGCTAACTGGGTCAATGACGATGGTGTGCATCGACCTAAAGCGCGGGAAATGAAGGCTACTGACTGGACGTGCATGTGAGAGTCGTCGAGGGGTTCAAGTTTTTTGTACATACAGTCAACTCCCATGAAGCCGTACCAGATTTCGCTGCTTGGTGCGACGCGCCACTGAGCAAGTGAGGTGGCCAGACGACGCATTAGGCTGCAAACCAGCGGAGAGAGGTCGACTTCCGTACTAGATAGAAGTATGTCGAGGTTTTCGACAGGCGCGATGTTTGGCAAAGCAAGCATCCAGGCCAAGAAGCTTCGCAATGTACAAGCGTCACCCGACCATTGCAGATGCAGCCTGAGGCGGCGTAGGTTCGTAAGCGCGTACTTTGGCGGAATGTCATTCGCGGGGTCTGCTGCTTCATCCTCATACTGGACATATAACCCATTCAAACACAGACCCTGGAGCTGGGGAAGCGCACACAGTGCGGACGCGAGTGCAGAGAATCTTGCAAGTACGACATGCGTCAGGAACAAGTTGGTTAAGGCCGGGACTCCAGACGATATGGGATGCAGATCTTCGAGGACGCATGAGGCCCGGAAGTCCCTGCCTTCAAGGCATAGATCTGTAAGAGCGGACAGTCGTCCCAAAAACGTGCTAGGCAGCCCTTCCTTCCTTGTAAGGTGTTGGCGCAGAGTGAGCTGCCGGACATGGCGCGTAAACGTGCACTTCGGGGAACGTACGAGATGGACGAACTCCGCGAACGAGTCCGACTCGTCATCACTTGCCGCCCACGATCGCGGTTCCGACCGAATTACACACAGCTGCTTGTACACATTGCGGCGGCTACATTCAACCAGAGCGCGGCATACCAGACCCAACACGAGCTGTGTGTCTGCGTTTGCGAGGTCGCTTATGAGCTCTAGCAGTTCGAAGGGCAAGCGAGGCGTAGCTTCGTCGGGCTTGACATGCATAATTCTGCTCCTCAACAGAGGATATCCTTTGAGATAGCGGATCAGCTATGGATTTCACAAAATACAATACTTCGTACCGACAGTAATCACGCAGGAGTAAAGATAATTGAACGATATGGTGTCGGATGAGAGAAGCAGTACAGCACACGTGGTCAGTTCAAATTCGCCTGAGTTCCCACGTTCACGTGTCAAATATAAGTGCATATCTGATTATCACCTTCCTGGCAGCGTACATTCATCGAATTCTACAAGTATGGTCGGACGGCATAGACAGACAACTAGCCAGGTTCTGTGACCTCTCGATAGTCTCAGCCGGACCGATAAATTTTCCTCCTGCAGCCGCAATCGTTATACTGTGACTACGAGGAACTCAACTCAGGCGACTCTTCCAGTAAGCCGCAGAAGCTGCGGCACAGGGAGTGCCCTTGTCGACCATTCAATCCTGGGAGTCTGTAATGACACAGAAGCAATGGATTAGTATACGTCTTTACGTCTTACGCGAGGATGACATATTCACGTACCACTGTTTTGCGGTAATATCCCTGGTCGCACCATGCCTTTGGCGTTCGTCCTCGGCAGGAATTTCGGAAGGTAGGATACGGACGTGAACATGGCTCTTTTTGCAGGCTCGCTTAACAGGAAAGCCGAGGACAAGTGGAATGCGAACCACGCCTGCTCCAAGGAAGGATGTTCCACGAGCGCGGCGTCTAGGGCGGCCCAGTCTAGCTGCTCCGTCTCCCAGTCCAGGATGGAGTGATCCTCGTCGACCTTGAGGTGAATGATCAAGGTCTGGAGGGCCGGCGCGGCGAGGACCTGAAGCATGAAGCGAAGGAGGCGTCCGTCTTCACGACGATCTTGCATGCGCACGGTACACAGCCCGATAGGGTCGAGTATGACCGTGTGCAGGACTAAGAACTGCGAGAAGTCGAGGCCGCAAACTGCGATAAAAGGTCAGCCTAGAAGACGGTGCATTTGTCATAACAGTGTGCGCACGGTCTGTCCGCAGAAAGTTCCTGTATTCGTCAGGGTTGATGGTCCACTTCTTCAGTGACAAGACCGTGCCGCGCATGAACGCGTTGAGTGGCCGCGGGAGGCTCGAATCAGAGCCATGCAGAGTAATGCCGAGTTCTTCGACACGCGGGAACTGTGGCAGCTCCAATATCCATGCTAGGAGATGTCGCTGCAGCTGGTTGCTGATGCCGTACACTATCTTCATCTGGAGGCTCCGAAGCTGCGCCAACGTGCCAACAAGTCTCGCAGAGGTTGACGGATCGACGGTCGTGTCCGCCGATGGGCTCTGCCTTGTCGACACCCACAATAACTCGATGCTGCACAGCTGAGGAGATGCGACGAGGATAGACGTAAGAGTCGAGAAGCTCTGGAGAACAACGTAGTTGAGGGTGAGGTTTGTCAATGTGGGAAAATGAGAGGGAGAGGGATGTAGATGGTCATCTGTGAGAACGCATAGGGTGGATCTGGTGCCTTCAAAGCGTAGATCTGTCAGGTTGGGTAGGTGCCGCAACATCTTGAACAGACCCTCCTCGTAATTCCCGGGGGTCAGGGTGAGACTCTTAGTATACGTCCCGAATGAGCATATAGGAGATCCAAGAAGAGTTGCGAACGTTGCTGACGCAAGGCGGGGCATGCCGGATAGAACCTCGTCCGTTTGGCGGACATAGAGCGCTTGAAAGGTATGACGGCGGCTGAAGTTGACTAGGGCATGGCATACCAAGGCAAGCATTAATTGTGTGCTGCGATCGGTATAGCCAGCGATGTGCTCCAGTAACTCCAGAGGGAGAAGTGGACGCTGTTCTGCGACGGTGTCCACAGCCTGATCGGCGTCCATCTCGATGCGAGCCTGTGCTAAGGATATCATTCACGAGATGGTCGTCATCCTGTGAGGCGCGGAACCAACCTAATCGCTTAGAG
Source organism: Schizophyllum commune H4-8 (assembly GCF_000143185.2). NCBI lineage: Eukaryota > Fungi > Basidiomycota > Agaricomycetes > Agaricales > Schizophyllaceae > Schizophyllum > Schizophyllum commune. The sequence goes on along the minus strand of NW_026089554.1, from coordinate 253,757 downwards.
CCTCGACAGAGCCTTGCGCACAAATGATGGTGGTGTGAGGCACGATGAAGAAGGATCGAAACAACCGCATGGCGTGCACGTTGTGCCTTCGTGCGCCTGAACACGTGGATGTTGGACGAGCCTGCAAGCAGGTCTCGTAACTTCCAGTGTCCTCATATCATATCACACGGAACGATGAACCACGGCGATGCTTCTCTGAAAGGGCTCCTGAGCATCATCGATCACATCCTTCTTCAAAGAAACCATCGGTCGTGAATGCGTAAATTGCATGGATATATAATACGTTAGGATACTGCGTCTCGAGTTCACCCCCGTTGCCGAATTTCTCTATCGTCCCGCCGCCGCTCTCTTTCGTCTCTCATACTCTGCTTATGATCCCCATGCGATCGCTTCTCCTCAGACTCTCCCTCACCTGCCATCTTCAAACCCCACAGATAATTCCCGTACAGCTCCAGCGGATCCGCCGCGTCCCGGATCGCCAGCGCCATCGAGTCCACAGAGTACGCGCTCGGGCTGGAGAGGTTCGACACAGCGCTGCGGCTCAGAGCATGGTGCCGATACGGCGCGTAGTCATGGTGCTGATACGACCCATGGTCGCCATGCCCTCGGTACACGGTCCCGCTGCTGGGATTCGGGCCCGGCCAGCGCCATGCGGTGGGCGGGTCCGCGATGGACTCGACGGAGCTCTGTGGGGATGGTGCGCCATCGGAGTCTGGCGCGCGAGAGTATAGGGACTCGGGAGCGTGCACATAGGTCGACTCGGAAGCGTCTGCTTCGGACTCGGGCGCTGGAGGCGGCGGCAGCTCGCGGATGGAATGAAGCGGCGAGGCGACATAGGAAGAGCTATATGTATGTGATGGCCGCTTCGACGCGGCCGAAGGACGCGATGCGGGCGGCGCGCGTGCGGTGTGGGAAGCTGATGTTGGTGGTGCGCGTGCGGAGTGAGATGGTGATGCCTGAGGCTGAGAGGCGCCGGTAGCACGAGGGGGCGATTGAGCAGGTAGACTGCCTCGCCGAGGTGCGTAGGATGTCACCGGCCGCGTCACGAGTGGGTATGCCGGATGCGCCGTGCGCGGTCGCGATGTGGGAGGTGGCAGAGTGAACGGACGCAGCTCGAGTGGCCGGTCCGTCTGCCAGCCGGCAAAGACGGTGTGCGGTGTAGGAGCTGTCGACACCTCGACAATATCCTGCTCGGCGGCAGGCGTCGTATTCCGCTCGCCAGATCGAGACGCGTCATGCTTTACGCTGGGCGCGATTTCCTCTCTTGGAGGACGCATGGATGGCGATGAGTGCGGTCTGCACTCGGTATGGTCGACTCGACATCGCGCATGCTCCTCGAACCAGCTCCGCGGGTGCTCCTGAGCAACAGCGCCCTCGGTCGTAGGTCGTGTCGCCTTCTCGACATGCAGCGGGCGAGTTAGTCGAGGAGGAGAGAGGCTCGGCGGCTCCTGGACCGGAAACGCCTTCACATCGCGCATATGCCGGCTATAGCGCGGGAGCTCGTCGACGGTGGATATGGTCGCGCGGTCGGAGGAGGCGAAGTCACTCTGATCCCACTTCTCCTTCTCCCCCTTCCATTTCTTGCTCATCCGCCAAGTACTCGAGCTCGCAAGGGTGTGGTCGTCTCGCGCGGTGCCCGCATCGTCACTGTCGCCGTACAACAGAACGTCCGCAGTGCTAACTCGGTGGACGACAAGCAAGAGGACCAGAATCCCAATGGTGCCAGCTACACCCGACGCAGCTCCGGTGAGGGCGCGCGTCAACTGCGCTGCGCCGCCCGCCGTCTCTCTCCTGGCGTTGAGATCTCCGCTCGACACCTCGGAGCCCAGGTAGAGTATCTGTCTTCGCGTTAGCCTGGGTAGTGGGTCCGAAGGCGAGCGACGCACGAGAAATGCCCCGAGTATCAATCCAGAGTCCAGGAAGAACACTGCGATGCGAGCCATGCGTCCCCGATGGGATGAGGTCGTGTCGGACCTAGATCGGTCATTAGTATTGCTTAAATCAGAAGAGTTCAGAGGGAGTACACACCACGACCGTTCACTCGGCGCGCCCCACAATCGCGTCCAGGTCGCTAGCAGGCTAACTATATTCGTGACGATGAGCGGGATGAGCATGACAAGCGCATCGCTGGCCACGGTCGCTGTGCTGAGACTGGCGACGAAGCAGAGGCCGATGCTGATGATTGTCGTCGCTGGACGATACGTCAGCAATCAAGATTTGGCATATAACGACTGCGAACTCACTGCAGGATGCGAACGCGAGGAAGGCTAGGAGCGCTCGAACGACAACGCTCGTCTGCCAGAGGATCCACGTCCGCCATATGACGATGAGCTGTGCGATGAGAAGCTATGAGAAGTGACGAGTTAGTCCCACATGAGTATGATTATCAGGCAAAACGCACGCTGATCCTCCCGAACACCTTGATCGTCACGTCGATCCCGGCCATGGCGCCCTTCTCTATCTCGGATCCCGTCGAAGCCTCGGCGTAGATAATGCTGAGAGCCACGTTCGAGAGACTCATCAGTGTCAAGAGCGACGCTGTGGACAGGACCACTGCGCGGCCCTTGAAGGCTCCGCCGGTGCTGAGGAGAAATCAGTCGAGCACCACACTTCAGTCGAGCAATCACGCACAGCAGTGTGTATCCGAGCAGTGCGTATAGCACAAGCTGAATGCCTAGCATCCTCGTCAGTCGCTGGATTCCTTGTAGTATAGGAAAGTCGAGACTCACCGAAAAACAGAGCAGCCAAGCTCGCCGCGACAATCAGCCCGTCAGTGCTTGTGGTCATCTCGCGAGTCGACAGCAAGAGCGATACGCACGAGCGCCAGACAGTTGTCTCTTATAAGTCATCGCGAGCAGAGAGTGTGAATCCCACGACCACGACGACACCTCACAGCGCGAAGGACGTGCCAGCTCATCTTGACTTCAACGCTGCAGCGAGCGCAATACAAGGTGCCACGGCGTCACTGTGTCCTGCGGGTCAGGAACCATGAGCCGTGAGTACCGCGCACGCCAGCGGGACGTTCCGGGTGCAGGTTGAGCATGGCGAAAGCATTCTAACTGCTGTAAACGTTGCCGCAACTGGCAGACGGTTGGTGTGTCGTAGACGCGGGCGAGGCTCCTGAAGAGGGTCAGTGCCTTGCAGCATAAGGTGCGCAAGGCTCGAATCGGCAAGACAATACATTATCAGCGATTCCCAGGAAGTACCTCTATCATTCGTGTGTCTCTTCGTCTGCCACGTACAGTCGTGAGGAAAGCGTCGTCACCACTCCGAATTCGAAGATCGCAGTTGGGTTCTCATCGAGCAAGCAGCGTCTCGTTATCACTTATCAAAGTAACTGCGCCGAATGCCGGATGACATGCATGTAGCGCAACTTGCACTCGTATGCTTGATGGTCGAGAGTAAGGTGCAGCCGTGGGAAATGAACCCCCTAACCCGTGTGTGGCAAATTCTCACGGCCCGAGCGTCAGATGAATGAATGCACGTGGGTCATAAACCATCCTCTTGCCACCATCATGGTCTCACCGTCGTCGCTTGACACTCTCATAGCCATCGTGGAATGGAAGGCTTTGGCCACAGCTACAGCTCAAGGCTTATGATTATCGATTGCAGACCCAGGCGCTAGCGAAAGCCGCACGAGTTATATGCGTGCCCACTGGTGTAGGCGCCCAACAGCTTCTGCAGTACGTTATGCCACAGCTTCTCGAACTTCCTTATTGTCTTTTGCGAGTTGCCTCGCGACATACACCCTGCGGCATCATGGCCAGAAGGCTCTGCAATTGTTCATGTGACGGCATCGCATCCGCATACGGCAATCCACTTGTCCTAAAGGAGGTGTAGGTCCCCGTGTCTTTGTTCCTTATGTGGCCCCGTCGATTGCGGTGCGCGTATATATACGGGGACTGCTGTAGGCGCCCCGCATCTGCCATAAACATTGCCTTACTGCCCATTGCCTCCCCCATTGCTCACCTGCATTGCCACAGTGACCCATGGCGCCTCCGACCACCCACCTCCTCGCGCTGCTTACCCGGTTTTGCTACGACGATGCTGTGGCACCGAATGAGCATCGCAGGGAGGACCTTCTGGACGTGCTCATGAAGGACTCCATGTTCGCAGTTACTGCCTGTCTGGATGCACTTCATGAAGCGCTTATTCCTGATCACAAGGATAAGCGCGCGTCTTTCCCAGATACGGAGCCGGACATCAAGCACGCGATGGAGGCGCTCAAGGCCTTCGGTCTCCTCTGCAACATATGCGGCGGCGACAGTGCCATCTCCGACTTCCTCATCGCGCGCTGGCCGTCCGCCCTCGCCTGGATCCGATTCTTCGACCCATGCAAGAGGCACTTGCGTCCGTGCTCAGTAGCTCTGTACGCCCGTCCCGCGGACGCAATCGCGCAGGCGCTCTCTGGCTACGTCCAGCTGCTGTACAACAAGGGCATCCTCGACAACGAGCGCGTCTCCTTCAAGACCCTCCTCCGCTTCTGGAAGGACTTCCCCTGCCATTTCCCCATGACCGCGGGCGTGGGAGAGGAACCGAAGGAGGCGGACATCCTGTTCCGCGGGCGCGACGCGGCGATGACCGAGCTTCTCCTGCGCGTTCTCACGGCCCCGGATCCGAATGCGCGAGCGGCGGCGGCGCAGGCGATCCTCGCTGAGGGCCATGGTGACGCGAAGCCCTTCATGTGCGCGGCGGCAAAGCGCATGACTCTGTCGCAAGGGTTCGCGTACATCCCGCGCGAGCGGTACGTGCACGACTTTCCCCGGCTCGAAGACCACATCGTCCTGCGGTACCGGTACGCCGAAGTGTGCGTCGCACTCGTCGAGCTGGCGCCGCTGCACGACTTCTTGTCGTCGAGAGAGGCGGCGATGGACGTGATCAACGCTTTCCATTTCTTCTCCATGGTTTCCTTCGATCGGGCCGCTGCGCTGAAAGTGTGCCAAGTGCTCGCGGTGCTGTGCGAGGCGTCGTTCAGAGCCTGCGAGGCTGCGCTGAGGAGGGGCGTTCTCGTTGCTTTACACCGTTTCCTGACGCCCCGGGCTGGGGATATCATCCAGATACGCCTGAACAAGGGCAGGAATGACTTGGCGCCCGTCCGCATGCTAGCCGGCGCGTTGACTAGTGCACTTGTTACCAGGCCGGTCCTCAAGGCCTTCGGGGAAGCGGTTGCGAAGTACAATGTCGTCGACTGGGAGATCCCACCCTCGAGGATCTGGTACCGGCTGATGATCCGTTTTGCGCGACGCCAGCTGAACATGGATGCTTTCAGGCGTACTCTGATCTGCACATTGGTAAGCTGTGCGATGGTATCGCCACCGCTGATGAAGGCTCAACGTACTCACTTCCATGCCACAGTGCCACGAAGAAGGAGCTAGGTTCTGCTGTGCAGATACTTACTACTGCTCCGCCGTATGCCAAGCAGCAGACCGGCAACGCCACCGGCCTTATTGCAATGGCCCCGCGAAGGGTGTAGCGCCCCCGAAACTAGGTACGTCGCCCTCACTGCGCGCCAACTAGCTATGACAACTGAGCTGACCGACTCCCGCCTACATCACAGAAATCTTTGGCTTGGGTACCCGCGATGAGAAGTTCGTCGTGTACGCTGCCCATTGCGAGATGCAGCGCAAGGGCCAAATCTGGCGTACGATTTCCGCGTTCCTCGAGCGTCCTACCGTCGTCAAGAGCGGGCGGGACGTACACGCGCGGCTTGACTTTAGGGCGCCGAACGTCAGCGTAACCCTCTGCCTTTCGACTGGCGCCTTGCGTGAAGCGGATCCTGATGAAGACGACGACGACCCCGAGAACGACGAGAACAAAGAGAACTCGCCACCTACGAAGACCGTGTTGGCCATAACGCATCAAACCGCCAAAGCGACCCCGCGCGTGATTGTCGACGCCGTCTTCGACAGGTCCCAATCGATCGTCGTGCCGGTGGGCATGTATCGGTTCTCCTTCTTCGCGCCTACGCAAGAGTTCGAACCCAAGCCTAAGCTCGAGCCCAAGTCCAAGGTCGAGCACAAGCCCAAGTTCGCGCCCAAGCCCAAGCTCGAGCTCATGCACAAGCCCAAGCCCACGCTCAAGCTCGAGCACCAGGCCACCCACAAACAGAAGCCGACGGAAACCAGCATGGCCTTGATGACGACGGTCATCGAGTTCATTGACACTGGAAAGCTCTCGGACCCCTCGGTGCTGTGCTCAGATGAGTTCTTTGTGTGCGAGACGTCGGGAAGCGAGCCTCCGAGGTGTGGTGTAGCCAGTTTGAGGCGTCGCAGCGTTCCTGTCCCCGATAATCGACAATCCCGTAGTTCCAGGATTTTGACTGGGCTTCGAAATGGTGCGTGGGCCATGTCAGTCGGGTTGGGTGCAGGATGCTGACGCGAGAACCGTAGCTTTCGCGCTCCGGCGGAACTAATGCCCAAGCGTGCAATTGAGTCAAGGCCCTTCTTTATATGTGCTCCATCCTTTATGTGACCTATGCCTATCCTTGTATCGTCCTATGCCTACCCTCCTTATAAACCGGCGCGCTAATGTGTCCGGGTTATGCCTAACTCCTGGTGTACTGTATGGCTGTCTAATGCATACATCATCTACATCTTTCTTGGGTGCACCTGCTGATAGTCGGGGCCATTGAATGTGAATGTGATGCCTTAGTGCGTAAACCATGACTTTCTCTCACTTTCCGGTCAAAAACTCAATTTCCGGCAAATGCCGGCGAAGTTGAACTTCGACTTTTCGACAAAATTCGCCGCTTTCTCAGTCTTCGAGGTGCGATGGGCTCTAAATAACTCTGATATACACTCAAGAGGCTTCGTTGACTTCTTGCCTCGCGCCCGAGGCTACAAAATGGCCGCAGAGGCGCGCAACGTCTGCGGCACGCTCGGCACGTGATGTCATGCATTAAACATCTGCCAACGAACCTCGTCTTTTCCCAAACCACCACCGGCGCCAGCTTTCCTTTCGAAATCGCCATCTCTCGTCGCCGCGAACGTCGGCGACAAGCACAAAAGCTGAACGCTGTTTTCGCGAACGCGTTCCTGACATGATGCTGCGGCACACGGCCCGGCAAATACGGCCCTACGTAAGCCGCATTTACCTCTTTCGAGGGCCGAACCTTTACTCAATATTCACCCCCACATCGACCTGCACCCTCACCGACATTCGCCGCGTCGCCCACGTCGACGCTGGCGCCGGGATACGATATGGCGTTCTCCAGGCAGTCCTTGATGACGAAGGGCAAGCGGCCGTTCACCGCCGCGTCCCGCGTCCTCCACGCATCGTCTACAACGGCGTCGAGGGTCTTCAACGCGACTGCACCCACCTTCGCTACCCGGGCATTCGCGCGCGCCAGCAACAAGACCTCGTCGCTCATCCAGCGCGGCCTGAGTCGCGCGTACTCGACGGGAAAGAACGGTCCGGAATTTAATGGTGGTCAGACCACAGGGGCGGAGGTACCGTTATATCGTGCGTGCCAGAACCTTCTTGCCTTCTTCAATTCTGACATGCGCTCTTCAGGCAAGCTCATCAAGGCATGGACGGAGACGCCGACCAAGTGGTATCCCATCCCGATCGCGGTGGGCGCGATACTCCTCGTCGTGATCCAGTACAGGAAGAACTCGAGAAAGCGCAACCCCGAGGTCATCGTTGACGAGGATGGTGTCGAGGTTGTCAAGCTCAAGGGTCCATGGCAGGTATGTACACTCCACTTGGCGCGCAGAGTACGGCTTCAGTCTCCACCATATATCACGTGCATAGCGCCAGATCTCTCTGGGCCCCTGTACCTTCGCGACTCGGCGCACGACCTATTTTGTCGACCTGCCCAACATCATGAGCATGCAGTCTAATACAACACGCTTCAGGTCCATGTCATGGGTGCCCTCCCTCTACGGAACATGTCACGGTTATGGGGCTACATGAACTCCCTTCAACTCCCAGTTTGGTTTAGGCCATACGGCTTCAAGATGTACGCCTACGCCTTCGGTTGCAACCTCGACGAGATCGACCCTCAGGAACTGGAGAAATACGCAAGCTTGGGCGACTTCTTCTACCGGAAACTAAAACCTGGCGCACGACCGGTCGACGACGCGATATTGGTGCGTGTAGCATTTCTTCAGCCCGCTCCGTCGCTCATAATATCTGCAGGTCAGCCCCGCGGACGGCACAGTATTACACTTCGGCACGATCAAGGACTCTCGAGTCGAACAGGTCAAGGGTATCACATATTCACTGGACGCGCTTCTCGGAGTGGAACGTCCAGGAACCCCAACGGCATCGGTCAAGAGCACGCGCGATCAAATGGAAGTTGTCAACGACCACGATTTTGCGAACGTTAACGGCATCGAGTACACCCTCGACCAGCTCATCGGTGGCCAGAACGGCCACGCGCGACCTTCAGGCAGCACGAGCAGCAATGAGACCACGCCCCTTCTTGCCTCTGGCAGCAGCGACCCCGCGCCGCAAAAATACGGCGAGCGCGTCGACGCCTCCGTCCACGACCCCTCCGCCACGCTTAAGGACACCCTCGCCCACGACGCCGGCGTCGCCCGCGACATGGGCGTCCCCGCCGCGATCGAGGGCGCCCCCGTCGCGCGGCCCCTCGCGCGGCGGCGCAGCACCTCCGACCAGGACGTCCGCCCGGGCCACTCGCTCTTCTTCACCGTCATCTACCTCGCGCCGGGCGACTACCACCGCTTCCACAGCCCGACGGCGTGGGTGGTCGAGAAGCGGCGGCACTTCGTGGGCGAGCTGTTCTCGGTGTCGCCGTATATGGCGAAGCGGCTGGAGAATTTGTTTGTCTTGAATGAGCGGGTTGCGCTGTTGGGTCGCTGGCGGTATGGGTTCTTTGGGATGGTGCCCGTTGGCGCGACGAATGTGGGGAGTATCAAGATCAACTTCGACCAGGTGGGTTTGGCGCTTGTGAGGGTAGTGCTCCTGCTAATGCTTTTGGGTTAGGAATTGCGCACTAACGTTCGCGGCCGTCGACCACCTCCGGGCACGTACACTGAGGCCGTCTACTCCGCTGCATCGCCAATTCTGAACGGTCAACCGCTTTCATACGCGGAGGAGATGGGCGGCTTTTGCTTGGGAAGCACGATCGTCCTCATCTTCGAGGCGCCGTCCGATTTCGAGTTCGCGATCCAGGCTGGACAGAAGATCAAGGTCGGCAACAAGCTCGGCGACGTGCCACGGGATTAGGTGTCTTCTGCTCCGGGACCGGTCGTGCTCAGTCGCGGGACTAGCTGTCCTCTGTCACAGGACTAGGGTCCCTTCGTTACAGGACTGCGTGTCCACGGTCGCAGGGTTGACTATTCGCCATCGCGACCAGGAGCTGTAGAGGGGTGTCCTCCGGGAGAGGGACAGCGATAGACGTACATAGGCTACATCGGGGAGAAAAGCTACTCACATCGGAGCGGTCTGGTAGACGGGCGCCGCGCTCCATCATACATTAGTGCCTCATTCAATTCGTATCGTACGCATTCATTGGGAATTCAACTTCGCAGACTACTTAGTAGTCGAAGGCGCACCAGCCCGGGTGAGGGGGTCACCGTCAGTGGCAAGCGTGACTGCCACCGTAACTCAACTTTCCCGTGACCGTGAGGCGGACAACGTGCACGCCTCGCGCTGTTGCTCTTTGCCCTCATCACTCCCTGCGAAGGCTTGCGGCGACCAGGTAAGCTCTGCCATCTTCAAATCAACGATCTTACGCATTCATTCGCATACGATGAACGTCGTTCAGGATCAAGACAGCGCGCCAGACGAAGGCCCATCCCTCCCCCTCGAGCTACTCGAGCACATCGCCAACTACACCGATCCCCACACGTGCCTAGCACTTGCGCTAGTGTGCCGCGCTCTTCTAGACCGCAGCCGTCGCCTGGCATTCAAACAAATCGCTGTTCATCAGTCGTACGAACCTGAGCGACCCCGTCTTGCGATTACGACTTTTGCTGCTCTCCTCGACTCTCCGCTATGCACGTTCAAGCGGTACACTCATCGTCTCACACTGCCACCATGGCGCCGGAGCGAGGGAGGGCTGCCTGGGTTACTGCTGAACCTCCCCAATCTGGCAGATCTGCGCGTCGAAGGGTTGGAGCATACCCCTCCGAGTCGTATTCTCGAAAATTGCCACCCTTTTTCTCCCGCACATCCAGCTTTGACGAGCCTGACGCTGGAACATGTCCGCCTAGTGCGCTTATCGAGCCTCACGTCCGTACTGGTTTCATTGCCCAAACTCCTGCGCCTTGAGCTTCTCTGGACATCTATAGGTGCTTTCTTCAGACGTGACAGAACGAGAGAAGACGCCGTTTTGCCAATCACGGACGAGACATTAGGACAGCTTGAAAGTCTCCGCATCAAGATAGCCTACAGTACGGGCAACTCAATGCAGCAGCGGCTCTGCAGTTGGTTGCTGGCGCTGCCACAGTTCCCTCCCATCCGAAACCTCGGCCTTACGTTACGTGACTGCGATCTTCGCCCCTCATCTCTGCTTCGCAAGTTCATGCACCGTACGAGGCTCTCGCTTGCGGAGTGGACCATCTACCCTGACGAGTACGGCTTCAGTGGATATGACCGTACGCGTGCTTTTCCTTGGCAGGTGTTGTCGTTGATGCTGATACGACGTGACAGTTTGCGACCTCGTATTCTCGCATTACACCGTCCTGCACACCTTCACACTCGACCCGATCAGCCTCTTCATGGTGCGCACCCAATACCGGCACGACCCCGGACGCTTCCGGCGTCTCCTGCTCGAAGTGGTCGCTGCACCAGCGCTCCGAAACGTCGTCGTGCACCTCAAGGTTGACGACGAATACTCCGTACTGCACTGGGAGCCGGAGCAGCCGGATTGGGCCGCCCTCGACGACGGCCTCGTGAAGTGCCCTCTTCTGGAGCAGGTATCGTTCGTATTCCATTTGGCCTCGAGCCATGTGGAGAACGAGCTGGCGAGGAGGGCCATGGACGAGTCCACGACTGCGATTCCACAGCTTCTTCCCAGGACAAACTCCGAGGGAAAGCTGAGGCATGAGCAGTCGCTGTAGGGGATCGGTACGAACTCAAGCAGCCTTCCTGTTCGGCTGTAAGATAATCTTGGTTATAATGCTAGACTATGAGCGCGTACTGCATGGACTCGGTGGCGCTGGCGTCCCAATATCGTATTTCTCTACCTATGTATGTCTTAACCTCCGTATGCACTATACTCCTTTGAAAGTTTCTATTTACGAAGTCGAACAACAGAGCTGGACATGACATGAAGCGCTGCCATCCGGTGTTGGACTTGCTCGTGATCGTGGGTCCGGGAACAACCGCGCCTTTGACGCACCTTGATCTTTGCCATTGGCGTCGCACAGTCTTCGACGCCTGGGGTCTCCATCTAGATTGTTCCTGACGTCAGTAAGAATCTCGCCCACTAGCTCGCTTATTCTAGAATATTGAAACCATTGTAGATCCTTTCATTTTATCCTCACTTGTAACCGATGTCGGATGTCAGCGGCCTCAATCATGATGCAGGCCCTCGTCTCCCGCAAGAACTGCTTGAGCATATCGCTAGCTTCTCCGATAGCGAAACGCATGCAGTGCTGGGCGAAGTTTGTCGCGCGCTCGTCGACCTCAGCCGGCGGCGCGTCTTCGTACACCTGACCGCGAACCGGATGGAATCACTCAGGATCAGCCACCTGGTGAACGAGCTCGCCACGATCCTCGAATCGCCGCTCTGCACAATTTCCCCGCACGTTCGCCATCTCACGCTACAGCAACCTCTGCCTTACAGGGGCGGCTTGCCCGACGGGGTCTTGCGGCGCCTGCCCAACCTGACGAGCCTGACCGTGGACGGTACGGAGGATGAGCCTTGCATTCTGCCGGATCTGCAGCCCATATCGCACGGTCTCCTTCCCCTGACCGTGCTGACGCTCAAATACGCCAACGTCGTCTCGTTCTCGATAATCGCGCATGCCATGGTCGCACTGCCGCGGCTACAAAGCCTCTGCCTGTACGAGATATCAGACCAAGACACTGACGGCAGTTCCGACGAACTTATTCCTAACCCGCCGGAGGGCACGCTCGCGCACCTTGAGAACCTTGTTTGTATCATGGAGCGCGACATCGGCGCGCGGCTGCTGCGGCGCTTCCTGACCTGGGTGCTGGCGCTCCCAGCAACGCCACCCATCCGGGCACTGACCATACGCCTGCTCGGCGCAGAGCCAGACGTGCTGTTGCACGTGCGCGATCTCGTCGAGCGCATCGCACCCACGCTCACCGAATGGCGCATCGACCCCGACGACGGCGACGATTTTCTGGGAATTGAGTGTAAGCCACGAGCCACTGGAAATAGTTACTGTCACCCATCGTACAGCGATCTAACATCTCCGCCAGCCATTGACCTCCCCTTCGCGGCTTTCACTTGCCTCCGCACGCTCGCTTTCGACCCTATCGATTGGTGCACCCTTCGCGTCGGCTTCGGTGGCCCCTCTCGTGCCCTAGTCGACTTCCTCTCCCCCATCCTTGCTGCACCAAACCTCGAGCGCCTCGTCCTGCGCTTCAAGATCGACAAGTACGAAATTCATATATTTGAGGGGATCATGCGGCCGTGTTTGACTGGGAGGCGTTGGATAACAGACTCTCGGGGAAGGAGACGTTGCGGGATGTCGTCTTCATGATGGACTTCCGGAAGGTACTACCGAAGCTCGCGAGGGTGAAGTTGGAGGACGTGAGGGTATGTATTTCTGAGAGGATGCCGAGGTCGGTGGAGAGGGGGATCTTGCAGATAGAAAGGGTGAAGGCGGCGGTGGAGGAGGCTGGTACTTGACTCTACACTGACCACATACACATACTGTAACATGCGCAGACATCGGGAAGAATGCACATCAAAGCCAAAACATCAGTATTGCTGTATGCGAGCATAATTATCGCCTGTCTAATATGAGTGACTACTAGCAAGCTAGCCGGAGCGTCTCGATGGCTTCCTCACAATACCGAGTTCTTATCATCCACCGGACAGCCTGTACTCGAGCCCGCCGCTCGTGGCACATCGTCCTTCTGGGGATACAGTCAGAGTTGTGGGTCCAGTTGGGGCGATCGGGCTGATCACTTGATCGCATCGGGGAGAATTCGGAATTCTTCTGTTTGCACATGCTTATTAGGCCTTGACTCCAACGCTCACGTCGGCGAAGAAGACATTCCGGCATACGCGCAGGAAGTAAAGGCGCACTACCAAGGGACACATCGGTTTACTCGAAGCAATAAACCGCCTTCGCCATGCCCCCCAGCATCCAGGGCCTCAACCTCATCCACCCCTCCCCTCCCCCGAGCGCGGACCAGGACTTGGTCTCGAATGTGCCCGATCTCTCCGCGGCGCAGCTCGACTTCTGGGCGAACTTCAACTTCACGAACGAGGATGGGCCCCTCGGACCCACGAGCGACAGGTCCGCCAAGTCGTTCTCGGACAAGAGCGAGAGCCCGGTGATCAGCAGCGCGAGCGCCCAGCAGCGCGGGCAGCAGACGTTCCCCCAGCTCCCCAACCAGACCCAGCAGCAGCAGCCGCAGGTCGACATCGGCTCGCTCCTCTATGCGCTTCAACAGCAGCAGATCCAGCAGCAGCAGCAGCAGCAGTCCTTCGCCCCCCAGCAGCTCGCGAGCCTCCTCGCCCTCCAGGGCTTCGCGCAGCAGCAGAACCAGCTCTCGCAGCTGCAGCTCCCGCCCCTTCAGCCTACTCTCTCGCGATCGACTCCGTCTCAGGCGCCACCCGCCGCCCCGGTCTCGCAGCCACCTCCCCCCAAGCGGCAGCGCACGGTCTCCGCGGCAGCGGCCTCCCCCGCGACCCCCTCCCCTCTCAATACGGCCGGCATGTCAAGTGAGGCAGCCGCGATCGCTGCAGCGGAGGACAAGCGTAGGCGGAATACGGCCGCCAGTGCGCGGTTCCGTATGAAGAAGAAGGAGCGCGAGGTGCGTGGCAGCAGCGGGGTCCTCATCATGCGGTTCGCTGACTTCATTCACAGGCTGCCCTCGAGGGCAAGGCGAAGGAGCTTGAAGAGCGCGTCGCCGAGCTTGAGCGCGAGTGCGAGACGCTCCGGCGTGAGAACGACTGGCTGAAGGGACTCGTGGTCGGCGTTACGGGCTCCGTCGCACCGCCCACCGCGCCCAGTCAGCAGCAGCATACGGGCGGAACGGGAACGAAGCGGGGGCGAGACGATTAGTTCGCAAAATCGTTCGGTGATCTCATGCAGCGGAGGACAATGTAGTACAGGTGCGTTGCGGGACGTCCTTCCTCGTGTTGCGGGTTTTCTGATACGTTCGCGCAGTTTATGAGTATATATGGTCCGTATGTTGTACTTCTACGGGTACGCTCTCCTCTCCTATGAAGCGGTCAATATATGCCCTTCATCCTTTGCTGCATGCCTTTGGCTGTCGACCACGTTCCTCGCCCTCGTCAACCACTCCTGCCTCCTCGACATAGCGTCTTCCCTCCGAAGAGCGGCGCCCTCTTGCTCCTGTGCTCCTCTCCCCATTCTCCCTTATCTCTGCCACTCAATTTGCTGGGGCCCTTGTCCAGTTTGCTCCCGGCGGTGGAGCACGCCGCGGCAGACCGGCGCGGGTGGCACATGAATCGCCTTTTGGGGAAACGTCTCGACGAGATCCGCTTCCGAGCTCAGAGATCACCCGAATTCAGTTTGACGGCTCGTGGGCGCCTGTGGGTGGTTCAAGTCGCGGGCTGCTTTCCGATTTGCGCAGGTCGTCCGAAGTACTTAGAGGAACCCGGGGTCGTGAGCAGGTTTTTGAACATCTTCGCGGCCAAGACGATAGATTTGTACGTGCCACTCGAGGTCGCATACAAGGCCTTGACAGGCGTACGCCAGCCCATATGCGAACTACTTCGCGCAGACTTCGCTACCTCGCGCACGCCATTTTTGCGGCGAGTGTGCTTCACTGCTATTCAAGGGCTTTACGTCTAGGTGGCTTCCTAGATGGAGAGCGCTAGCTTCCTCCTGCTGATGACGAGGTATCTGCGATTGATAGTGAGGCAAGTTGTCTATTCCTGTACGTCTTCTACTTCTATGCGGTCCGTCTGCCTGACTGAAACCCACTTGCTCATGCAGGGACGGAGCGTCTGGTCGTGGGGAAGAAGGAATACGCTGAGGCTCGAGGGGTATCACGGTTTCCCATTCACCGCAAAAAGATGAAGAAAGTTCGGCTCGGATCGACAGCACTCGGCGCGCAAGTACTCGACCAACGCGCTTTCAATTTCATCCCTGCGAACGCGCGAAGTATCCAGATGGAGTACAATGCGCCGCAATCCGTCTCTCGACCCGCCGCGGCGCGCCTACTCTCCGACCGTGCTGTGTTGTGCCACGCTGTTCTGCTGCTGTGGCATGCTCCTTCCCGCGCCACGGCATACTCCTTCCCATGCTGTGGCACCTCTCACGACGACGGTGGGTCTCACGTAGTTCCGTGGCGTAGCCATCCCACCCATCGATCTGTTTACCCGAATTTCTGCACAGCTCGCAGTCCACTTGGCCTCGATTACATCCTGGTCTGCTGCTGGAGAAGGGCGATCTGCTGCTGGACCTTCTCGAGCGAGGCGCCGATTTTCTCTATCCGTCGAAGACCTCCAAGGTCGATGAACGTTCAAGCGCTACATGTCTAGACTTCATAGCCTCAACGCGGTCAATCCTCTGACCCACCAGACGACACCGTGAGGCTCCTGCTTTCTATGGTGCCTTCGCCCGAGCCCATTGTGCCATCCCTATTCGTCCGCCTTCCTGCCTCATCCGTCCACCTTCCCGCTGCATTGGTCCACTTCCATGCTTCATCCCCCCACCTTCGTACCGTCCAATGAAAGCTGGTGTGTCAGGCAGCGAGGAGATAGGACACATAGGGTGCGAAGCGGGTGGATATGAGCACGAAGCGAGGGGATAAGATGCGGAAGTACGACGCTCAATAGCATGCGCCATAGGCCCAACGGGTAGCGCAACACGCACCGTGCGTGAGTTTGGCGGTAATTCGATTTCTCGCTGCGCTGAGATCTGCCATTTTACCTCTTGAGTGAGCAGACGACACGTACGCCAAAATGGACCTCGCAGCAGAAATTCAGGGATCGGATTCGAAATTTCAGGATACCAGCTCGTGCGGTGAGAGTCAATTCTGTGCTTTATCTCGTTACTGACGAATCGCGATAGGGCTGCTTTACCTCCACTCAACCTCTAACATTTTCTTTACGCGTGCGTGCTGTTACGGGACGTAAGAAATGCAATTCTTCTGCTCGTCCATCATCCGCGGCGTACAAAATCTTGTCAGTCCGCAGGGTCTGAGTACCGACCTCCGTAGGGTTTGCCGACCGCCGCAGGGCTGTCAACGTCTTCGGACTGAGTGGGGCAGGTGATCTGTAGCGCCCAGCCTCTTCTACGTACTGCGACTTCCCATCCTATTCACCCTTACGCCCAGGTCGAGCTGAAGACTACGGGCGCCCGCTAGCCTCCTTCAGCGGTCAGTGCTCTCGAAGCAGCACGCCATTGAACCGGATCCGGCGGTCGCGCCCCTCCCTTATCTTGTGGCAACGCCTTCCTTGGTCGTGTCGCATTCGCTAGCCGACCTGTCAGGTCCTCCCGCAGTTTACGGGTTCTCGGTCAAGCCGCGGTCCTGTAAACAGCCAAGTCGCGAACTTTACGGCCAACCCGCGCTCTTCGCGGCAGAGGAGCAGGGGGAGCAGGTCAGCTGTGCCGGCGAGGGGATCGCGCCATCGCCCGGCGCCGTTGCGCCATCCGGTCCCACGGCGGGGGCGTGGTCAGGGACAGCGAGCGCGGGAGTCGGGGAGGTGTCGGACCGGAGGAGGGGACGATGGGCAGGCCAAATAGCGGGCGAACGTTCGGCAGGGTGGCGACGCGGATTGAGGTACGTTTATGGCCAGTGTTGTTTGGTTCTATTTGTTTGCTCGGTGCTAAATAGCTTCACGTGGACAGCGCTCTCGATTTTTGCGACTTGGCCTCTCGCTCGCTTCTTTCTGATGGCTTATAACTTTGACGCAGACTTTTATGTGATTTTTGACTGGGGGAAGCCTGTCATCGACGCCCTGCTTATTGGAATATAACCGCTTTTCTGCCTCAGGCCGCGACGCGACGAGATCATCTCTCTTCGACTTTTTCCATGTGTCGGAATGGAAGACGCAATTCCTGGAATATCTCGCCGTCACCAGCGACTTCGTAGCGCTCTGCACATCTCTCCACTATGGCCAAGCACTCGTTCGCTTCTTTTTGCGGATGCCTGCAAAAGCGATGGAGAAGGTTACATGTGCATCTGTTGTTCTCCAATGTGATGCGCAGCATGTACACTCCGCGCTGCAGAACGACGCCGACCCGTTCCTTTTTCCATAATTCGATCAGTGTGTCTTATCTCCGCTTTGCAATGGGGAAAGTGAGACCTTTACTTCGTGACACGCTCCTATTTGGCACGTGTCTTTTCCCTCTGACGCTCGCCTTTGCGAGAGGCAACCCTCGCATCAGCTCAGCGATGTTGGGCGGCGACACCGTCCACCCACCAACAGATGTAAGGCTTCGCTCGTGACATGTAATCGTCTCCTGAGTGACCGCTTACACAGACGGAGACGACACCAAACTTGGCCCGGTTTCGCGAGGCTCTTTCGGCAGAATGCGACAATCCCAACCAGGTCGTAGAAAGCTTCTTCCACATCCCACTTGTCCACCAGGTCCTCGAAATTCTGGTCACCACGGCATGCGCGAGCATCGAACGGGAATACGATGCAGGCCCCGACATCGAGTGGGCGGTGGAAGCCTACACGGACATGCTCGTGTTCGCACACGAAAGGGGCTCGCATGCGTGCGTCGGCGAGGTCTTAGAGTTCTTCAACGCCTTCTGGGAATGCGTGTTGTCTCTATGCTCCGGTAGGGGCCTCTTGAATCTAGGAATGCTGGTGGCGACAGAATCCGCCCTGGTGCAAGCCGGCGCCGTTGGGGCGACTTACACAGAAATGCATCGATTCTGTCGCAAGATTGCTGAACGCCTCAACGCCGTGATGAGCGTCCCTCGAGGGCGCGAAGCCGGCATGTTGAAAGGCCACTTTCTCCTGGTCTGCTTTCTTGCCCTCGCCCACTCGGCTAATAGCCCAGAACTGTCGCACGCTCTTCCACTTCACACCCTGGTCGATAATCTCTTCGCGCTCTTCCAGCAGGATATATACAAATCCAAATTCACCGACGATCTCGCCGGCTTTGAGGACGCAAATCCAGGCTCCCTTCTGTGTTTCTTTCTCCGCGGCTCCAGGTCGCTTTTCGACGCGCCGCCCAGGCATAGATCCTGGTCGACAACGCTCTCTGCCTACTTCGCCTTCAGCAAGCACATGTGCGCCTCCGAGACTGTGTTCAATAAGTTCCGCACCACCAGGGGCATCCGTTTTGTGGTCGACCTTCTCGCCCGCGCCTTTGAGGGGTCACCGATGTCAGTCAGCGCATCTGATTGCCACAACCTCATCGTGTTCTGGATGCCCCACTTGACGCCCCTCACTGTGCATGGTAATTCGAACAAGTCGACGCTCGACGCCATACGCATAGGCGTACTCCCTATCCTTGCCACGATCGTCGCCGGAGACAGAAACGCCCGGCCGGGATCCTCTGACTTAATCAAATACCGGCAATACCGTGGATACTTCAATACCTACCTCCTTGACGCTCTGATCCCGGCGCTCGTCTGGCCAGACACCTTGCTTGCCATACGGAAAATGGGCGGGAAGCTTCACCCGGAGAGGTGGGACATTTCATACATGCTTGACTACTGGCCGGAGTACGTAGGGTTCACCTTTCGCGACATCAAGTATTATCGTATCCTGAAGAGGACGAAGAAATGGGTCCGCAAGGTCACCGAGCGTTGCCACAACCCCAAGGTATGTCCCTACTAGTGCATGCGCTCGTTCTCGCTCCCTTATCAAGGTTTCTGCAGTGCCCTCGGCCCGTTAACGCATACCACGCCAAAATCTGCGCTTGCGTACAAGTGGCATACTGTTCCAAGCCCTGTCAGCGGGCGCATTGGCAGGACCATCATCGCGTCGAGTGCACCCGAGGTCTGAATGCGCGCGAATGTGAGTTCACTCATGCTTTGTATGTTCGACAAACTGACAGCGCGCCCTGTAGCCCGAAATGTGTTGTCCGAGTCCGCAGCACTCTGTCCTTTGGAAACAACCTACTTCGAGCGGTACTTCATCAGACAATGCATCGGCGACCCAACGATTACACCGCAGCCTCCGCCTTTGGCCTCGGAAGAGCATGGCCACCGCAGATCGTGGCTGTTGGACCTCTCTGTCAGGCCGGCGTCGATGGACCCGACATGGATCCAATTTGACGATCCGCTCCCAGCAGTAGAAAATCACATACGGCGTTACGTGCGCGTGCGGAAGGGTGCTACAACCGGACTCATCCTCGTGTAAACTGGACGAGGGAGCGAGCCATCGAAGATCGAGACATACATTGTCATTTTCAGTCTCCTGTACTTAAACGCGGGCATCCTTGCGCCAAGTAATCCGCTACAGATCTATGCGCATAACGGCCCCGCCCACCGGTGTAGGAAATCCGACAACACCTCCATTCCTCGACACGTAGAGGTTGCGGTTATCGCGCTTCGTGCGGCCCCAGGCCACAGCCGTCGCCGCTTGCAGGTCGGTACTGTTCGTGCTCCCTGCGATGACCGTGCTCTCCCCAGTCCGCCCATCGATCCGGATCACATCGCTGCTGCCGAAGACAGCGACGAGTGCATTCGCCTCCTCATCCAGCACGAAGTCGTCGTACAGCTCCCCAGACGCCACCACCTCCGCTGCGCCGTTCGCGCTGCCGTTCGCGAACACGGGCACGCGCGCGAAGACGGCCTGCGCGACGTTCGTGAAGTACACCGCGCGCCCGCGCGCGTCGTAGCGCACGCCGTTGGCGGCGGGATAGTAAGGGTACGGGTCGCCCTTCACGCTGAGCGCGTCGTGGATGGCGGGCCAGTATGCGCCGGTGCGCACGTTCAGGAGGTAGATGATGCCCGAGCCGGAGTCTGCGACGTAAACCAGACCCTTCTCTCTGGAGAAAAGGCCCAGTCCATTCAGCAGCTCGCCCTCGGGGACGTCAGTGACCTTCTTAATGACGGCCGGAGTCTGCACAGTGCCATGCGAGGCGCGGAAGGGGGCCATGTCTACGTGGAAGATAGCGTAGGAGCCCTTCGCGGACGCGAGCGTGAAGACGGAGAAGTTACCCGCGGCGACGTAGAATTGGTCGTCCTCGACCTCCACGATGCCAAGCAGACTCTCGTAGCCCGGGAAATCATGAACGAGCGTCGGCTTCTCGCTGCTGAACGGCTTGATATGCCAGAGCTCAGGAGCAGAGTCAACTGTGGCGAGGACTTCGCCTGACCGTCGGACGGCGAGATTCTCGACGGAGGTGTTGACCGGGAAGGCGTACACTTCGTGGACGGTAGGCGTCGTAGACTGTCCTACTTCAGATGGTGAGAATGAAGAGGAGCTCTGACAGGAGCGGTCGAAAAGCTCACCTTGGTTCAACAACGAGGGGGCTTTGTAGATGGCAAAGGACGCAATGCCGAACAAGACGGCAATTTGGATGCGATTGAACATTGCGAAGAGTCGAACTTAGTGAAGCCGGGAAGTAGCGAAGGGGTTGAGGATGTGCCCTCTTGTAGCCTCTGGATGCATCTTATAGGCGTACGCCTGCTTGTTCACATAGCTCTTCCGCTTGCACAGACAGCCCTCTCGCTTGCAAGACGCGCCAGAGTGCTAAGTGAGAATCTCTGAAAGCAGCTCGCAATGCCCACGAGCTTGGTAAAGTGATAAAATCAGGAATAACGCAGTGAAACAAATAGGAGGATGGGATTATTCACCTTGGTGTCCAAGCGTTCCGTAGCTTACACACCCAGGCGCGCGAGATCGATCACCCCTTGAAACAGGTTGGTCAGCCCTTTACGACTCTTATGCAAGGACTCAGAGGAGGGATTGTACGAAACTCAATATAGGGCTGACGTCTAGCTTCTCCAACCTCGAAAGGAAAGCGTTCTAGCGGAGGAGTTGTACAAACTACCTTACGGGATTTGCCGAAAGTTGAACATGTCACGTCACGCGCATACCCAGAGGTTGCATTCTGAGCTGAAGTCCAAGCCATTGCCTGTAACAATCTAAAGAGACAAATGAATATTTCATAGGATGTCGACTGTACTATGAGAACATGGTCGAGTATATCAAGGCTTCAAGCTTTTCTTCTGCTATTATGTCTCGCGATGCCTCTGAAAACCTGATTAGCGCTCGGCACTTCGTCTTATACACTGCTCAGGGGAACGTACCACGAGCGTCGCGAGGCATTTGAATCGTCAAGACACTTTTCTCTCCCGTCCGAGGCATCATATGTCGGAGACGCTGCTCGGCCGTATGGTAGGTCCCCTGCCGCTGCAGCGCCTTCGAGCACCCGCCCAACACGAACTGCAGCTCCTCCATCTGCTTCGCATGCGCCGCACGGCTATCCAGCTCCGCCCAGTCCATGAAGTTATCGAACACCTTCATCGCGTCCTCGCGGTCAAACACGAGCGCGATAGTGAGCTTGCGCAGCGCCGGTGCCGTGAGCGCCAGACTGATGAAGTCCAGCAATCGGCTGCCCAGATCGCTCACTTCGTGCCATGTCAGGCGCACGGGCTCGACGATGATGGAGCGCAGATGAGGCATGTGCGCAAAGTCGAAGAGTTGCACTGTACGGCGCGCAAAGGTTAGCAAGCCTGGAGGAGTGGCCGAGTGACGAGCGCCTGCTTACGATCCGTCGACGTGAAATTTATCCGTTCAATGGCATGGACCGCCAGCGTCGTCAGCGTCTCCGCCAGCCCGCTCATGAACGCCGCCGCTATCGACGCCATCCCCCAGTCCCCCCACGACGGGCACCCCTGCAGGCGCCGAATCGGAGGACGCACGCCTAGCGCCGCTGCCCACGCCAGAAACTCGCGCTGAAAGGCGATGCACTCGTCCGTCATGTAGCAACGCAAGACGCGCAGATTCGCTAGCGCGAGCGTATCCTGTGGCTGGGGCGCTGCGGGAGAGGCGGCGAGCCCGTTGGTGTACCCCACGCGTATTTGGTAGAGAGAAAGGATCTCGAGCTGGGGGAGCGCGCAGATAGTGGATGCGAAGCCGGCGAAGGTGAGGAAGCCAACGTGGCTCAGAGTGAGGCTCGTCAGCGCTGGGAGGCGGCACACGAAGGGCGCCACGTCGATGAGGCCCGAGGATAGATCGTTCGTCGGCGCCTCAATCCGGAGAGTGGACAGGTTGGGCAGGCCTTGGAAGCACGTGAGTACCTCCTTGATGTTTTTGTCGAAGGGCGGAGGCTTGTCGAGTGCCACCCAGCGAATATGGGGCGTGAGCGTGCAGAGTGGTGATTCGAGCAGTTTGTCAAGTGCGCGGAAGGATGCGACGCCTGCAGGGGTGTTCATGCGGTGCATCCTGAGCCGCTGGAAGGCGCGTCGACGACTTGGCTCTACGAGAGCATGGCATACAAGCCCAAGAGTTATGCAGGTTGCTGTATCTGTCAGGCTGAGGATGTGCTCGAACAGCTCCTGCGGGAGACCCGGAAAGGCATCCTCTAGTCGGTCGCTGACCATGTTTGCTGCGCTTCAATGAAGGTATCCGAATTCGCGCTCTTAACCAAAGACCCAAAAGTGACATCAGCACAAGCGGAGTTCGGAAAAGTACATGAAGCGGACACTCACCGTGGCAGGTTTCCTCGGAAGTTCTGCTTCGCACCGACGTGTAGACCCAGATGATAGCACAGTCCAAGTCCGTCGAGCGCTCACCGCCCGCACCCTGCGCGCCCCATCTTTTCCCGGCCAGCCGGAGTACCAGTGCCCGCTGCCGACCTCCGAAGGCATTGCGCGGCTCCCTCACATTCGGCTCAAACGTCCAACTTGAGTAACATCCCGCAGGAGACTCAGACTGTGTAATCACGGAGACAACACTGGTACAAGAGAACCTCGCTGGTCAGATAAATGTTCGTGATATATTGCGATGGAGCTGAAAGCAGCAGGCGTTCGGGAAGGTGTTCGACAACAAGCGTGTGAATTATTCACAGCCACATCCGTATCCGGTATATTCCACGGTCACGTGCAATCTTGAACTTCTCACGCCGAACTTATCGTCAGCTTCGTTGAGTTCATAACAGCACAGAGATATGTAGATATGGTATATGTAATGTACAGTGTGTATAGTTCTCTACGTGTTCTATAGTTTGCTAAGCTACACGGCTGTCATGCGCTATTAAGTACTAGGCGGCTACAGTCCGAGTCGTATATGTACCTCTATTGGTCCTCTCCAAAATATCTAATCATCCTCCTCCACCAGCTCTATACACACCGACCAGATCACCTTCCCCCACGGCAGCTCCTCCGATCCGCCAACATCCTGCCTCACCCCATTCGCATCCCTCTTCCCACCCCCGCTCGCTCGCTCACAGCACACAAAGCGCACCGGCTGGCCATCCCAATATCGCATTAAGTCAAACGAGAGGCCACCAGGAAGCACGAGAGAGATAGATGGCGAGAAGGAGAGGAAGCCGTACGCAAAGTCGCAGGTAACGACGGTGTCGGGCCCCAACACGGCCTCCTCGCGTGCGGCCGGCGTAGAGAAATGAGCTTTCCGTGCGCTCGCGTTGTCAAAAGTCCAGGAGAGTGCGTCGGCGGCATCCTCCGCCAAGGCTTCTTTGCCGATGGACGTGGAGGCCTCGCCGGTCGCGCCTTCGCCGAGAGGCGTCGCGTCCTCCACGTCCGCTACATCCTCGTCCACCGGCGTCGGCGGCCTCGTTCCTGCGCGGGATGGCGCCTTCGAGGAGGAGCCGGTCAGCTTCGACGAAGAGCCCGCGAGTTTGTTCTTGATAGACGCGATGCTCGACTTGTGTCGGAGGGAAGCGAGGCTGGATTTACGGGAGGGTTCTTTGGACGCCGAAGGCGGCGAACCCCTCGAAGAGGACAGGACCGACGCTCTCGACCCCGACCTTAGCCTGCCCTTGATGGACTTGATGCTCGAGGCACGAGACGGCGCTTTGGAAGGCGGGCGGCTAGCTTCGGGGGAAGAGACGGGTGATGGCTCAGACGAAGGGGACCCAGACACCTTGTCGCCATGCGGGAATGCAGGCTCCTGCCCCGCGGGCGAGATATCCAGATACGGCATCGTAGAGACGAGCGGCGAGAGCGCCCACGGCGTCGTCTGCGACCCGAGGTCGTGCGTGAGGGTGGGGTCGATGAAGCTCATGAATTTCAGCGCGGCGCCGCTGCCCCAGGGCAGCCTCAGCGGGCGGTCGAAGATGTTGCCGAAGAGGATGTTGGAGGCGGGGTGCGGTTTGAGGAAGCGGCCTGCGAAGGGAGGGGAACTCAACACAGATGGAGGGCGTCACATATAGCTGAAGACGTACCCTGCACCTGTATACTCCACGTTACCCCCTGCCTGTCCGCCCTTCCAAAATACCAGCTCCCGTCGTTCTTATCGTCCTTCCCTTCTCCGTCCTCCGTCCCTCCCTCGCCCTCGCCCACGCCCGCGTGGAAATCCTTGATACATGCCACGATCCTGCCCTCGAAGTCCTCTGACTTGATCTCGAAGGGCGTCGGTGAGTTGACGAGCTGGGTGATGTCGCTCATATTCGCCGGATCGGCGGTGGGGCCGGCGAGGACGCGGAGCCGCTTGGTGGGCATGGTGGGTGTATGGTGTGGAGGGTGAACGCAAAGGGCGTTTGGTGGGGTTAAGAGCAAGTAGGAAGGCGGGGGCAGGGTGTCTCGGAGAAGGCGGAGCAAGGTGGTCTACGTGGTCTTCGAGATATCTATCGGGGGCGGTTAATTCGTGGCAGTCTATCGGCGTATCCAGTGATTATTCGACGCTTAAGGTTCCAATGAAAGCTTGGGACAGAGACGGCGAGCACGAGGAAAGTGAATGCAGGAAGCAAGAGCAGGATGGCGCGCCATGCTGCGCGCTGCGCGGGTCGGTTGTGATGGCGGCCGCCATCGCGAGGAGGAGCTGTGCAATCCGCTTGACGTCACGAGGAAGCGCGCGCTTATTTCGCGGCGATAGAGCGGCAATCAATGCGGCGATGATGGACCGATTCGCTGGATAAGGCGGCTGCCCGCAGACCGCCAGTCCACTGGCACCTGCAACTTGCATGCTCGAGGGATTCTGTCAAAAGCCCAAAGGGAAAGCTTTGAATTCTGAGATGTAAACACTCGTTTTTTGAGGCCGGAAGGTCTCCAATATTCCGGTTACGAAGTCCTGATGGCATGAGAACAGCCGTCCAGTACGTCGACTGCAGCGTATGAGGACGAATGGTCTCTGTCGTAACTTCGAGAGAGATAGTTCCTGGGCCATGCGGACCATTGCTCGTGCAATCATGGTGCAACGAGGCTACATTTCGGCGAACTGCTAGGGTGTATAGACCAAAAAATATTATCCTCATGGTCAAATTGTTGTGTCGAGAGGGACAGAGCGTTGTTTGGCTTCCTCCTTCGTCCATGGACTTGAGAAGGAAGGAAAGCCTCGTGTTCTCAAATGAATCAAGTTCATTAACGCCGTCACGTGCATGTTGAACTTCCCCTGGAGGCACGCGACGCGCGCTTGGACCTGCCCCTAACTGTTTCCAAAACGGGACTAGCCCCTCGGTCTCGTCGTCGTCGGTCGCTGTCGAGCTCGCGGGTTGCCTTCAGCCTCCATCTGCAGGACCTTGGCTGCGCGCGTGCAGGTATCTGAACTGGACTCCCTGGTTGCACTGAATCCGTGGATCGCATCTAGACTCCCTTTCTTCTAGCTTGCGCGCTTCCCCGAGTTCATCCAGGCGCTTTGTGTCCCTTGCATGCGCAGAGACTTCACGTTCGCCAGTCCATCAGAGCCAGCCGAAGCCTACAAAAGCCCCGCGCGATGCTCATCAAGTTCATCCCCGAGGCCCCGCAGCCGACCGTCCTCTTCTCGCTCGCCTTCCCCGAGCTCGAGGAGCGCGGCGTGCAGAAGCCCCACGCGTGGAACATCCAGCTGAGCGCGCTCTCGAACGAGGACCTCGAGGTCCCCAGCGACAGTCACGCGCTCGACAAGGCAGCCGGCATCCCGAGCCTCCTGGATGAGGTTCTGTTCGATGTTCCCGCACGCGCGGTGTCGTGTCGCTACCAGGACGGCGCGGTCTTGCAGTGGCGGATGGAGGGTGTTGAATGCCTGCGCGCGCTCAGCAGGGTGCTGGAGGACGTCAACGAGTCCGCAGCGCAGCAGGAACGCGACGAGCAGCGCTCGAGGGCGGAGCAGAAGAAGGCGGCAGGTCAAGAGTCGCTCAACTCTCCGCCGGCGACAGCCAAGACGCACCGGCACAAGAAGCAGAGGTCGCTGCTTATGTCCCTTGTTGCGTGAGTGGCCACCAGCCTCTTATAGGCGTCGCGACTAACATATATGCAGGTCCATAGTTCCCCACCACTCTCATAGTCGGTCCACCCCCTCATCACCGACGACCCCGTCACTCCCTTCCACATCTGAAGCCAGCACCCCGCAAGACGACTTCATGCTCGCACTGCAGGCCTCGCAAACCGTCAAGCAGCCCGGCCTATCCCCGCGAGCGCTTCGACGTCGCGCGCGCTCCACCCTCGTGGACGCTTTCCGCCGCTTTGTCCTTCCGGAGCTATCCAGACGATTTCCTGTCCATGGGTACTACGTCTGGGTTTTGCAAAGCATGCTTCGCCGCACCCTCGCGCGCATGTCAGAGCTTGTCGACATGTTCGGTGGCCGGGTGCCCGATATGCGCCCGGGTATGCACTTCCTGCCCGACACGTCGGTCCCTTCGTCGATCTTCTACTCCTCGGATGAGGAGGATGGGGACAACGAATCGACAGATGACGAGAGCTCCGTGCATACACCATCGTCCGCACACTTTGGCTCGATCCCGGCTCGGCACCACCTAACGTCTACGTCCTCCTACCACACCTGCCGCTCAACAACGACGCTTCCTCCCGCGGAAGTCGCAGAGTACCGTGGCTTCTTTGAGCTGACGCGCCGCCTACGCTCTCTGCTTCTCGCCTGCCATGTCCGCCAGGAGCAGATGCAGAATGAGCAGCGCCACCGCGAGGCCGTCCTCGAAGTCCGCTCACGGCGCCGCGCATGGCTCAACCGCGCCCTCGTCCCCGGGCGTATCGGTGCGATCTCGCAATCCGGCCTCGCGATGCCCTTCCAGAGCTCGCGGCTCGCACAAGCAGTGTGGACGGCAGACGACTGGGAGTACGCGCCGGATCCTCCCCGCGACGCGCTCGCGGAGCTGATCGCGTGCGGCGAGGATGTGAGCCGGCTGACGGCGGGGCTGCGGCGGACACGCTCGACCGCGAGCGACATGCTGTTCCCCGTGTCGGAGGTCGACGGCGAGTGCGAGGACGAGGACGCGGCGGCGCGCGAGTTCGAGCTCGAGCTGGGCATGGGCGACCTGTCGCTGACGGACGAGCCCGTGCCGGTGCCCTCGCTCGCGGAGGAGCGCGTGCCGTGGGCGGCTGGTGGGAGCGACTCGGACGAGGAGCCCGTGGCGCTGCAGGCGCCGCCTCTGGTCCCGCGGCGGCGCACGCGCAGTATGCACCAGCAGCGGATGGACGTGAAGACGCCCGCGCAGCTGGGGATCGTGCAGCCGTCGGCGGGTGTGACCGAGTTCGGTGCGCTCAAGCCGCTGTCGCAGGTGGAGAGGGTGCTTGGGGAGGAGGACGAGTTCACGCTGGGGATGGACGTGCCGGTGTCGGTGGGGCGATAGGCGCCGTCAAGATTCTCTTCAACATCATGCTGCTCATTGCTCATTCACGCTGCTTCCTGGACCTCTCGCACGCACGGGAACAAGACCCCTCATACTCATCGTCATCTTCGCTATTGACCCACGATTCCAACCCAAAGCCCAATCCAACACCTAATCAATCGAAACCGAAACTCATCCATCCAACAACCCAAATCTCGCCGGCATCTCTGGAACCATCGCTGCATTCAACTCATATCAAGCCTAATCGCTGCATCTTCCCCGAGCCGCTTCCGTGCTCCGTGTATTATCTAGCATCTCTCATCTGTTCGTGTTATTCGTTGTTCGTCCTTGGTCCCCGGTCTTCGCTTATCACCTAGTATACGCCTGCCCCATTCACGCTCACCTTTGCATCTGCATTCACCCACCCATCCAACCCTTCAATCCCAACCTGCTCGATCATTCCACTCATACAACAACATAACTTACCTTACGCTGCCGCTTCCCCTGTCGCATATTCACGCCTATTTAATCCACCTACGTACACACATACATACAAACATATCGCCACAGCATACGTACTTACCCTCCAGCCCTTAAGGGGTTGTGAACTCATCCGGTACAACGAGCATAACATCAATCTTCGTATCCTGGCGCCCGCGTACTTATCACCTTACCTACCGCCCTATCCTCATTGCCCCCTCCATCCTCCATAGTACCGAGTACCCTAGCTCCCCGTATAATCCCTCGCGGGGTCCGTAGGCGTTCCCCAGTGCTTTTGTTCATCATAAACCCCAATCGTATGGCGCGCTTGTCGAGCAGGAGAAGTGCTCTATGGCAGTGTTCTACTTGGTCGAGGGAGTCCTTGAATGTCCATGGCATGTTCCCAGTCGAAGCCCAGCTTGTGGGCATGTAAATGAGAGGGTTCTCGAAGGGAGGATGGCAATGAGAAGGGCAGATGATGCAAGAATGCCTGATAGAGACTATTGGCTTACCTTTCTCCAACGGGCGCTTGGCACAGGGGTAGCGCGCACGCTTCGCATCACTGATTGCGTGAGGTCGTGGGTTCAAATCCCACAGTGTCCACTTTTTCTTCCTTCGTTGCCTTTTGTTCCGAACCTTCATGTTGCACCAGGTTCAACGTCGTCAGGGTCTTGTTCTCCCAGATCATCGAGACGCCATATCTGGGATGTGGAATGAGGTGATATTATCAGGCCAAGAGGTACAATACCATCGTCCTGGGTCGTCGACGTTCGACGGGATATAGCTTCGCACTGCCCATCTTCATTCACCCCGGGCCTTGAGTCGAGCCGGTGGCCTTGCCTGTAGTTTTCGAGGTGCGCGGAACACTCGTGACCTTCGGCCTTAACGCCTGAGGCCTGAGGCTATGAGCTTCTTGGAATATGCACGGTAAGTTCATTGGTGTTTCGTCCCTGCTTCGTTGGAAATCGACCACAGCTAAATTCATAGGAAGATTAGCCTGCACAGTCTGTGCTGTATGCCACCTCCGTCTATCTGCTGTATACGACGTCGCCTCATCGTCTCCCCCGGTCATCTTGTCCCGCAAACGCGTCCAATTCAGTAGACGGCCGCGAGTCATGGGGTTTCTGCCTGCTTCCCGCCCATGTTACTCAATCAGAAAAACGAGGCGATCAGTACAAGCAAGACACAGTTTCTCCGTTTCGTCTCCGGGGCTGTACGAGCGCCCACCAAGCGCGCGGATATATGTACGCGTTCATGAATTGACCGTACGGCGCCCACCCTTTCCTTCCCCTCCCCTTACCTCGCACGATGGGTTTGGTGACACCTATCCTGACGCTCGCGTTCATCGTGGCCGTCGGGGCCCTCTCTGTAACGGGTCTGCCCGCTATCGCAGGGGTCAGTCCCATTCTCGCGCTCTCTCTTGCACTTAGCTCACGAAATTGTAGCGCGACTCGTCTATCGAATGGCACTCTTGCGGAAAGCTCGATGACCAGTACGGTGCCATCGGCGACCCGCTCAACATCACATGCGGGTACTACGAGGTTCCGCTCGACTGGGCGGACGGATCGGTGGGCACCGCGAAGCTTGCTGTCGCTATATATCCGGCAACGAAGTCGCGGCGTGGGACCATGTTCGCCAACCCTGGTATGTCTCTTCCCTGCTCACCGACCCCATCAATTGACTCAAGTACCTCCAGGCGGCCCCGGCGGCTCAGGCGTCGAATACATCCTCGAGTACGGCCACAATATCAGCGCCATGACCGGCGGGCACTACGACATCGTCTCCTGGGACCCCCGCGGCGTCGGCCACTCCACCCCGGGCCCGCCGACCTGCTTCGACAGCGACGACGACTGGGAAGCGCTTTTCAACGGCACGCTCGAGGTCACCGGGATCGAGATCAGGGGCAACCTCACCGACGGAGACCAGATCGACGAGCTCTACTCCCACGTCGACGAGATGGAAGAGAGATATAAGACGCTGGGCGCGAGCTGCGCGAAGGCGGAGAGCGGGAAAACGTTGCCGTATCTGGGGTCGGCGGCGGGCGCGCGGGATATGGTGGCGATGGCGGAGTACTTCGATCCGGGGGTGCAGGCGATCAACTACTGGGGGGTCTCATACGGCTCGATGCTCGGGTTCATCTTCGTCAATAGTAAGTCGGGTCTTCTGTTTCTTTTCTTGCACAGCTAACCACTTCTAGTGTTCCCTGACCGCGTCGGACACGTCATACTCGACGGCTGCATGAGTGAGCACTGCGCATCCCTGACTGCGCTCATTGCTCACGATTGCAGACCCGATTCTATACACCAGTAAGCCGACCACAGAGGTATTCGTCTCTCTGCTGTCCGGCGACTCCATATTGATCCCATACACAGTACTTCCCGAACGACGTCGAGTCCACCGACGAGGCTTTCGCCGGCTTCGCGACTGGCTGTGCGATGGCCGGCAAGGGCAGCTGCAAGCTGGCGAAGAGCAACAACGACACGGCTGCGGACATCACTAAATATGTTCAGGATATGTTCGATGTAAGGCGTCTCCAAGGTCTTGCTGGCTGCTCTCATGCTCAAAAAATAATTCATAGCTCGCCCACGACCTCCTGGAGTCCGGCGCCGACCTCAGCAGCTCGCTCACCTCAGCACAAGCGCGCGCCTACCTCTACAACTCCTTGTACATGCCCGCCCATTGGTCCGAGCTCGACGACATCATCTACGCGATCCAAGAATCCCTCGAAGACATCGCGGCGGGCCCGGGCAACTCCACCTCCGTCAAGCGCGAGCTCGAGCACGCGAAGCGCCAGCTCAACGAGTCGACGCATCGCTCAATAGGCACCGGCACTGCAAAGCGCCAGATCAGCGAGGCCAGCGCGCACACGTACGCGCTCGAGGCGATCTACTGCGGCGATGGCGTCGACGCGGGGAACATGACCATGCGCGGCGGCTTCGACTCGATCGTGTGGGCCTCGGAGAACGTGTCGCCGATGTTTGGCCCGCTGTGGGGTGTGCAGGGCAATGTGTGCTTCGCGTGGCCTGCGAGGGCGGTCGAGCGGTACACGGGGCCGTGGAATAAGAAGCTGAAGAACCCGATTTTGGTCATCGGGAATACGGTGCGTGTTGTCTTCCAATCGAAGGCACTCGACTGATTGTGCTTTCCAGGCCGACCCGGTCACCCCTTTCGAGAACGCGAAGCTCATGGCTGATCTGCTTGGGGATAGCGCCGTTCTCCTCAAGCAGGATGGCTTTGGTCACTCGTCATTGGCGGAGAAGTCGACCTGCACGATCGACATCATCACGAAGTACTTCAAAGACGGCTCGGTGCGTTGACATCTTGGACCATTTTCATCCAAATCTGATCCGGTCCTCTGCAGCTACCTTCGGGCGACGACACGCAATGCGAAATCGACGACAGCGTCGTTCTCTTCCCCGACTCCGACGTCACCCAGGCGGGCGTCAAGGCGAACCTACTTGCCGCTGCTGGCAACACGGCCACCAACGACGCCAACGCATCGCCTATCGATGAGCAGCTCAAGGACGTCGAGTCCGAGCGCGACAGGTACCGCACCGCGACCATCGCTGTGAGTGCTGCCGCGGGCGTGCTGCTCCTCGCCTTGATCGCCTCCATCCTCCGATCTGCCCGCGAGCGGAGAAAGTACGCGCGTGTGAAGAACCCAACTCGCGAGGGCATCCTGGACCCCGCTTGGTTGACGGACGCACCGTCGCGCCATTCCTTCACCGACCCTTATGACAACACTTACGAAAAGCGCTGATCACCTGCGCATGCCTAGGGACATTCCAACGAACATTCGTATTTATCCAAATCGTCCTGTTGTACTCGAGCTGTATCGATATGTAACGGATCCTACTTGCACTAATGTACCGGACATCGCCTTCCACGGCTACAGAGCTGAACTTCGACTACCAAGGATCAGGAGTAAGAAGACCCATGAAGATGATACTGCAGGCAATGCCCAACTGTACGCGGGCGTATACGCGTGGCGGAGTGCTAGCTGACAAAGGGTCCTCGAAGTTAGGCAAAAATCTGGGCTCGCCCCCGGACGCGAAGTCGATGAGGAGGGCGTAACCGGCGTATAACGCTCTGTAGTTAATGACACTCGGAAAGCCACCGTCGGAGTTTTCTTGCAACATCCGTGTACCCCTGCTCTGGTGCAAGCCTGTCGGGTCGGTGATACTTCGCACGATTGCCTTCAAGTAGCAGCGCTCGAGGTTGGTCAGCGGTACTCCTGGATCCTCAAGCTTGAGGTCTGCATAGTGATCGGTCAGTCGCGTTCGCGTCAAATCAGCAATCAATTCATGCTGTACGCACGAGCACGGGCGTCGGGGCTGCTACAAAGCGCACGATGCTCTTGGAGCCAATGGCTCTTCTGGCAATCCCGCGAGCAATAAGATACTCGACCACAACGGCACATCTTGCGTGCTCGTTCGGTGCTGCCAGGACACTATGAAGAGCATATGTGAGCCAGCGATACAACGGACGCTGGATTTTCACACTCACATTCCCTCCGTTGGAACAACACTGAATCTCCTTCATAGATGCCCTCAGTCCTGCCATCGCCTCGAGTCGCTGCTCATACACTGGCAGAAGCTTTCGATAGGCCTCCCAGATTCGACCAAGTGCATCCGGACTGTGGCGCACAGCGAGCTTGCGAATCGCACAGTTGAGAGCGCGGAGAACAGAGGGCCAGACCAGCTTGGGCACGAGGACGATATCGAGGAATTTATCGGCAAGGTCCCTCCACTCGCTCACAGAGAAACCATCGCGATCGTTGAAAGCATGGAAGAAGTACCGGAGAAGGCCCGACCTCAAAGCATCCACGAGGAGCTGAAGTGTGTCGTCTTCCGCAGCGAGAAGCGCCAGTTGGTGAAGCCAGCGAAGGTTTGTCATCGAAGCGTATGAGACTGCCCCCGGGTTGTGGACTGGTAAGAAGACAGCCGTGCGAAGGAGCCTCGTCAGAACCTTGCCACCGTCCGCTACGATGAAGTTGCGGCGCAGGGAATCGACTTGCAGCGATTTTTCGCTGAGTTCGACGTATGGCCAGGACTCGGATTGCTCCGAACGCGCGTCGAGAGTCGCCAGAGATAGGTCACCGAAAAGAGTGCGAAGAAATGCCCCGGGATGCTTTTCGTCGTACTCGCAGATGTCGCCTAGGAGTTGGGAAGCATGAAGCGGATCGACGAGAGCTTTATGAAGACCCCTGATCATGGCGTGCGTGATGGGGAGTATAGTGACCGAGCGGACAAATCGAGGGCGCGGAGCAGTGTAGACTTCGAGAAAGACATTGATGAAGTTCGACTTCGCAAGGCAGCAGGACTGTGCGTTCGGGTTGTTCAGAGCGCCCTGTAGGATTACGCGGAAGACATAGAGCAGCGGAATCCTGCTCGAGCGCACTTCCCCCTCGACAAAGAAGGCCCTAACGTCGATGTCGCCTCCGCCGTCGCGAACATTGCGCGATGACGGAAGGAGGAACACGAGCCACTGCCAAATCTGTTCGAAGCTCCGGTACACGTTATTCAGGCTCACTCCGCGGGCGACCGCGTGTGAGACTGCGCATGAGTATGTTGTGAGGGCTTGTATGGCCTCGTCAATCGTCTCCGCGTCAGAGGCTTTGAGAGGACATTTCGGTATCTTTGCCGAGTCCAGGAGTTGCAGCAATTCCCGAAAGACCGTGAAGTGTGGGGACGGCCGTCGAGGAGCATGAGATAAAGTCGAAAGGAAGCGCGTCTGCAGGTCCGTCGGCGGGAACGGATACAAGTCCATGAAGTGCTGCATTCTCGACTACTTGTGTCTCTCAGCGGGGTGTACCAAATAGACGCTACAACCTGATTTACCTGCAAAGCTGCGTTTGCGCAGAGTTCGGTCTATTGGAAATTGACGTCGAAGATGAGAAGCATAGAGGCTCCCAGTCAAGCGAGGAGAGATAAACCGGTGAACAGGGCTGGGGCAAGCGCAATGAGCTTAGGCGGGAGATTTCAGAAATCGCTGTGAACGCAGGAAGCAAGGGATTATCGTGACGCGTGACATCAACCATGAGCGTGAGTGTCACTCGCCCTACCTCGGCTTCCGCGGAGCGGCGGCTTGAGTTGGCGCGAAACAGGTTCCTTCCCATCTCGTCGAGCAAAGCCTCGTCGATGCGCATAGTACAGGATCAACGTAGCGAAGGAAACGACATGCTACCAGTAATCAGCCGAAAGCGTACCCATCAGAATGACACCGACTTCCTGACCCAGGCGTACGCGCGCGTAGACATGTGGCGGGTCGCAGGGCGGCAGCGGATCTGGAAAGTTATGGGACAATCTAGGTACTAAGCTCTGCGAAAAGTCGACGACAAGCGCATATCCAACGTAAAGCTTGCGATAATTGACGAGTGCGGGCTCGCCATCAACATAGGTGATCATCGTGTGGCCATTGGATTGGTGCAGGCCAATCTTGTCGGTGAGGCTGCGGACCAGCATCTTGAGGAAGCACCGCTCGAAGTGCTGAAGGTTGAGTCCTGGATTCTCAAGCTTGAAATCTGACAGAAGCATATCAGCCTTCCGTAGCGAAAATACAGGACTCCATACACGCACGAGCTCGAGCGTCCCGACTCCTGCATATGGCGTAGTGCTCGGTGCGCCAGTGATACCTCTGGCATTCTTCCGAGCAGTAGAATGCGCGGCCGCAGATGCACATCTTCCGCACTCGTTGAATGGGATTCGGGCACTGTGGAGACGTCAGAGAGTGCAGTCACGGTGATATGAAAATAATCACTGACAGTCTCCATATTGTGACACCGCTTGTACTCCTTGAGTGTCGCCCTCAGTTTGCGTATCATCTCGACACGGACTTGATAATGATATAAGAGGTCGCTGAGCTCCTCCCAATCAGGCTTAATCAACTCGGGATCGAATTTGACGTTGTCCTCCTCGATGGCACGCGAGAACGCGTGTACGACGTGCGGCCAAACGAGGGCGGGCGCCAGCACATTTTCGATGAATAACGTTGCGGGCTTCGTCCACGTCTCTCCCCGCAGGTAGTTATTCGGGTCGATGAAGACGCGGATGAGGTAGGGGAGCACACCAGCCTCTAGAGAGTCGGTAACAACTCTTTGCGCGTACTTCGTACGGATGAAAAGCGTCAACTGGGAGATCCAGAAGATGTTCACCTGCTCGGCGAACGGCGGCGTCTCGTCGATGATTTTGTCGGACGCCTTGCGTAAGAGATCGATGACCCTCTTCACACCGCCCCTCCTGACGAAGTTTTCGACCATCGGCTCCGACTCCAGCAGTGGTTTGCAGACGTAGAAGTAGGATGGATGGAATACGTCAAAGGGTATCTCGAAGAGCAGTGCCATGTTCTTGACGAGGTGGGTCAGGAATTTGCCAGGGTGGAGGTTGTCATACGACCAAATATCGGCGACGAGGCGCGAGGAATCGTCGGCTGCCTCCATCGCGCGGTGTAGGCCTTGGACCATGAGATGCGTGAAGAACATCGTAGTTTGGGAGAGTCCCCGGGGGTACCAGGCGGTGTAGACAGAGAGGAAGACATCGATGAAGTCGCGCTGCGCAAGACAGTGCGCCCGGCCCGTCTGATAGCCAGCAGTAAGGATGCTGCCAAAGAGGGGTCGCAGATGGCCCAGCAGAGCCAGCTGCCCGATCAAGACTTCACCATTTACAAAGGACGGCCTCATATTCTCGTAGTTGCCGGTGTCGCCCAGGTTGCCCGAGGAGGGGAGGAGGAAGACGATCCACTTCCAGATGTCGCTGAATATCGCATATGCATCCTGCTCGACGTCTCCTCCGCTCTCAGAGGCTTTACTCAGCAAGCGTGAGGAGTATATCGTGAGCGCCTGCATGGCCTCGTCGATGACGGGCACGTCAGATGCCTGCAGAGGGAGCTTGGGTATCTTCGAAGCGGCGAGGCGGGCTTGAGCTTCTTGGATTATTTGCGAGCGCATGAAGCGCTGTTGAAGCTTATTTTTGCCGACTTTGTCCAAGGCCTGTTGGAAGCGTCTTTGCCATGGCGTCTCAAACTCTCGTGCATGGGCCATATTTGACCTGCGCGCTCGAGGTATGAGCATTGATAAAAGGCAGCACATTTCAGATAGGGCACGCCTCACCTCCGGTTCTCTTGTGAAATCAAAAATTCGAGAGCTCAGACGCAGAGCTGCAGCCGCAGATACTTGAAAGTCTGAGGACTTCCGGAGCGTGATGGAGGCGGGAAGGAAAAGCTAGCAATTTCAACTGCGGCAGCCGTGACGCGAGACGTGACCAAACCGGGTCGAACCGATACGCACGTGGTCATGGACCCACAAGTTCAACTTCTCAAGTTGACGACAAGCACCACGCACCCTTACACGTTAATGCTTCATTGATGCTTCACAGACAAAGGGAGAGCTCAATTTCGAACAAGCAATTCGATACTGACTGTCGATTCTGCAATGTGAACAAGACGACCAAGAATCGTAAGAGCGCAACCGCATACTCAGGACAACCCCATTTCCTAAGTCCAAGTGACCTCCTGCTTCCAAGTGCGCTCAGGGAAATGAAGGTTCCAAGAAATACCTCTATGGTCTCCAAGACAAGAGTCGTGTAATTGTACGCCGAAATCACCAATTATCTCTGGAAATGTTGCCTATGTAGACAGTAGCGACGTCGGGACCTAGACGAACTCGCACATATACGCGGGGCGGATCGATCTCAGGTAAAGGGTCATCAAACTTTGCAACTAGTTGTGGTATGAACTCATGCGTGCAGTCTATGGCGATGGCGTATCCAACGACATGTTTGCCGAAGTCGGTATACGCCGGCTTCCCATTGACGTGCGTGGTGATAAATTTTCCTTTTGACTGAAGGAGATTGCATTGGGTGGCGAGATCTCTGGCAATTTTGACAAAGAATCGGCGCTCCAGATGCGATATTGGTAACTCCGGGTTCACCAATGCGAAGTCTATGAGGAGGTTCATGGAGTAGCTGATTGTGGTCGGAGATAGATACGTACTCGCGAGGGCACTAGGGGCGTGGCTGCCGCAGCGTCTGCGGTGTTCTGCGCGCCAGTGGACTTTTTGACAGGTCCGCGAGCAGTAGAAAACCCTACCGCAGATGCACATCTTGCGAACAGGCTCGCTGGCGCCCGGGCACTGAACGCGGACACACGTGAGTGACGATTTCTTCTGGCCCGAGGAGAGTGGAAGGTAATCCACCTACCTGCGCATTGTGGCACCACTTCAGCGGCTTAAGCTCCGCCCTCAGCTCCGCCAGCATGGCGAGGCGCTTTTCGAACAGGCGATAGAGCTCGCTGAGCGCGTCCCAATTGGGCTCTATCTCGTCGATATCGTACTTGATTTTGTCGTCCTCAATAGCGCAGTCGAACGCATATAGTATATGCGGCCAGACGAGAGCGGCTGCTAGCACCATTTTGATGAATGTCGTCGCAGGCTTTCTCCATTCCATATGTCGCAAGCAGCTTTGGGCGTCGACGAAGACGTCACAGAAGTATACGAGCAGGCCAGCCTCCAGGCCATCCATAATCATATCCTCAGAGTGTTTCGTCATGGCGAGGAGATGGAATTGTGACATCCAATACGTGTTCAAACGCTCAGCAAACGACGGGGTGTCGTCGATCAGGTCAGCGACTGCTCTCCGCAGGAGACCGACGATCTTCTTGGCACCCCCCGTCCTGACGAACTTGTCCACTAAGGCATCTGACCCCTGGAGCTTTCGGCTCACATCGACATAAGGCGTCAAGCCCTCCTCGAACGGTATATCGAACGTCCCCTGATGCTCTTCGATCAGAGCGGAGAGAAAGCGGCCGGGATAGTGACGGTCGTACTCGCATATGTCGCGCATGAGGCGGGGGGAGTGTTCGGGGTCGTCGAGAAGGCGCGCGAACTTTTGGATCAAGAGGTGCGCCACGAATGATACTTGCGGGACGATCCCTCGAGGGCAGGTGGGATCAGTGTAGACCTCGATGAAGGCGTCGACGAAGTCGTACTGCGCTACGCAAGCGGCGCGCCCGACCTTGGACCCCAACACGCAGTTCAGGAACATCCGCATCATGATCAAGAGCGGTAGCCTGCCCGTCGATATCTTGCCGTCCACAAAGTGCGTCGCCGCGTTGTCGGGGCTTCCATTGTCCGCCACGTTGTTCGAAAACGGGAGGAGGAACATGAACCATCTCCAGATATGATGGAACACAGCGTACGCCTCTTTCTCGAGGCTGCCTCCGATGGTGCTGACCCTTTCTAGTAAGCGCATGTACGCAACCAGCGCCTGCACTGCTTCGTCGACGACTTGGGCGTCAGAGACCGTGAAAGGTCGTCTCGGAATTTTTGACGAGTCCATACGAGCATGAGCTTCCTTCACGATAGGCGAACGAAGGAACTGAGGGCGCAGCGGGCCAGTCTCGGAACGTTTCATCGCCGCTTGAAAGCGGCGCTGCCACTCTGACCACACGGCCGTTCCAGGTTCATCGGTCATGACTTGGATTGCTTCATAAAGACATAAAGTCAGTCAGTACGAGACGCTTTCCGCAACTTCAATGCCGTGTTTACTCACCTACGAGAAGGCCTCAACGAGGTACAGCGCGTGTTCAACTGACCGTGGGATGAGCGCAGAAAGTCGAAAGCGACGAGTCAGAGTCAGCGCAATCAAAGGCGCAGACCAGGTTCGTACGCGTAATTGGGAGGCTCGTCGTGGCGTGAAGCAAAAGAAAAAGATTGAATTCGAACACGCCGACGCATCGACGGCTCACAATGCTGTCGAATACCGTGCGCGGGCTGTCCCAAGCCAACATTCGGACGCTCTACAAGGCATGTGTTATTCCCATTATCACTTACGCAGCTCCGGCCTGGTGGACAGGGAAACGAAAGCACGAGACGGTATTGGGCAAAATCCAACATCGTGCCCTACGCCTCATATGCGCAGCCTTCCGGACGTCCCCTATACACGCCCTCGAGGTGGAGGCATCTATCCCACCCCTAAGGCACGTCCTGGACCAAGAAGTACGCCGATATGGCGTCCGACTAAACAAGCTAAGTACCCAGAGCCCGATAATCGACCGCTTACCGAATGCCTGGCGCAGCGGGAACACTCCAACGCGCCTCCCTCCCCTCCCCGCCAAGAAAAGGCGACGACGCCCCACCACGAAGGAGACGACCCCTATTCTCGAGGCAGCCAAACACACGGACCCGAGCCACGAGCGTCTCGCGCCGTTTGCGGCACCACCCTGGCGGCGCACCGCGAGCGACTTCGGTGGTAGGATGCAAATATGCGGGACAGAGAGCAAGAAGAAGGATGAAGCAGCCAAAGCGCACTGCAACAAGGCAGGAAGGTTGGCTTGGAGGGACGACCATCTGCTCATCTATACGGATGGTTCCCAACGCGAAGTGAACGGCAGACGGCGTGTTGGCGCGGCAGCGGTCGCGTACCGGAAGGGGCGCGAGGTCCAGACCATCGCACACGGTCTGGGAGAGGAGGCCGAGGTATACGATGGAGAACTCGCCGCCCTCATGCTGGCAGCCCAGTTCGCCACTAACTACATCAGAGAAAATCCCCAAATCCGTCACCTACACTTCTTCGCTGACAACACTGCCGCTATAGGTACCATTTTCGACCCGAGGCCTCACGCAGGTCAACGATATTCGCGCGTATTCCACGAGAAGATATGTAAGGTGCTGGACGACCACGAGCACCTCACGGTCGAGATCGAGTGGTGTCCCGGCCACAAGGACATCGCTGGCAACGAACGAGCCGACCAGCTCGCGAAGCGCGCAGCGGAGGAGCATTCGACGGAATCGCGCTCGAGAACGAACGCTCTACGCAGAAGCCGAGAGGAGACGCTGTCTGCGTGGAGGCGCGAGTGGGACCGCCGCCCGATAACCGGACGGTTCGCCATCGCCAACCGCATAGCACCGTCGTTGAAGCCGCTCGCACACTTTCGGGACTTGTGCGGGGACCGGGAGTTGTATGGACGAGTCGTACAGTGCCGCCTGGGCCACGGGTTCTTCGGCGAGTACTACAAAGACTTTGTGCCCAGCGAGAACATTGACTGCCCCTGTGGGGAACCAGTACAGACACGACCTCACATTCTACAAGAATGCCCTATCTACGAACAGCACCGCCACATACTCCGCAAGGTGTCCGAGGACGTGGCGCTGGCGGAGATCCTGGGCACGCCAAAGGGCATTGACGCGCTAGCCCGCTTCCTCAAGAAGAGCGGCGCATTCACGAAGACAGGGCACCCGCGGGCAGAACCGCGCGCGCCGCGGTGGGAAGATGAGCCTGATCCGGTGGGGGAGGATGGGTGGATGGAGGACGAGGGATGGGAGACGGGCGAGGAGGAGGAGGAACGAGACGAGTGAGGGATCGGGCAACGAGGGGAGGAGAGAAACACACAGCGCTTCGGCGTACCGACTGCACGCGACTCGAGCCGCTCTTCGACGACCTCTACACCGAACCAGCCTGCAGTGGCTACAACCAGACAGGAAACTATGTCACATGCGGAGACCGCCGAGGAGATCGGACACTACGGACAACATAGTAGAGGTGCCCGCCTATGGGCTAGCGCGTCTTGGTACTACATAGTTACCTGCTGCGCGAATAAAATGCAGTGACAAAAAAAAAAAAAAAAAAAAAAAAAACACGCCGACGCATCAAGCTCATACACGTGACATCAATCATATGGATCTACAACTCCAACCGAAGAGCAACATCATTGATTATGGCAGTCACAGAATGGTTTTGGGTAGTGTAGGTAGACAATCTGTCGATAGATCTGGGAGGAGACCCCTGATCAGGTTTGATGCCCATCCTTACAAGGTAATATCCCCCAAACGCGCATCTAAACTGCTCCGGTCGTCTAGCGTGCCCACATGTATCGTTCCTACAGCGCTCCCCTTCCTTATGCGCGCATATACACGAGCCGTCGTTCTTACTCCCTCTGTCGATGATTCCGATTCCAGCACATCTATCACGGAGGGCATCATTTCGCGACCCGTCCAATCCACGATGTACAGTCGCTCGCCACCCATGCCACCGTCGAGCTGCGGCAGCGCGGGCAGGTTATTGGGATGCATGACGCAGCGTTTGATAAACATGCGCTCCAAGTAGGACATGGAAATTGGCGCGGGGTCCATTTCGGGTGGCTCAGCGGGTCCTCCGTGCAAGAGCGATCGCCATGGGCCGCTAGGAGGGGCAGAAGCCTCTATCCCACGCGTGCAGGTGATGCGATGTCGTGCGCGCCAGTCCGCCTTCTGGCAGATCCTCGAGCAGTAGTAGACCGCGCCGCAAGCGCATATGTGGCGGATGGGCTCGGTCGAGCCGGGGCACTGTAACGCGATATGAGCGTGCAGTGGGTAAGATGATCGCAGGCAAACATACCTCCGCTCTATGACAGTGCTGCAAGGCCTTCGTCTCCGCACGAAGGTCCGTCAGAGCCTTGAGACAGACGCGATATCTCTCGAAGAAAGCACGCAGCTCAGGCACGCGGTCGACCATCCGACGATCGTCTATGTCCACGATGAAGTGCCCTACCTTGATCGCCTTCCGGCACGCGCGCAGGACATCAGGCCACAGCAGCGCGGGGCCGAGGGCCGTCTGTATGTACCTCGTGCTCAGCTGGCGAAACTCCAGCTCGGTCGTATCGTCCTCGAATAAGCATAGCTGAACCAGGATCCTGAGAACGCCTGCATCGAAGGCCTCTACGATGGGCGACACGGTGTCCATCGAGGCGGCGAGGTCGAGGAGGACTGACATGCCGAATTTGGGCGCGCCGTGCAGGTTGGCGGCTGGCTGCATGAGCTTGGGGGCTGGTCGCACCTGCACGAGGAAGTACACGATGAGTGCGATCCCGCCGCGACGCCGGAAGTTTGACATGCACTCCGGGGATGCCTGCAGGAGCATGGCCGCGAGGCTGATGTAGGTTCGTATGTGGCGTTCTGACTCGGAGAGACGGTCCTCGAAGAACCACGCCAGGCGGTCGACCAGAGAGCGCGCCAGACAGCAGTCATTCTGCTCGTCGAAGGACATCACCTTCGCCAGTACGCGCGAGCCGTATTTCGCGGACTGCAGAAGGCTGAGGAGAGACTTGGCGAGGTCGTCCGGAAAGTTGGGCCAGTTCCCGGGCGCATATGTGCGGAATGGGGTGGTGAGGATTGTGCAGACGATGTCGATAAAGTCCGCGCGGGCAAAGCATGCCGCAGGACCCGCATCAGTCTGGAGTATGTGGACGAAGATCTCGCCAAGTAGAGTGTTGCACGTCGCCATCCCCATGTGCACGTTGCCGTCGCTGTCCAGATAGACCTTGTTTTCATAGCGCACGTCGCGGCGTTCGTCCCGGGTGTGATGAAGATTCCCCGACGTTCGCAGCAAGAATTTGACCCACTTCCAGACGTCAGGAAGATGATCCAGCAGTATACTGACTCCTGCGCCACTGTGAGCCTCCGTGGCGCGAAAGTACCATATGTAGGCCGACAGAGCTTCCACCGCATCTTGAATGGCCACCGCCTTAGCTTTGTCGAGGGGATGCTTTGGAATTCGCGAGGGATTGAGGCGAGCGAATACTTCTTGAGGAATAGGGCGCTGCAGAAAACGTGGGAAGGTACCCTGTCGCATGCCGTGAACACTCCAGTCCGCCAGGAGGTCATCGTATAACGCGGTGGTCGACTGCATAATGGTGAGTTTGGCAGAAGAGCCGCATCAAGATGCAACTGACCACCCTGAGTTCCCCACTTACGCTGGGATCTCTCATGACGGGGCCCTTGTCATCGCCGCCAAAGGTTGGAGGAGGTTGGGGCCCAGGCATCGCCACGAGACAGGAATACCAGGTCAAGCAGCGTTCGGCTGTTCACCAATAGTTATCATGGATTATGGGGTACGCCAATCCGAGACAGGAGCTTGATTTCAGACCGAGACATTGCCAACCGTAATCTGAAAGAGGAAGTCGAACAGCGGTCTGGTCGGCAAGTCCCGAACTCATGTGGCGTCGGCGTGCTCGCTGACCTCGACTTGTCAAGAACATCGACGGCGTCTGCAAGCGTACGAAGTTCAGATCCCGTTTTACAAACACTTCCTACCCCTCGGACTGTATTGCTTGCTATCATGGGAAGACTCGTCATTGCACACCACAAATCCTACCATCCGTACCGCAGAGACAATATCGAGCGCGTGCGCCGCGATGAGGAGGAAGCAGAGCTGAAGGAAGCTCAGGCGGAGGGGAAGATGGCGCTGGCTGTATGTGAGTCTCTTTGCAGTACTCCAAACTCTACTGACCGCGAACTCAGGACGCAGAAGCGCGCATCGCCCTCCTCCGCGATAGAGCTGGCATATCCGACAAGAAGAAGAAGAGTCGGCGGGATGATGACGACAAGCTAGCGAGCTCGGTTCCCAACTCGGTGAATGCGGAACTGGGGGCGCCGCTACCGAGGACGAACGGGCATATTAACTTCTTCGAGGATTTGGAGCAGGTGCGTGGGACCTGCCGCATCGCGAGAGGGAAGAGGCTGAGCATCGTTGCAGTCGAGCATGGTAGCCGCGATCAAGTCCTCCAGTGCTTCAAAGAAGGCAGGACCGTCTACAAGCACTGCAGAAGACGACAAGGGGATCGCGCTCGCGCCATCAGAAAGGGACTTGAATCCTTGGTACTCTTCCCGTGAGATGCCCCCACCCACTGACAAGGAAGAGCAACGGAGGTGCGTGTCATCAAGCTATTGACTTTGCCGGTTCTGACGCTCCTCTAGGAGACGAGACAGCAATCGCAAGTCTGCACACGATCCCCTCACCTCGATCACCAAGCAACTCTCTTCTCATCCCTCCCCCTCTTCTTCATCCGCCTCCAAACGGAGGTCCCTCCCCTCCTCTATACAACACGCCGATCCCGTCATCGGCGAACGCCTATCGCGCGAGTCGTCCGAGCGACTGCGCGCGCTCGAGCTCATCCGCCGAAAGAAGCGCGAGATGCAGGGGAGTGAGACACCCAGCACCGTCCACGGCGGCTACGACGACATGTTCAATCGCGACGAAGTCGAAGCCGCGCGCAAATCTAGAAGAAGGAGCGAAGGTGGCTCGCGAACCCGCGACCGCTACTGGGATGATGACAGGAAGGAGAGGGCCAGGCGGGACGAAAGCCGAGGGAGACATAGCCGGGGATGGTGAGAGCAGGGCAGGGTATTGGTGGATGCTGAGTGGAAGCGCTCGTATCCCTGGACTCTCGGATGTTCCTCGAGAGGGACGCATAGGTGTGTCGGGAGTTCAATCTGCGCGGTGCCTGCCACTTGCTGATGCGCGCGCGCAGCAATAGGCCGCCGTAGGTGGCTGCAACCTGTGTGCACGCCAGCTCGGCAGTTGGGCGCGCAACACCCGGTCGGCAATTGGGTGCGCCATGCAGCCCTGGGCTAGACGCGCAGATATGAGGCCCTGGCGCGCGTCCTACCACTCTTCTGCGGCTTTGGAGACGTTGCAAAGGCACTCGAATAGCCGTGCGCGCCAAACTTGCCACTCGAGACTCGAGTTGTGGCGCTGAGGCGCCGTACCTTGGTGCTGGACCTCGTACATTGTAGGTTGACTTGAACAGTGTAGCCGACCCGTAAAACTATGCCCAGACATCGCTCGAGCTTGTTGCTGACGCCCATAGCGCGCTTTCGAATGCCCTCAGAGTCAAATTCTGGAAGTCGAACTGCCTTCACGTGACTGTCACATTTCGGCTTCGCGGTGCGTCAACCGTTG
Organism: Schizophyllum commune H4-8; assembly: GCF_000143185.2. Classification (NCBI taxonomy): domain Eukaryota; kingdom Fungi; phylum Basidiomycota; class Agaricomycetes; order Agaricales; family Schizophyllaceae; genus Schizophyllum; species Schizophyllum commune. Next base: position 208,843 of record NW_026089554.1, on the reverse strand, counting down.
CCTCCTCCCCCCTTTTGCGCCACCTTCGCATCCCGGTCACCACGATGACCACGGCGGCAACGAATCGAATGATAGGCGTTGGCGTCGCTGACAAGGTGAACGGGACCTGGACGGATTTGGTGGTGCCTGCCAATGCCGCCTCATCACAGCGCCTCCTCTTTTGCTCCCGCCAAAATGAAAACTAATCGTATGAAACAACCATCTTCAAGTAATTTCCCGAGGTAAAAACACCATCCTTTCGTCTCCTTGACTTTCCGAAAGACGCTTCCAAGTGCTCGAAGTTTGATCTACGCTTCTTTGAACACGGGAGGAAGAATCCTTGCTCCGCAGCATTATTGTCAGCGAGGAACTCCGGGGCGAGTTCGGTCTTCAAGCATCCCAGGCACTCGTCGATCTCTGGGGAAAATGCGGGGCGCCGATTTTCGCCGGCAAGATTCAAACGATAGATCTTTCCATGATCTCTGATTCTCTCGAGGTGACAACCATCCGGCAACCCAGCGGCAACCCGCCTCATTCTGCAGTGACTTCGGCCACGGCCCGAGGACGAGGCCTGCGAGTGCCTGTTACCCTTAGCAAATACCTTGGCCTCGACTTCGCGAGGCGAGCAGGCCTGGACGCGGCGGGTGTCCAGCCACAGCGCGAGGATGGCGTTATGTCGCTCGGGGCTGCTTTCTGATATAATGCTCCACCGCGACGCGCTTCGTCCCCCTCTAAATTTTCCTCCTCTCCCGCCAGCACCCCATCGCTCCCACATCCACCGATTATAAGTCAAGAGATACAGCACGATGCCCGCCCCATACGACCCGCAGACTCGCGCATACGCGCCGTGCCCGCCTCTTCCCTCTCATCACCACTCCGAAGACTACCAGCTCGATCACGTAACGCGGGGAGGACCTTCGCGTTCGCCACCCAACGGGAACTCTCACACCAAGATGGCACACGGTTGTCCAGTCAGTGGACACTCCGGGGGAGCCAATCTCTGCCCCGTCCTCTCGAACACGTCCTCCTTCGGGGAGAAGAACCCGCCGTACGCGGAGTACGACGAGGAGGCGCTCTACACCAACTTGCGCGTACGCATTGACTACCTCACGCGCTTCGTGGGCTTCGACTCGGAGGACATCGACGCGCTGAACGAGATCGCACCCGTGATTGAGCCGATGATTCCTGATCTTGTCGACCGGGTGTACCACCAGCTGTTCAAGTTCGACGTGACGAAGCGGGTCTTCATGCCGCGGAAGGAGGGGACGGAGGGCAGGGTGCTCGCGGATCTACACCACTTGACGCTTGATGCGCCGCAGATCCAGATGCGCAAGAAGACGTTCTCGGTCTATCTGCGCAAGCTGTTCGCGTCGGACTACGAGGAGTTCTCGACGTGGCAGTACTTTGGTGAGTCCGGCCGTGTGATGCTCAAGGCCCAGGACGCTAACCCTTCGCCTCAGACAACGTTGGCGTGATGCACACCGGCAAGGCTGGCCTGAAGCACCGCAAGCTCATGGGGAAGGATTCGTTGCATGTTGATATCATGCACCTGGCCATCCTCCTTGGTAAGTGATCGTGCTTCTTCTCTCACATTCAATGCTTATTTCTCCACATAGCCTGGACCCTCGACATCCTTACACCCGTCATCCTCAAGAACGAAGACTTCGACATGGACCGCCGCATAGAAATTCTGCGCGCGCTCCAGAAGGTCGTTTGGATTCACAACGACCTCTTCACGCGGCACTATGTCCAGCGCGCGACGCACGTCTCCGCCTTGCGCAGCGCCTCCGCCAGCGTCGGCTCTTTCAGCACCATCAACGAGCACCCGCCCTCCACGCGCGGCAGCTCTGGCTCCTCCTCGGGCGGCGTCAACGAGTCGTACTTCCCGGGCTCCGCGCCCGGCGACCGCGTCTCGGGCGCGAGCCCCGTGCGCCGTCCGGGCACGAGCAGCAGCACGCACTCGTTCACGAGCGGCTCGAGCGGCGCGCTCGGCTTCGACAAGCAGTCACAGTCCGGCAAGCAGCGCAAAACTTTCTTCGGCTTCTAGTCTTCCTCATACCTTGCCTACGATTATAGTGAGTACAACCCACCCACGGGCTTCGCGCATCGGGAGGGCGTACTGACGCCGCGTCGTGTCGCAGATGTATTGAAGACCTACGGCGTACTACTGTATCGTGTACGACTAATATCACTGTGCTCTCTGCACGGCGTCTTGAAAGACTCTGCCGGGGTGTATACCGGGCGTGTATATGTTATATCCTTCTTGACTGGTAGCAGAAACCGTCGATGTACAACGCTTTCCCTTTACCTCTCATAACTTATGTAGCTCCGCCGTAGATGTAAGGCATGTAGCACTTCTAATCGAACTGTATCTCCCGTCTTCTGTTGGCTGGTATAGCTTTCCCGCCTTGGGCGCCTAATCGACCATCGGCCAATGAGGAAATTTGCCTTGCAAAGCAATCAAAGTGCGGTCGCGCTTCTTGTTTCCGACTTTCATGCTAGCGGCCAGACTCAGGATCCTATCTGGACAACTCCGCTCATACGCCCGGCCTGCTGGCAAGCCTGTACATATATACAACGACTGGAAGCACAAGAATAAACGCGACATGGAGACCCCCACTACTAGTGCGCCAGGCGCCGCTCCCTTCGGTCTCAAATCCCCCAGACCGAGGTCCCCCTCCCCGAAATCACCCAAGAGCGCATCGGAGAAGGAGCCTCCCGCAAAGAAACAGCGAATCGAGAGCGCAGGCCCAAACAAGCGGACGTTCAAGGCGAACCCCAAGAACAGGAAGCAGAAGCGGAAGAACAAGGACGCTGCGCCCGAGCCGTGCTCCCCAGACGACGTCCTGCGGAGGGACATCGCTGATGTGCTAGGCGCGGAGACGGTGGAGGCTCTCGTCGCAGGGGAAACGGAGGCAGCACCACCGTTCGAGTTCAAGGAGGAGCTGGAGGCCACGGTGAGCAAACTGTCGTCTTCAGGTCAGTTCCCCGCATGACTGAGTGCATGAACTCCAAGTATTCACATCCCCTCAGGCGACGGACTCGCAGTCGCACCCGCTCCGCGCGACAAGTGGGTGCTCGTCGTGCCGTTCTGCTTGCCCGGTGAGAAGGTCAAGGTTCGCGTCTACCGCCACGGCTGGCTGCACTCGCGCGCGGATATGCTCGAGGTTCTCGAGCCGAACGCGGAGATGAGGGATATGAGCCGCGTGAAGTGCAAGTACTTCGCACAGTGCGCTGGATGCCAGTACCAGGTGCGTGGCCTGCCGATCACTTGGAGTATGTGCTGATCGACTTGCAGGAGCTCTCATACGAGAAGCAGCTCGAGCTCAAGCGGGACGTGGTCGTGAAGGCGTACAAGCACTACGCTGGTGAGCCCTGGCCCTTACCCATCGTCGCCCTTGCTCACAGACATTGCAGACGTCCCCTCCGAGTGGATACCCGAGATTGGGTCCACGATGCCCTCCCCTGAGCAGTATGGCTACCGCACGAAGATCACCCCACATTTCAATGCGCCTCCGAAGGCCGCTCAGAGGGAGCCTCCGCCTGCAGGGGAGAAGCCCGAATGGTTGAGGATAGGCTTCAATCGCGCGGGCACGCAGAACGTGATGGATATCGAGGTATGCTTTCCATATTGTTGCTAGGACGATGCACTAATTGACAATATAGGACTGCCCTATCGCCACACCGATATTGCGAGAAACGTACGGGCCGATGCGTGAGGAGATTGAGAAGTAAGCGCTACAACTCCACTTGCTACTCCCGTCTAACATGCCCATCAGAAACATCATGACGTACAAAAAAGGTGTATCCCTCATCCTCCGCGATTCCCTCGACCCTGCCGACACCACAAACACTAAGCACATTGCCGTGACAAGCCACAAGGGCAACGTCCGCGAGATGGTCGGCGACAAGATCTTCGAGTACCCCGCCCACTCCTTTTTCCAAAACAACAACGCCGTCCTCACCCCGCTCACCACCTACGTCCGGGACGCCCTCATCCCCGAGTCATCTTCCACCCCCTCGCTCCTCACCCACCTCGTCGACACGTACTGCGGCGCCGGGCTCTTCGCCATCGCGCTCGCGCCGCACTTCGCGACCGTCGCCGGCATCGAGCTCTCCGCCGAGTCCATCAAGTCCGCGACGCGCAACGCCGAGCTGAACAGCCTCCCCGCGGACAAGTGCACCTTCCGCGCGGGCGACGCGGCGGACATCTTCAGCGCCGTCAAGGACTTCCCGGCGGAGCGCACCGCCGTCGTGATCGACCCGCCGCGCAAGGGGTGCGACGAGCCGTTCCTCAGGCAGCTCGTGCAGTTCCGGCCCGCGGCGGTGGTGTATGTGAGCTGCAATGTGCACACGCAGGCGAGGGACGTGGGCTGGGTGCTCCGGGAGATGGAGAAGGTGGAGGGGAAGCGGTACCGGGTGGAGAGCGTGCGCGGGTTCGACCTGTTCCCGCAGACCGCGCACGTGGAGTCGGTGGCCGTGCTGAGGCTAGCGGAGTAAGGGGATGGCGCCAATCCGAGTCGACCACTTGGCCGAGTTGGGGCATACGCCGACGAAGTAGACCATCCCATCCTATCATAGCCTAGCTTCCATATCATAACTCATCAACCTCATTGCCGCTGAATCGACCTTCCTCATTCTCGCTGGGGGAGGAGGAAGTCCACTATCCAGATATTGTGCTCGTCGGCTTCGTCGATGAAGCATAATCGCCCGCTTGCGGCATCAAGTGCGACGTTCTTGAGGACCCCGGACAGGCCAAGGGACGAGAAGAGCTGTGTAGCTACTACCACCGCGGGCCCGCCAATACAGCCATGCTAGGACCGTCAGGCTCTTCGGTCCTTGGAGTCTCTTTTGCTCCGAGAAGTTCTTTATACGTCGATGATAGATTGGGAACGGTTCCGCCAGGTCCGTCGCGTTATTACCAAGGTCCCAGAAGTGAACACTCTCCGATAAGCGCGCCCATAGAAAGCGACCGCCCGGTAGTAGATGGAACTCCCGGAAGGCATCCTCGCGGACGTTCAAGTTGGCGTTGGCAGCGCTACTCCTGAGAAGACGCAGTTCAAGTAGTCGCTTGGAAATCGCATGCACTTTCTAAGCGTCTTCGAGATTTGAGGATCCGTTATTTATCAATAGCTTGGAAAATCTACGCGACGCTGTGGCTGCGTGCTCAAGGTGTAGGCGGGATAACTGAGTTAGGTCGTATGTGGGCGCGAAGAGAGCTTTCTCGAAGCACATCTTGCGGACAGCGTTAGCCCATACCGAGCGAGCCCTGGTAAGGGGATGAATTGTTTTGCAGGTCTTTATGACTCGATGAATTGTAGTCAACTAGAGCAATGCCAAAGAGTACGGACATTACGCAGGGATAGGATGTCGTATGGAAGCGCAAAGTCTATGATATGCAGTAGTATCTCCTGAGGGAGGGCAATAAAGGATATCGGGGTGATCTGTGTCGCGGACATCACGTCGTGGTTCAGAACAAGATGCAAACGTTCGCGTGTGACCGAGCGCGTCCACGAAGTCACGCCACCGTAGCAGTCCAAAAGAGGTTAGCGGCTTGCCTGATTCGGAAGTAGGCGTCATCGGCATCCGGTGGCGGAGGCCGCCAAGCTCTTCACACCGAAGTGCAACATAAACAAATTCGCTCCCTTCTCTCCTTCCACCATCATCTTCTCCCACCGCAAGGCCTGAGTCCGACGCGTACGGCGCGAAGCGTACAAGCACCTCGGCACTCTCACCCTCTTTCAACTGCAGAATGAGGCTCCCGGTCCTCATCTTCATCATACACCGCGCTCTCGCGTCGCCTTTCTACGCGCAGGTGGTCCCCGCGGGCGAGGAGGAAGCACCGAAAGGCTCCCCCGAGTTCTGGTGGAAGCTCGCGATCAGCGCGGTGCTCGTTCTTGCGGGAGGAGTGTTCGCGGGGTGCGTCGTCATCGAGCTCGGAGTGTGCAGCGCGCTAATGGTCCCCCCTTAGTCTTACCCTTGGTCTCATGGGTCTGGACGAGCTGCACTTGCGTGTCCTCTCCGCGTCGTCTGATGACATCAAGGAGAAGCGCAATGCGCAGAAGGGTGCGTAGTAGTCGCGCTTGCCGCAGACAATGAGCTGACACCCGAGTAGTCCTCCGCCTCATGAGGAAGGGTAGACACTGGGTCCTCGTCGTGCGTACACATGCCATAGTTACCTCGATTTGCTCCTCATCTCCCGCGCCAGGTCTTACTTCTCGGCAACGTCGTACGTCAGACGCGATTCAGTTCGGTCAAGACACTCATTTCCCCAGATCATCAATGAAAGCTTGCCCATCTTCCTCGACAGCGCTGTAAGTGGAACAATGACGACATGAGGAACTTTCGCTCATTGAGTGCTAGATCGGTGGCGGACTAGCTGCAGTCGCGATTTCCACTGTAGCCATCGGTGAGTGCCGACATCTACTGATGTTCTATCCTACATGAACTAATGAATTCGCAGTGATTTTCGGGTGCGCCTACTCAACCCTAAGATGAGCGTTCACTAACTTGTGCCCTCTCTTTCACCAATCTAGAGAGTGAGTCTTTCAAAGCTTTCATCCCCCTAAGGCTCATCCTCCCCAGAGTGATCCCCCAAGCGCTTAGCGTTCGCTACGGTCTCGCCATCGGTGCCGCCTGCGCGCCCTTCGTGCTCTGCCTCATGTACATCTTCTCGCCCATCGCCTGGCCGACCGCCAAGCTCCTCGACTGGGTCCTCGGCAAGGACGAGGCGCACACGTACAAGAAGGCCGAGCTCAAGTCCTTCCTCCAGTTCCACCGCACAGGCGAGGAGCCCCTGCGGGACGACGAGATCAACATCCTGAACGGCGTGCTCGAGCTGAACAACAAGAAGGTGGAGACGATCATGACGCCGATGCCGGATGTGGTCACACTGGGGGCGGATACGGTGCTGGACCACGATATGATTGAGAAGATGTGAGTCGAGGGGGTGGTGGGTCAAGAGAGGAGGCCGCTGACGAGATTGCATAGTGTGCTGAGCGGCTACTCGCGCTTCCCGGTTCATGAGCCTGGCAAGCCAGACTCGTTCATCGGTCTGCTGCTCATCAAGAAGCTCTTGCAGTACGATCCTGCGCAAGGACTTCCTGTCTCCTCGTTCCCGCTGTCGATCTTGCCGGAGGCGCATCCGTCTATCAATTGCTTCCAGGCCCTCGACTACTTGTGCGCATATATTTGTACTTGTGTATATACCTTACTCAACCCCTCCCCAGCCAAACCGGCCGCGCCCACCTCCTACTGATCAGCAACACCCCCGGCAAGGCCGGCGGCGCGCTCGGCGTCGTCACCCTCGAGGACATCATCGAAGAAATCATCTCCGAAGAGATCGTCGACGAGACCGACCGCTACGAGGACAACCTGCACAAGAAGCGCGCGCGCAGGCAGGGCACGGCCGCGATCATGCGCGGCATCGTCGAGCGCCACATGTTGCGGAAGACGTCGCTCGCGAGGATCTCGGAGGGCTCGCCGTTGTTGGGCGCGTCGTCGGTGGGCGGGACGCCGCCGGAGGGGTCGCCGTTGTTGAAGAATGACCCGTCGCTGCATGGGGCGTCGAGCTTGCGCCAGGCGACGGCGCGGCAGTCGTTGTTGCGCCAGGACTCGTCGGTGAGCAGTAGTAGCGGGACGGCGACGCCTGGAAATGGGGAAGCGAACGCGCGGTACATGTACGGCGCGGTGAGCGAGTCGCCGAGGGAGCAATAACGGGGTGTGGTGTGGGTGGACGGCCGTGGAGAAGGCAGGCAAAGAGGGAGGAAGGGCAAGATACCAAGGAGGACGTTTCTTGAAGTTTTTTGTTAAATTATTGTCTACCTTGTCGCATCGTATCTAATGCATGTCCATCGTTGTTTTGGAAAGGACGAGCCAGGTGTTGGCTGTGTCACTGCTTGGTTGTGGCTCAAGCTAACGCCACATGTGTTCGGGAGTTGCCAAATCAGCAACCTGGCGAGGTCTTCGACTTCCAGGCTCCGAATATCACCTTCGCCCGAGCAATGGCAAGCAATCAGAAGAGTGCAAGATGTGCCATAGCGGTGGTGCATTTTACTGCTCGCGAGAATGCCAGACGATACACTGGCGGATGGGGCATCGAGTGGTTTGCGGCACAGCCGACGAGGAGGTGTACATCGACTATTCGACTTCCGTGGAATTTCCTACATGCCGTCTAATCAATTGCTTACTTCGTTGATCCTCCTTTATCTCTGCAGCCCTACGAGTGCTTTGTCAGGAAGCTGGAAGGAATTCTGCCGAAGAAGTCAACCTGCATCACTCGTATGGGGTTGGCTGTGGGCCGCGCCGTTCTCATTGAGCTCAACGAGGGTCCGAAGCTTGCCGCAACCATGATGAAGGATTCCATGTCGTCTATCGAACCTCCGTTTGTATCCGCGCGAGTGAGAAGGGGGGTCGGAGGAGTCGATCGTGTTTATAGGCACGCTCAGGACAGCGTTCTGGTAGAACAATGCGTCGGAACAGGGCGAACTTCTGCTGTCGGTGAATCAAGGGTCAAAAGCCTATAGAGACTCAACGCACATAGAAGCTCGCCGACTTTATACCACGCTATCTGCCATCTTCGCCAGGATCTGCTCGCGAATGCCTATAAGCCGAGTCTGCTCATCTTGGGCGTCCCTCAGCTGGGCACGAGCAAGGTCGGGGTTCTAAGGGAGTGAGCCAGAGGCAAACCATTTGCGAGAAGAATGAGGATCGGGGATTTGAGTGCAAGCCGATATACATGATCGCAAACGAGAGGAGTGTCATGTACAAGAGGCAGTGACGCACCGGCGATAATCCCTGGAATGCCTTCAGTTTTGCCCGCTTTGTCTTCATCGCATGTTCCCTCTGTCGGTTAGCTTCCTGCTGCGTGGCGAGATCACCGATAGTCACAGATGGCGATTGGGGAGTTTCAGCCTAAGCATGGACCGTGAGTGAAGGAGCCATGCAGGAGAACGAGGTGAGATCGAGGTGAAAAGCAAGTCAAGCCTCGTGTTCGGCAACAAAGGTCACCATAAGAATCCACTCACTTGCAATTGATCTAGCTCGGTCTTGTATTCCTTTGCCTTCCGAAGGACGGCGTCTCGACGACGTAGAACCGCCCGTGAGTCCTCGCCGTCTGGGTATTCTTCATTCATCGTTAATTTCCATCTGGTCGGCTGTGGTCAGCAACGTCATGATACGCGCAGATATATTCCAGCCAGGTTACTTTGAGATCAATCGTTCCTCGTGCTTCATTTCTGCTAGATGCGCACGCAGTTCGGATTCTATGTAGTCCAGTCGCGCTAGTGTGCGTTTGGCTTCCAAAGAATTTTGCGACAGCCTTGAAAGAGCGTTTGAGTAGCTAATCGAAGAAATCTTTTCAATGGATGTCTTTCTTCAATAGTTGGACGGGTGACGGACCTAAGAAAGTGGGTGGCATCTTCTATTCGCAGAAGTTGGGCCACGTCTACCAACAAGCTGAGGCGCTGCGCTACTTCTTCAGGAAGCTGCACGAGAGTATCTTCCAAGTATGAAAGAGACATTGTAGCATGAAAGACTGCCAGGGCTGTTCCAGGGTCGAGTAGAAGATGATGGCCGGAGTCAAGGGAAGAAAACAAAGCGCATTCCGAAAATGGGAGTTATTCCCGAGCATCTTGTCCTGTACCACCACCCTCTCCTCCCTCAATCCTCTCCATTCACGCGCCAGCGTATTTCAAGCCCTTCAGGACATGCTTGCAGTCCCAGGCTCCTCCCAAACGAACTCCGAAACCGGGATCCGGGTGGTGGTAACACCAGCCCAGTCCTCGTATTTCGCTGGCGAACCCTTCGCAGTTACGGTTACTTTCACGAACACACGACCACCGGCAACGACGAACGCGCCACGACCTTCCATATCCACACATAAGCGGGCAGCTCATTCGATTAGTTCCGCGCCGCTCGCCAGGCCGCCGACTTCCCCGCGTACACCGCGCGCGCCCACAACTGTATATGCACCGTCACCGCTCTCACGATCACAAAACCGTATATCGAGCCGGAAGGGCCTCATAGGAAAGCGGGACGAGGAGGAGGAGGACGCGAGCGTACGGTCGAGGCAGCTGTCCCTGAGCATCGACTTGCGGCGGCAGATATTAGAAGGTGGACCGAAGTCTGCAACCGTTGAATCCCCCCGCTACAATATTCCGGACGTAGCCCCGCGACATACGCCGGAAGGTGCGTGCCCTTCACCGCTTGCGTCGCACTCGATCTGACCCTCGCGCAGCTCCGCGTCTGAACGCGCGTTCGCATACGCTCCCCCTCTCCTCCACGCACCCCCACGCGCGCAAGCAGTCTGTGTTAGACGGCCAGGTGCAGCTACCAGACATCTCCGCATCCCCCAGCACGCCCAACCTCGACACCATCTCCGAGACGTCCCCTCCCCTCGCCAAGGCCTTCGTCCCGCGCCCCTCCATCGCCGAAAGCACCTCTGCCGGGCACCTTGCACCTCTCCCGCGCCATCCCGCGAAGCTTGGCTTAGGCCTCCCCTCCCCGTCAAATAACAAGCTCCCCCTGACCGGCCGCACATCCTTCTCAACCACATTCCCCCAGCCAAATACTGAACTTGTACTATATTCCTATGCGCAGCTCTCGGGCACCGTGCATGTTGCCCCGGATTACACCGTACAGACGCAGGAACTGCGTGCCCTGCGTGCGTCGCTCAAGCGCAGCGGTGCAATCGGCGGTGGGAATATGAACATCTTGTCCCCCAATCCCATTGCACGAAGACGACCACATTCGCGTTCTGCATCGCTCAGCGCGTCTGCTTCAGGCTTAATATCCTCCTTGCTCGCCTCTTCGCCCAACCTCTCGCCTTCGGTCTCCGCCAACGCCCGCCTCGGGCATCGCTCGACCGGGAGCGCCTCCTTTCCGTCATTACCTTCTGCTGGCTCACTCATCGCTGCCACACCCGCCGACATCGAAGACGTAGACCCAACGCAACCATTACCTACCCTCGACGTGCAGCCCGCCATGCTCGCCGTCGACCTCAGCCTCCTCCCCGGCGAGTCGCGTAAATGTGCGTGTGTAATTTCCATTCACCAACCCACATGCTAACTACCAACTTTAGACACCTACACCCTCCCCCTCCCTGCCAACCTCCCTCCGACATTCCGCGGTCGCAATCTCCGCTTCTCCTACGAGCTCGTCATCGGCGTCTGCCGCGCAGGCGCAGCTCCAGGAGCGGGCGGCGTGAGCCGCGTGATGAAGGTGCCAATACGGCTCTACAACAACGTTTCTGGTGCGCGGTTTGTGTGGTGGAAGATGGGACACACGCTGAACGCCGGATAGTGGGCCGTTTATCGAGGCCGTATGACTTGCTCTGGCCCGTGGGCAGGAGAATAGCGAGGGATGAGAATGGGAAGGTGAGGGAAGAGGTGGATCATGCGCTGAGGCGACCGTCGCCGAAGTTGCCTGGGCAGGGGGAGAAAGGTGGGCTTTGCAATTTTGAGTGTGTAAATGCGAGGCTGATGATATCTTCAGAGGGCTCTATCAATGAGTTGAGGGAGTATGCGGAAGGTCTGGCGCACGGAGTGACAGACTCGCCCCAGCTCAGCTTAATCCTTGGCCGCCCGGCGCGGTGGAAGTCAAACAGCGAGATGGACACCGACGAGGACGCCTCAGAAAAGGTCTCCAGTTGCAGAGAGGCGGTGGAGATCCTGACCCGAACACCGAAGAAAGGTGCATCGCTTGCTTTATCCTCATGCGTGTACTGACTGCAAGCAGCCTCGTACGACGTGAACAAGGACAACGTCAAGGTCGCGGTGCTGACCTTCACCAAGTCTGCCTACCGATTGGGCGAGACCGTCCTTGGCGTCGTAGAGGTCAACGCGCGCGACAGTCGCTCGCGCGTCCTCCAACTCTCTGCCTTCCTCGAATCCCACGAAACCCTACCTCACTCCCTCCAATCGCCATCCACACCTCCCCACCGCCGCTTGCACGCCGAGCACCACGCCTCCTTCGTCCTCTCCACCCTTCGCGCGACCTTCGCCCTCGACATCCCCTCCGACGGCAGCCCCGCGTTCGACGTGAGCGCCGGCGGCTACCCGCTTGCGCCCGGCGGCTTGCAGTGGAAGGTCCGCCTCTGCTTGCTCGTCGCGGTCGCGGCGGACGATGCAGATCAGGGTACGGAGGGCGTCCGGCTGAAAAGCCTTGTGCGTGACGGGCCGCGGGGCGAGTGGGGGTCTGCCTGGAGCGCGACGGAAGGCATTGCGCCACTCGTGCGAGAGCCACAACGCGCGCGACCGCCAACGCACCGCGCAGCGCCGTCGTGGGGATACGGGCTGGGCACGCTCACTGCTGCGCTGCTTGGTACTGGGGGCGTGGAGGGCGAGAATGAAGGGGACAAGGCGGACGTCACGATCAACGGGTCGGGCGAGTCCGACGGCATCAAGCCCGACCCTGCTGGCGGTGTCGGCGTGGGCGTCAACTTCGGGGGCAAGGAGGACGGCTGGCGGCCGGTACGCGTCGAGACGGTCGAGTGCGAACTGCCGATCAAGGTGTGGCCAGGGAACACTGCGTTCAAGGCGCTGGACGTGGTGTTCGATGTGTAGGAGGTGGAAGGGGGAGATGGACCCTCCTCTGGAAGTCACCGAGACCGACTCTCTGTATCTTTATTTTAGGCAGACTACATGACTGATGACTGCAACGAGACACGAGTATCGGATGCACGCTTTGATATGCCTACCTGCTCCAAGGGAAAAGCCTAACACAAGTCAGAAACAACAATGTCCCTTTGTGATGCAGACGTTGTCGGGCGCTTGGCACAGGGGTAGCGCGCACGCTTCGCATGTTTGACTGCGTGAGGTCGTGGGTTCAAATCCCACAGTGTCCAATACGAGATCTAGCCGTCATCTTTTTATCCGCTTTATCTGCTTACTGCAAGGGCCCTGAGCATGAAGGTGCATCGTATGGCTGTCGTTCAGCACAAACATATGGACATAGTCTGGCTTTCAGGACAGCAGAACACTTGCTGAATTATACACTGAGTGACACGTTGTGCTCTCTTCCCGGAAAGCCATTGTGAGAGTCGCTCTAAGTATCAAGTGGTCAAGAGATATCAACAAGTGAGACTCTGCTAGAACCGATCAGGGTCGAGCGGGACATGTCAAGGACCAGGAAGGCCAACAACGCATATTCCTAAAGCGGAGAAGTATTGCTTGTTTGTTGATGGGGTTTCGGGCCGCGGCCGCCTCCACGCTCTCGGACAGTGACGGACACAGCCTTGTCTTGTACCACCATCTGCTCCTCCTTATTCACTCGTAAGCGAATCCATAGTCCCTCTGGACATTGGACACGCTCGCTGCTTCAGGCTTCGCCAGAATGAACTTTGAAATCGGGATTCGGATGTCAGTACTGTAACCACTAACCAGCCCGGTCCGGATCCATAATATCCCCCGCCGATCCTTCTCAGTAACGGCCATTATATCGTATTATGCACGACCGACGAAAACGACGAACGCCCCACGACCGGCCATGAACACACATGAGCGTGCAAGGCTCTGAATCTCGATTCGCGCTGCTCGCCAGTCACTGTTCTGCTTTGGGTGCTCAGGCTCTCTTCGCCGTACTTCTCAGCGGTGCCGTCGACAGGGGCAAGAGCAGCGGATTGAGTCACTGGCTACGATACGCTATCTCGTCTTCCACGCGCTCTGTTAATGAAGGACTCGCCGTACAACCTCGAAGAACCTGCCGTACGCCCACACACCATGACCCTTGCTCCGAACGCCTGCTGACCCCCTCCTCCCAGTATATCTCAGTCTTGGCAGTGGCTAGTCAGCCTTCGAGGCTCTTCTTGACCTGACAAACGCTTCCTCACGAGGCAGCCATGTGCACCTGTATCGTGCTCATTGCGCGTGGGTGTAATAGCCATGGGCTCGAGTTAGGCTCGAGGCGCGCGGGTGCACACTCTCGATACGCTTGAGTGTATGGTGCTCAAACCACACGGGTGTATCGTCCCCGTCGCGCGTGCGTCCGAGTCTGTTTCCGTCTATGCATCGAGAAGCAAGCTCACCTCGCGCCTGGCCATATACTGTGGGATCCACTGCTATACACAGTGGAACTGGCATACACACTATGTGGAGTATACGGTATGCGGTGGGATCGCTCGGGCCGCGCCATATTGCGGGACCGCCCAGCCGTGCCATAGAGCGGGACGGTCTAGCCGCGATGGTATGCGAGGGCATTGCTCTGCGATGAGAGGCCTGCTTTCTGCGCACGCGCAGAGGCTCGATATCGGCGCACGCGCAATAGCCTGATATCGGCGGCGCAGGACACCTGGTCTCCGCGGCGTTGCGACGGGCTCGGGGGCGACCTCCTGCCCATCTCTCGGGCACGCCTCTGATGCGGTATGATTATGTCGAACTGCCTCGAGCTCCGCCTCAATGACGCGCATGGCGGCCTCATGAAGAAAAAGACTATCGAAGGTCAACTAATTGTTTGTCGGCTCGGGAAAAGACTCGAAGGTACAACTCATTGATACCAGGAATCGCCACTGCCAAGGCGATGCGTCCTATGCTGGGGGCCACGTTCAGGCTATGCTCATAATCAGAGTCGTATGGAGACGTACGGTAAGTCTATCTCGGTCGTGCATTGGCTGATACTCGTTCAAGCCGTCGACGGCGTGCACGGCGCAGTGTGCTCTGGCGCTATGTACCCGTCCTTTGGCGCGCTGTGCACTCGTCGTCGCCGGCATCGCCTTGCACGGTCGACCATTCCATCAGGCGTTGTCCCTAGGCTCAAATACTTGCTTCCGAGTCGTCGATCCCCCAATCACAGTCGGTCAATCGTTGTCGCAGAGCCTTGCCGACCCGCGCCAAGGTCCGCGCTGTCGTGGGACGAGTGCCTCCGGGATGGGAAAAGAACATGGGCGCCATGCGCTGGCCGCGCCAGGTGATCCTGCGCAAATGGCTGGATATTCTGAGGTGATTGGCAGCCTCTCGCGGTAGATTAGCGCAGGTCAATTATGACCGCCATCTGGCAACATCGTGATGGGTATCGACAGGCCGGTGATGGGCTCTGGGCGGCCCTGGGGTCGAGGAGTTCCGGTACTGTGCTTCCGACCTTGTGTGCGTGAACTTTGGTGAAGGACATCGTCTATATCTATGCAGTGTGGTGTTGGTGAAGATAAACGCCTTCGAAGTCTCCAGACATATGATGAAGGGGCGAGGTCTTGGGCCGTCTCCTCCGTCAAGTGTTGCCATAATCTCGAAAAAAATTCTACGCCGTTCATTGGGCACTTTTCTCGTCTAGCCACACAAGATCAATACGTCGCAATGGTTTCCCGGCGCGCTGGAGCCTGCGCCATTTCCTGAGCATTGGCGTATCCCAATCACGTGCAATGTTCGTTATCGGTGTTTGCCGAAATGAGCCATCAATCTGCCGCATCTGCTTCTGAACTTCCGTTGCACATGCTGCTCAGGCCACAATGTATGTTATCCCCTTACGACCCGCAGAAAGGGAAAATCAGGACGGGCGACGCCACTGCTGCAGTGCCAGAAGAACAAGCTGAGTATCTCAGAAAGAAGTAGGTCGACGCCGGCAAAGCATCTGCGCCCGCATCGCGCCTCTGTTGCAGCGCCCCAGCCCCGAATGTCGGCGTGGGCTCGGATTATCATGTTCAGAACTGCCCCCAACGACCGCATGTGCTTCTCCCTTATCTGGTCACGATTTGACTGTTCCTGCGGAGGCAGTTATTAAGTGACGAACTGTGTTCGGAGGCGCGCCTCTCTGCCCCCTCCCGCTGCCACTATGCCCGCCGAGGACTTCACGTACGAGATGCGCCGCTCTGGCCAGTATGTGCTGCCGGAGAGCTTACACCAGGTGCACCCCGAGACGGAGAAGAAGGAAGAGCAGAACGCTGCCGTGGATCCGTACGACTCGACCTTCACGGATTCGCCCGCATCGTACGTCCCACCGTATAACCTCTGGGGGGAGACGATCGATGGGGACTCCCTGGAGCGACAGAAGACTCACGTGCGTAGGCTTGCAGTGGGGAAGGGACAAGCTACTGACGCCTTCCCCAGGACACCCGATACGATGATGATGAATTCGACGACCCCAACTTCCAGCACGACGACTTTGAAGGCTGGGAGGACGATTCCCCTTACCCAGAAGTGCGCTCCGCGGTGTCCAACACCGATGACATGGACATGCCGTGAGTGGCCCGATCTCTTGTCGCCACTTCCTGCTGACCGGAAGTAAAGCGTGTCAACAATTCGCGCATGGATCATTGGGATTGCGTGGGCCATCCTCATCCCCGGCCTCAATCAGTTCCTCGCCTTCCGCTTCCCCTCCATCATCATTGGCGGTATCGTTTCTCAGCTCCTCTCCCTCCCCATCGGCTGCGCCTTCGCTCGATATCTCCCAAACTGGTCGATATTCGGCATACCGCTGAACCCAGGTGAGGCTGAGCGCGCACGCGTCATCTGGAGGCTATTGTCCTAATCGCGTATCAAGGACCGTTTTCTGTCAAGGAGCATGTGCTGATCACGGTCAGTGGCTCTTACCTCCGGAGCTCGCTTAGCTGAAACTTCTGTAGATCATGGTTAGTCGGCGTGCCCGTAATGCACGTCATTGTTTAGCGCAACTCATGCCCACAATCACAGTCTTCCATTGGCGCGCAGTCCGCGTATGCAACAGTATGTGACCCAATCGCGTTTGGTGCTGATTTTCTTGACGTGCCGTCTACAGGAAGTCGTCGCCGTCCAGCGATACTTCTACAATCAGACGTTCATCTTCGCGTGTACGCAGCACCTCTTTTTCGCCATTGAGTGCTCCTCACCCCACCCGCAGACCAATGGCTCCTCGTCATCTCGACACAGCTCATCGGTCTCTCCGTCGGCGGCGTCGCCAAGCGGTTCCTAGTGGCCCCGCCATCCATGATATGGCCCGAGTCCCTCATTACCTGCGCTCTTTTCAACACCCTCCACTCCGCCAGATACGCCGGCATTGGCGGCCATGGCGGCATGTCCAGGGAACGCTTCTTCGTCTACAGCTTCATTGCGTCGTTCGTGTGGTGTAAGTTTTGGGCTCCTGACCGTCCCTTGGATGATTGTTGATGAACCTCGTTAGACTTCTTCCCGGGATACCTATGTGCGTGCACTTTCTTCGGTTTCTCGAAGGGTGACTGATTCTCGTAGTCACCGCTTTGTCCTATTTCTCGTGGGTGACGTGGATTAAGCCGGATGACCCGGGTGCGTCCGCCGTTCATTCCAGTAGTTGCGGTACGCTCATGATGGGTCGTCAGTCATTGCCTCAGTCTTCGGGTGCGCCATACATCATTCACGCTCTTTTCTTTCACGCTCAAGTCAACCCACGCCAGTTACTTCCACGGAATGGGGTTGACCGCCGTGACCTTCGACTGGAACCAGATAGCGTGCGTTCTCGTAGCTGCAAACGGAAACAGGACTTGGCTGACCTTTCTCTAGGTACATGGGCTCACCTTTAGCAACGCCTTGTGTGTTCAAACCTCCGTAGTAACGAGATCGAGTCTGATCTCCGTTGACAGGGTGGGCGCAAGTCAACGTCCTCACTGGCTTCGTGGTCTTTTTTTGTAAGTGGACGATCCTCGACAGCCTTGAGTGAGCGTCACTGACCCTTCTAAAGGGATTGTCACGCCCGGACTGTACTTCACAAATACGTGGTACTCGCAGTACATACCGTAAGTCGGAGATACCCGCAAAACAGTCGTAGGATGCAATGCTAACACTTTTCGACAGACTGGCCTCCTCCGCGTCCTTCGACAACACGGGTCAGGAGTACGATCTGACGCGCATCTTGACCCACGATACGGCGCTCAACCGGACGGAGTACTCGAAGTATAGCCCCTTGTATATATCGTGCGTCGATGGCTTTCGTGCGACATTCGCTGCTTGCTAATCCCTCGACGCAGGGCGGCGTTTGCTCTGGGATACGGGTACGTTGATGTGACGCATAGCGCGAGTGCGCTGCGAAGTACTTATTATTTGCAGAACGTCCTTCGCGTCCATCGCTGCCACCATCGTCCATGCGATCCTGTACTTCCGCAAGCCGATCATGAAGCAGTTCCGGCGATCTCTAAGCGAGCAGCCTGACGTTCACGCACGGCTTATGACGAGGTATCCGGTACGTTTGTCTCGTGGTTCACCTCTACTCCGTCACAAAGCCAGTCGCTCATGTTCTGCAGCAAGGTAAAACAATTCCGTCCTCGGAAAACAACTGGCGCTTACTCTAGTCATAGTGCCGGATTGGTGGTTCCTGGTGATCCTGGCCGTGACGTTCACCTTCGGAGTCGTCTGCATTGAGATCTGGCCGACCGAGCTCCCGGTCTGGGGCTACCTTGTCGCGCTGATGTTATGTGGGTGCTTTTCAAAGTGATATCCGACCATTGCTTACGCAGCGCTCAGCGTTCCTCTTCGTGGTGCCAGTCGGCATGATCCAGGCCGTGACGAATCACCAAGTTTCGTTAGGGTGCGTAGATTGGGCGTCGGCTAAGCCCGGATGCTGACTACTTCGACAGAATCATCAGCGAGCTTGTCGTTGGGTGCGTGAAGCCCAGAACATTTGCCATAGTGGACAACTACTGACTATGGGAATAGCTATATGCTTCCTGGACGGCCAGTCGCCATGATGCTGTTCAAGACCTATGGTACGTCCACCTCGACGTCGAAACCCGTAATGTGTCATCTGACGAGTGTACAGGCTACATCGTATGCTTCTGCCTAGCTTCTCGACAAAGCTCCTTCGCTCACGTCGCCTGTGCATAGGCCATGTCAAACGCGCTGGAGTTCACCCTAAACTTCAAGATCGGCCATTACATGAAGATTGTGAGCGTCCAAAAATTCATCCGTACCTAACATCGCTGACGGCGCGTATGCACCAGCCTCCGCGCCCCATGCTTTGCGCGCAGATGATTGCGACCGCCATCGCCGGCACCACGCAGCTCGGCGTGCAAGAATGGCTGTTTAGCAATGTGCCGTACGTGCGGACGCGCTTGAGCGTCGTCCATGACTGAGCAGAATCCCTTCCAGTGATATGTGCTCCCCAACACAAGCGAGCGGGTATGCTACAAGGATCCCGACGATTCTGGCATCTACTTACCCACAACTCTCAGCTTTGTATGCCCGGATACACAAGTGTTTGGCACTGCAAGCATCATCGTGCGTAGAGTTCTGATTCAAGCGTGCGCGGGTCCTGACTTCCAATAGTGGGGCGTCATCGGTCCTGGCCTCCAGTTCTCGCCAGGAGCCATATATCAGTGAGTGCGTCGTCAACGTCTACGTCGTGGATTCTGACATACTTTGCAGCTGTGAGTACTGTAAAAACCCATCGAAAGGGGAGACAGCTAATGCGTCATTGACTATGAAAGCACTGCTCTATTTCTTCCTCGTCGGCGCCTTGTGTCCAGTGAGTGTTCATCACGATAGGATCAACGTATCCCTTACATTCCCTACAGATCATCACCTGGCTCATAACGAAGAAGTATCCCAGCAGCTTCGTCCGATATATCAAGTGAGTTACATTATAGAAGAGAGAATTAGCCAGACGAAACTAATCTTCCTCTTAGCTTGTACGCGATATTTGACATGCAATGCTTGCTTAGCCGATTCTGACCATTGTTAGTCCCTTGCTATTCGCGTCGTGCGACTACATCCCACCAGCCGGGGCCATCAACTATGTGCCATGGGCCATGGTCGGCTTCGTCTTCCAGTTCGTCATCAGAAGACGATATTTCTCCTGGTGGACGAAGTACAACTGTGAGCCCCCCCGACCGCCGCACTCGGGGCCTTTGCTGACCGGTCCCTAGACGTTCTCTCGGCCGCGCTGGATGCTGGAACAGCCATCTCGGTCGTCGTGATCTTCTTTGCGTACGTGGCACCGCTCTTGAGCTGAGACGGCGGCGCTGACTCGCCTACAGACTTCAGTTCCCTATGAACGGCACGGTACGTCGTTCTGGTCGTCGTGATGTGCTGAGCCTTGACATACATTCCTAGCTCGGCTTGAATACAATCCAAGCGTGGTGGGGGAACTCGGTACGCAGTTCAACAGGCCCTCTATCTGATGCACTGACGCTGCCTTATAGGTCCCATACGCTGGGGCGGACTACGCCGGCGTGCCCTTGAAGACATTGGCACCTGGCGAGACATTCGGGTAAGCAAATCGTCTTCTCGGAAATCTAACGCAGTCTAACACCCCCGTCAGCCCGGAGACTTGGTAGACTCCGCCTCGGACTTGTTGTATAGTATCTGACTGGTGTGGATGGATGGGGCAGCCGCGCTTCTGGCGGTCAATGTATTGTGATGATCTGTAGTCGATCTGTAGCTTTCCTGGATGTAGCTTACAGCTGATAGATAGAACATGCTACGTATCTTTCGGATCTGGTCTGACAGTCGTGGGCAGGATCAGCTCACCTGGAAGACATGCATCGCATGCATATGGTCAGGCCATGCCACACATTCAACTCGCTGTCATAGATGGCTTCCATGCACGGGTCGCCACGCTCTCCTCCGCCTTTACGCATGCAATGTATCATCGAACAACAGCATTACATGCTCTCGACTGTATACCTGGATATAAGAACCGTAGCGTACCTCGCTCAACAATAGAATAAACACAAAACCAGCCAGAAAACGGATAAGCACCGCGACCTCTAGGGCTAGTCATAGACAAGAAGGTTAGGCACAAATAGAAAAAGCGATCCAAGTGAAGGGGTGTGTGCTGGATATATACGTGCGCGGCATGTGTGTGGATGTATACTACACAAGATGAACTGAGCATGAATGGGAAGGGCATCGACGAGCTGAGTTTACGGGCAGATGGTAGCGTGAATGGAGCGTCTAGACAGCGGCGCAAGCGCGTGCGTGATGGGCGGAGAAATACGACGAAGAAAAGGCCATAAAGGTCGGACGACGATCGAGGACCAGCCACGGCGAAGTACGGAGTGTCGGGTCTGAGCCGTCGCTGCCAGGGCCCCGTTGACCACCCACACAGTATGCGGGCGGGATCCCACGCAGGATCCTACTGAATGCACGGACTCATACGAGGCTCGTGAACGCGCACGACGGATCCCACGCGTCTTGGAACCCGATTCGCCCAACGATGACCTGAACGCCGCCGACTCCGCGTGCGTGCACCACCTCGGCCTCCACCCAACCTAAATCCACCCCATCACAACATGATTGCGCGGATCTGCCAGCGGCGTGAGCCCACAACTCGCGCCAAGCAGGCAGGCAGGACGGGGAACATCTGCTGCCAGCCAAGATAGCATCGAAGAAGACAGGCACTCACATTCGAACTGATGATCGAGCTGTGTGCCGGGGACGAACAAGGGGTGTGTGGGCGCCATTTCGGGTGCGCGATGGGTCCGCGTGAGGAGAGCGAGGGTGGTTCGCGTCCATGGGTGGGCGGGCAGGGTCCATTTCGCGTCCGCGCGGGGGTAAGCGAAATCCATGATCGGGGAGGAGCGAGCGAGCATCGGACCATCGCGTCGAGCATTGATTGGCCCGGGCGGAGTTGATTCCATGCATCGTCGGTTTGTTCGTTTGTTTGGCGGGCGGCGGCGGCGCGACGGGGGAGCGGGAAATGTCGAACGTGACCACCGATTCCATTCGTATTTGCAGGACCGTGACCGAAGCGAGCACCAGGCGGGGAAGCAGGCAGGATAGACAGAAAAGCACGTTCAGAACATCGTTCAAACGGCAGCAAGAGGATAGAATAAGATAGACACGGAAACCGAATGCCGAACCAAAAAATCCGGATGGATGTGCGAATAATATATGTGTATGTAGTTCACAACAGAATGTGCCGAGGGCGGGAGGATGGGAGAGGGAGTAGGGTGTCGTGGCGGAAGGCGGGCTGTGATCGCGGTGTCGCAACAGGCGATCAGAGGGAGGCATGGATGGCCATGGTCCAACTCTAGAACAGCGCCGCGGTCTCGAGATTGGATCGCAAGACGATACTAGGTGGACGAGATCGTTTCAGCGCACGTCCAGCGGAGGGACCGAACACTGTAGCAGAGCACCGGGGAAGGCTCGAAACGGAGGCGCACGCCAAAAGGGGGAGGAAAAAGGCAAAAAAAGATAGAAGAACAAGACTCACTCTGATGGTAGATAGCGAGGAAGGGGAAGAAGGGACCAATCAGCTTCCTATGTTTGAGCAAAATCTGAAGAATACTTACCTTCGACTGCAGCCATGACCACTCTCAACATTGCTGTGTCCGTAGCGGTGGTGATGCTGAAGTCGAGGTTGGAGGAGACCATGATGTCATTTGGTAGACACGCGCGACGTCACGCGACAATCACGAGGGCAAGGTCAGATTCGAACAAGACGCGTGCAGAGGCGGAACGAGGGGGGAAAAGCAGGCTTGGTCAGAAATTCGGCATCACCGAAGAAGACAAGCCACGCACTGTATGTATATTTCCCGCTCTTTATTCCGGCCGGCCTTCTGGGCCAATTTGGCGAACCGCTTCTTGAAGTAGTCGCGGCCGGCACGGACATCCCCGGGTTCGCCTTCGTAGTCCTGGGTGAGGGGTTAGTATGTGTCACGGTAGACCAGCGAAAATTTTGTGTAGCAGTGGCACGGCGAGAGAAACGGTACAAGTGAGATGGGTGAGGAGGACGAATAGGTGAATAGAACAGTGGCGATAGTTCGGAGTGATCAAAGAAGGGTCGTGGAATTGAAGTGCGAGATATTCGGGGACTCGAGAACGCCGCGTCGGAGGAAGGGAAGCCGCTCGGGTGATGGCGGGGAAGCGCAAGCGCCCAGTCAGAGATGCGGCGCTCGACGTGTCAGGTAGGATGTACGCGAACGAGGGTAGAAAAGCCAGCAGGACAGAGGGCATGCAAACGGAAAGCACACGCACTGGGAAGAAGTTTTTGATATCTGAATGTGGAATCTTGCGTTGGAAGAGGTCGTTCTTATTCAAGAAGAGGATCTGCGAGGGTGTCAATGACCATTTCAACCAATTCTACCGAGACACGCACGATGGAGGTCTGCTTGAACCATTGCGAGTGACATATTGAATCCCATATTGTCATCGCGTCTTGCATTTGGTTCTATAACGCCGTCAGCCTCGCCGTCACCTCCACCGCTGAGTAGATTTATCCGCTTCGCGGGAAATCCGAACTCACCGCATCCTTGTCCTCCACGAGACACTGGTCGTACCCGCTCAGGCTGACGAGGAAGAGTATACTGGTGACATCCTGGAAGCAGTGTATCCACTTCCGTCGCTCGCTCTTCTGCCCGCCGACGTCGACCATGAGCATCTCGTGGTCCCGCAGCGAGAACGTCGTCTCGGTGATGCCTATTGTCCGCGCGCGGCACTGGATGATGTCCTGTTCCGCCGGCACGTATGCGGGGTCGAACAGCCGGTCTAGGTCCGAGAAGAAGTACAGGAGGCTGAAGGGAGAAGAGAAGGGAAGGAGCTCAGCATACAATCGTGGAAGGGAGGCATGGGCTGAGTCTCACTTTTCTGGCAGCGCCGCCTCGTTTCCGCGCTCCCAGGCCTGCTTCACCGCGGGGTCGCTCCAGAGGGACTTGAGAGGACCGAGGAAGTCCATGGGGAAGGCTTCGCCGTCGCGCAGGTCGCGCGCGTCCTCGACCATCTCGGCGTGCGGCACGTTCTCGTCGAGCACCTGGAGGTCCATGTCCTCCATCGCCTCGAGCACGTACTTGAGCCCGCGTGTGAGGTTATCGAAGACGAGCTGGCGGTAGGACTCGATCTCCTGGGGGGAGAAGGGCAGCTTGTGGATGAGGCGCATTTGCTGGGGGGGAGGAGTAGAGTCAGTTGAGCGCGTCGGCGCGTATGCGGGGGAGCGTGGCGCGCACCTTGAGGATCGTCGACTTGCCCGAGTCACCGGAGCCTAGTAAAAGGACCTAGAGACATGTCAGCGGGGTGGAAAGACGTATGTAGTGTTCGGTACGCACCTTAACCTGATGCTGCATCTTGACCTTCGCCTGAAAACTTGTGAGCAACGGTCCACGTCCTGTGGCTGAGCACGCACCTCCTTGAGCTGCTTCTCCGCCTCCCTGTGGAGCGCCTTGTCCCGCTCGCTGACCTCGACCCCTCCCGAGGAAGAGATGCAGACGCCCATGGTTGCAGAGGGTGGGGATAGGGGGGATGGTGGTCGGGAGCAAGGGGTGCTACTGTCTGAATTCGGCTTGGCTGATGGCCGCGCAAAAGGAGAGGAATTTGTCCAGGAATTATTTACGGGGACGAGGAATGTGTGGTGGTCCTGGAAGAGCTAGCCCGCCCGCGACGAAGAGAATAAGTTACGCTCGCCGCTCCTGACGACGAGGTCGAGGTTGAGCGCGTCGGGAACCTAGACTGGCCACTCATTTACATACTCGCATCTTCTCACGCTCATTCCACCCGGTCACCGTTCGTTTTGTCACAGTTCGCGCATGGTTACCGGCTATCGTTATCCTCAGCGGCCATGTTCTCTCGCTCGTGAAGCACTTCCTTCCTCGTACTGCTTCTCAACTTCTGCTTTCCCTCCTCGAATTTCCACCAACCCACCACCCAAAGCACCGGGAGCACCTCCTGTCCCGCGGCAAGACCCCGCCCATTTGTAGCCCTACCACGTTCCAGAAACGAGAGATGGAATCCGGACACCGGTTGCCCCGCACACAAGGCCCCTGGACCCTGATCTCCTCCCTCGTGGCCCGGCATTGCCTCCCTCGTGTCTTCATCCATTGGACCCACACAGGTTCATTGTACGCTAATCAAGCTAGGTGGACAGTCTATCAGCACACCGTGCCTCGTATACAGCGGCGAACCTCCATTCGGTCTGTCACTGGGTACAGGTGGACTTCAAGCATTGGTCTCCAAAGTCAAGCTTTAGGCGCGGTTATGCGCCACCCGGTCGATGCATTTGTCGGTCGCGACATGCGCGCGTGTTGTCGTTCCTCTCTTCAAGCAAGCGCTAATTGAGACCGAACGACGAGCTTCTTGATCGACTTGACGTCCAGCAGCGGTCATTCCATCCAATGACGCTACTTCTTTCGGTCTATCTTCCTCGAACATCGGCCTGCCGGCGCCAACGACTAGAGAAGGACAATTGATTGCCCCATCGACATAAGTTACATGCCATGTAAATACACCCTTGTAGTACTGTGACCAAGAGCCCGAATAATTAGCGTGAAAAACATGCAGATACATGAGCGGGTGCGGCGAGCGAGAATAAAGGTTGATGCGCAATCGGTCGAGATAGTGCATGGTCGATGTGCGACAAGCGAGGCAAGAGCACTGAAGCAGTGTCCGTGAGCTCTATGCGCTGAACTGGGGTGGCCGCGGTATTGTCCGTCGAGTTCACCACGCCGGGATACTCAATGCAGTCCGCACCCCACCTCAGCGAGTCTCGTAAACCTCTCGACGCCCGTCGTCGAAGCCGTAGTCGCATTCACTGAATCAGTCACTCGCCAAACACTCCCCATTGATTCCAACTCCTCGCCGGCTCTGACCCAACGGGCCCCAACCGCTGCACCCTCGTCACTATGCCGCATGCCGGTACTCCGGCGGCGGGGCCTCATACGCGTCGTCGACGTGGTCCGTATGTGTAGCGCCGTCGTAAGGAAGCGTCGCACTTGAGTGAGGGACCGCGCCTGATTGAGGCGAAGTCGGCGACATCGCAGACGTTGGCGAGGCCATATTCGTCGGCGACAGCGGGCCTCCCATACCCGAGCTCTGCCCCCCACTACTCGAGCTCGCCCCATTGCTCACCGAGGACGGCGGGCCCCCACTGAACGGCACCTCGCCCACGCCCGCGCCGTACCCCGCGCCAGAGCCATACGCCGACGACACCGCGCTCGTCGCATTGCTCGCCGCCCGCAGCCGCCGCTTCTCCTCCATCGCGCTGACGAAGGGGCGCGCCTCGGGTTGCTGTTGTGGCTGTCCTTGCGCCGCATCCACCGCGACCCAGCTGCCCCGCGACGAATCCGGGTGCGCGTACGGGGCACCCGGCTGCTGCGGCTGCACGCCCGAGTATTGCGCGCCCGGATACACTACCGCAGCAGGGCTGTAGCCGGGGACATGAGCGAAGCCAGGCTGGCCGGCTTGAGGTTGGAAGCCTTGAGGAGCTTGACCCGCGGTATACGGCTGCCCCGGGACATATGACGCGCTCGCGCCCTCGTAGCCGTAGAATGGTTTGATCTCCTGCGGCGTCGCGCCGCCGCGACCCTCCGTGAGGTCGTACATGCCCTCGGGCTTCCCGCCCGCACGCCGGCGGAGGAAGAACCAGACGGCGCCGCCGACGATGGCGATGAAGGCAATGCCACCGACGACACTACCTGCAATGGGGCCAGCGACGGATTTGTGCTTGGTGGTGGATGAGGTTGGGGAGGCGGAGGCAGGGACGGTGATGGTCGTCGTTGACATCCTGAAGAAGCGTTAGCATTTATCGCCCTCGAACGTGAAAGGAGGAGCGAACCCAAGAGCCAATGCCGCGTACATCGCACCCTGCGCAGGGCTCGCCTGACCGCTCGCCTGCACGCCCGTCGTATCGTCGTACGCTGCAGGGAAGGCACCAGCCAGCGTCTTATTTGACGCGCGAGTCCATACAGGCTCGATGAGCGCATCGCGAACATCTGAGTCGCTGTCAGGGAAGGAAACTGCAGTGAGAAGAGTCCAGTCTACAATTTTTACGAATCAGATGAATGTAGAGTCAACGTAGAGCCTCAGTCACGCACCTGAACGGGCCACACTCGACGATCCATCGAACGAGATACCGAACGCGGCCTCCACGCCAGTGGCAGTGTACGCCGACTTCAGGGTCGCATACGCCTATGTGAAAGATAAATTAGCAAATGAGCCTTCCCGCAAAGGTCACTCAACACTAACATCATCCGGCACCAGTTCGCTCTTCATCAACCTATCCGCGAATAAATTATACATCAGACCCGTATGCGACGGGTCCGCCAAGTTGTTGCTCTGCAGCTCGTCCGCCCAGGTGTCAATCATCGAGGTCGCATTGTTCTGATGTTCACGATCATAAATAGTGAACCTTGGAAGCGAACGCGAAAGATAATGCTCACCGAATAGACCGTCGCATCGTCCAGCTTCTGAACCGCAGTGCTGATCCCCGCCATGGCCTGCAAACCGATGATACCCTTGAGAGCCAGGTTCGCGTTATCCGCGCCGTCCGCGCCGCCGGGAAGTTTCCTAATTTATCAAGTTCAGCAGCTATCGACCGAGCACGAGATGCGGGGAACTGACTGGGAACCCGGCGGGCTTGCCGCGTTGAGGACGAGGTAATCCGCCCAGCCCTTGAAGGTGTCATACTGGATTAACGAAAGGTGAGCACTGACACGCAACGAAAGAATTGCTGACTTACATATTCCCCGAGTAGAGAACCGTCACCCGACATCTGAGCCTGCGAGAAGGCCATGATAAGCATGTCCCCGCAAGCTTCGACCGCGAGGGAGGTGCCAGGCGACTTATTCCCAGTAGCGGAGGGGTACGAGGTGCCTGAGCGCAATAAGCATGAGCAAAGGAGACTGGTGGGAAAAGTGTACTACGCACCCAGGTCAGGAGCAGCGAAGTCCTTGGTGTAAACATTTGATGATTGGAAGCGTAGCAGCGGCTCAAGGAGGTAGCCTGCCCAGGTCGCGTTGACGTATAGAAAGGCTGGCCAGGAGGCATACAGGGTCTCCACAGCGTTGACACGCCTGGACATGGACGTTAACATCCTGACCTTCGCAGTCACGAAACGGCGATAAAAGAACGCACTCCGAGTCTCCCGACTGCTTCATGAACGCCAGTACGTCGCTCGCATCATATCCGTTGTCTCCTTGCGACACAGTGAACTCGACACCAGCAAACGTCTGGCGAGTGCCCAGGGCGATCAGATCAGCGTAATTGGAAGACACGCCTCCAGCCGCGCTCATGATCTTCGCATCGAAGGAGTCCGCGCGACTCGCAGCATCATCATAGTCGGCGATGAATGCCTCAAACTACGCCCCCAGGTCAGCCTCGAGTCGGATGTTTCAGTCCCCTGTCTACGCACCGCATCGTCCGCGTTCGAGTACTCCGTCAGATAGTACGGATACCGCCCTTCGGAACTCGAGCCCGACGTGTACTGAACGACGGGGCTCCGCGCGAGCCCCATGGCCCACACTGCCTCCTTTGCATTATCATCAACGTCGCCCAGGTCCCACGAAAGGCTGAACACCGGCCAGCGGTCCTGTATGGCGCGATGCGCATCGTCGCCCTCGTCTAACAGGGACCCGGACTTATTGAACTGCCCGCGCACATCGTTGGCAAAACCGCTCTGCCAGGTAAGTGCCGAGGCCTTGGCCATGCCAAAGTATAGCGTCGCGTCGTCAGCGATATCGCTCGTCTCTGCCATGGATGTGGGGGAGACGGGGGCGGCTTTATGGTAGATGGCGCTGGCAGCAGTGGTCTCGGACCAGGTGATCTGGGTGGAGAGGTCGGAGGAAAGCCATTCGCCGGTCACGTCTGAGTAGAGCTCGACGGAGTGGGACGAGCCGTCGGTGGACGCGGCCTTAACGGACATGTAGACGAAGGGCATGGATTGCTTGACGAGGTCATCGGGCTGGAGGGAGTGAGCGCGACGGTAGAATGGGGCAGGCTGGATACGCACCTCGATTGGACTAAGCCAGGTCACTGTGAGCTGCACGGGTCCCGCTTGAGAGGTCTGGATGGTCCGCGAGGGCGTAACGCGCCAGACTTGGGACGTGGTTGCGTTTTCGAACGGCGTGCCTGTGTATGTGTAGACCGTGCCGTCCACTCTGACATAGCCCGCCCATGCGAGGATGTGATTCTGCTCGCTGTCAGAACATGCGGGACGTATATTCCATTGCAACGCACCGCTGCACCAAATGGCGAGTGCGCCCACGCCGTCGTGTCGCTCCGTACCCATGCATTCAAGTGGGGAGTCCGTACGGCCAGAGGCAGCCAAAGCGGTGTAAAACCTGCCGAGGATTGCTGGGACGCGACCCCCGTGACGAGCGAAAGCGCGCAGGCCAAGCACCACAGGGCAGCTCGCATCTTCACTACGAATGGTGTCAGTTATCGTGCACAGCACGATGGGAGGGAAAGAAGGAGTACGAACACGACCTGGCGATTCAGTTGCCAACACGGAAGGGCTGGCAGTGAAGGCGAGAGTCAAGACGCGACCCTGATTACCCATCAGATTATGGGCGCTGGTCGAGTTGCTGATGGGGGTCGCTAAAGTTGGCTTTAAGCGCCGGGGGTCCCCAATTCCTCGGGCCTCCAGACAGGCACCGGAAGTGCTTCGGTATGTAGCGGGTAGCGTCGCCTGCCGAATGAACACGTTCATGGGTATATTGGTGGACGTAGACATTCTCCAGCAGCGAAAGTAGACATTCTTGGTATAGGTCCAGACAGCCGCCGTGCAATGGTCGTATGCATCTGGAACTTGACTACTGAATGCGAGCGCGACAAGCGTGATGCTCAACTGATGTGACACACCATCCTGAAATCACATCACGTGTCACGTGTCACACACTTCCTCCTTTCCAAATTCGAACTCGCCTTCACAATCCGCTCGGCCACCATGAAAGTTGTCATCAAGAACTGGCACGCCGTTGCTCAGTGGCGCTGGGATAATGGTAACGATGATAGCGAGGACGACGTCTGCGGTATCTGCCGTGTTCCTTACGAGGGATGTTGCCCTGCGTGCAAGATGCCTGGTGATGATTGTCCGTTGAGTAAGTCCCAGTCCAGCCCGCGTCTTCAAGCTCGATACTCACTGAACTCAGTATGGGGTGAATGCAGCCATGTCTTTCATATGCATTGTTTGCTAAAGTGGATCGGAATTGCGTCCTCGAAGCAGCAGTGCCCAATGGACCGACGTCCTTGGGGTAGGTCCAATGCGCATTGTCTATCCCCCATCCTTCTGACTGTACCTCAGTGACCGCGGAGCGCAAGATAGGAAACAAGTAGATCTGCATGAGCGCCTCGCCTCTTTGTCCTTCTGTGCGTTGCGATTTTCTTACGGTGGATTTGACCATCATCACAAGGTCCCAGCTATACCACTGTATCATAGAGTAGACACTCGACGCGCCCCAAGCGCTGCGCACCCTCTCACTATGCCGCAGACCGGTACTCCGGCGGCGGGGCCTCATACGCGTCGTCGACGTGGTCCGTATGTGTGGCGTCGTCGTGAGGAAGCGTCGCGTCTGAATGAGGGACTGCGCCTGATTGAGGCGGCGACATCGCACCTGTCGGCGACACCATATTCGTCGGCAACGATGAGTCTCCCGCCCCCGAGCTCTGCCCACTGCGACTCGAGCTCGCCCCATTGCTCGCCGACGACGGCGGCCCCCCACTGATGGGCAATCCGCCCACGCCCGCGCCATACCCGGCACCAGAGCCATACACCGACGACACCCCACTCGTCGCATTCCTCGCCGCCCGCAGCCGCCGCTTCTCCTCCATCGCGCTGACGACGGGGCGCGCCTCGGGTCGCTGTTGTGGCTGTCCTCGCGCCGCGTTCACCGCGAACCACTTGCCGCGTGACGGATTCGGATGCGCGTATGGGGCGCCCTGCTGCTGCTGCTGCACGCCCGAGTATTGTACGCCCGGGTACGCAACCGCTGCAGGACCTGGGACGGGTGCGAAGCCAGGCTGAGGTTGAAAGCCAGGAGGCGGCGCTTGTCCCGTGGTGTACGGCTGCCCCGAGACATACGACGCGCTCGCGCCCTCATAGCCGTAGAATGGCATGATTTCCTGCGGCATCGCGCCATCACGACCGTCCGCGAGGCCGTACATGCCCTCCGGCTTCCCTCCCGCACGCCGGCGGAGGAAGAACCAGACGGCGCCGCCGACAATAGCGATGAGCGCAAGGCCTCCGACGACACCACCTGCGATTGGGCCGGCCAGAGATTTATCCTTGCTGGAGGAGGATGAGGTGGGGGAAGCGGAGGCGGGCACACTGATGGTAGTCGTAGACATCCTGAGGAAAGGGTGATCAGTATGCCCGTCACTCAAGTGTGCTGCGCGTGGAGACTCACCCCAAAGCCAACGCTGCGAACATTGCACCCTGCGCCGGGCTCGTCTGACCACTTGCCTGAACGCCCGATGTGTCGTCGTACGCAGCTGGAAAAGCGCCAGCGAGCGTCTTGTTCGATGCGCGAGTCCATACAGGCCCAATGAGCGCATCGCGAACGTCCGAATCACTGTCAGGGAAAGAAGCCGCGGTAAGGAGAGTCCAGTCTGAAGTGCGAACGAAAGGTCAGCAAGCCTGTGAAGCTATACTACGAAACAACACGCACCCGAACGCGCCACGGAGGACGAGCCGTCGAACGAGATGCCGAACGCAGCTTCCACGTCAGTAGCAGTGTACGCCAACTTGAGTGTCGCGTACGCCTACGAAGAAGAGAACATCATCAGCAACATTCCATCTGCCGAGGGTCACCTAACGCACATCATCCGGAACCATCTCGCTCTTTAACAACCTATCCGCGAATAAATTATACATGAGGCCCGTGTGCGACGGGTCCGCCAAATTGTCGCTCTGCAGCTCCTCTGCCCAGGTATCAATCATCGACGTCGCGTTATTCTGGTGTTCACAATATTGATCAGTGAACCTTGGCAGCGAAAGCGAGAGTAATGCTCACCGCAAAGACCGTCGCATCGTCCAGCTTCTGAACCGCAGTGCTGATCCCCGCCATGGCCTGCAAACCAATGATACCCTTGAGAGCCAGATTCGCGTTATTCACGCCGTCCGCGCTGCCGGGAAGTTTCCTAATTCATCAAAATCAGCAGCAAAACCGAGCGTAAAATGAGGTTAACTGACTGTGAACCCCGCGGGCTTGCCGCGTTGCGAAGGAGGTAGTCTGCCCAGCCCTTGAAGGTGTCGTACTGAATGAGTAGCT
The DNA here is from genome assembly GCF_000143185.2 of Schizophyllum commune H4-8. Lineage (NCBI taxonomy): Eukaryota > Fungi > Basidiomycota > Agaricomycetes > Agaricales > Schizophyllaceae > Schizophyllum > Schizophyllum commune. The sequence goes on along the minus strand of NW_026089554.1, from coordinate 177,018 downwards.
ATAGTGAGCGCCATCCGGTAAGAAAGGGGATAGCTGACTGACATATTTCCCGAGCAAACTACCGTCGCCGGACATCTGGGCTTGCGAGAAGGCCATGATGAGCATGTCACCGCAGGCTTCAACCGCGAGAGAGGAGCTGGGCGACTTGTTACCAGGGGCAGAAGGGTACGAGGTGCCTGGGAGTGGTACGCATGAGCTAACGAGAGGGTCGGAAGACAGGTATACCAAGCACCTAGATCAGGAGCAGCGAAGTCCTTCGTATACACATTCGACGACTGGAAGCGGAGTAGCGGCTCGAGGAGGTAGCCCGCCCATGTCGCGTTGACGTATAGGAATGCCGGCCAGGAAGCATATAGGGTCTCTACTGCGTTGACGCGCCTGAGAATAGACGTCAGCACTTCGACCTTCGCAGTCATATAACGATGATAAAGGAACCCACTCTGAGTCTCCCGACTGCTTCATGAACGCCAGTACGTCGCTAGTATCATATCCGTTGTCTCCTTGCGACACGGTGAACTCGACACCAGCAAACGTTTGGCGAGTGCCCAGGGCGATCAGATCAGCGTAATTGGAAGACACGCCTCCAGCCGCGCTCATGATCTTCGCATCGAAGGAGTCCGCGCGACTCGCAGCATCATCATAGTCGGCGATGAATGCCTCGAACTACGCCCCCTGGTCAGCCTCGAGTGTGATGTTTCAGTGACCTGTCTACGCACCGCATCGTCCGCATTCGAGTACTCCGTCAGATAGTACGGATACCGCCCTTCGGAACTCGAGCCTGACGTGTACTGAACGACGGGGCTCCGCGCGAGCCCCATGGCCCACACTGCCTCCTTAGCATTATCGTCGACGTCGCCCAGGTCCCAAGAGAGGCTGAACACCGGCCAGCGGTCCTGAATGGCGCGATGCGCATCGTCGCCTTTGTCTATTAAGGACCCGGACTTATTGAATTGCCCGCGGACATCGTCGGCAAATCCACTCTGCCAGGTGAGCGCTGAGGCTTTGGTCATTCCGAAGTACAGCGTCGCGTCCTCGGCAATATCGCTCGTCTCCGTCATGGGTTTGGGGGAGATGGGGGCGGCTTTATGGTAGATTGCGCTGGCGGCGCTGGTCCCGGACCAGGTTATCGGGGTGGAGAGGTCGGAGGAGAGCCATTCGCCGGTTAGGTCTGAGTACAGCTCGACGGAGTGGGATGCGCCGTCTGTGGAGGCGGCTTTGACAGACATGTAGACGAAGGGCATGGATTGCTTGACGAGGTCATCGGGCTAGAGCGGGGTGAGACTGATGGCGGAGGGGGGTTGAGCTGCATACGCACCTCGAGCGGACTCAGCCAGGTCACTGTGAGCTGAACGGGTCCGGCTTGCGATGTCTGCACCGTGCGGGTGGGGGTCACACGCCAGACCTGGGACATTGTCGCGTTTTCGGATGGCACGCCAGTGAACGTGTAGACCGTGCCATCGACTCTGACACAGCCTGTCCACGCCAGGACGTGATCCTGCTCGAGCTCAGATCGTTGCCTGGACGCAGAACCCGTCGGTACGCACCGCTGCACCGAAGGGGGAGGCCGCCCAGGTTGTCGTGTCTGTTCGTACCCAGGCATTCATGTGGGGTGTCCGTACGGCGAGAGGCAGCCAAAGCGGGGTAAAACCTGCCGAGGATTGCTGGGACACAACCCCGGTCGCGAGCGAAAGCGCGCAGACTAAGCACCACAATGCAGCTCGCATGTCTTCTCTGCGAACGTGCGACGTCAATGGGCGTGTGCAGTACAGTGGGAGGAGATGGAGTACGAACACGACTTTACACAGAAGCCTGTAAGGCGAGAGTCAAGAGGCGACCCTATGACCCATCAGATCATGGGCGCTGGTCGAGTTGGGCGCTAAACATGGCTGTAAGCGCCGGGTGTCCCCAATCTTCTCGGGCCTCTAAGTAGTGAGGAACAGGAAGTGCATCGGGATGTAGCCAGCATCTTCGCCTGCCGCATGAACGCGCTCACAAGCCCGCTCGCCGTCGTAGGCATTATCCAGCCGCAGAAGTGTACATCCTTCGCATAGTCCAGCCAGTCGTCGTGCGGGAGCCCAGATACAACCTGGAATCTATCTCGGGAGTTTCGAGCGGGAGAAGCGTGATGCAGCATTGATGTGACACATTTCCCCACGTTGCTATTGTGCATCACATCACCGTCACGCCCGCTTCCCAAATCCGATTCGGATTCCGAACTCACTTTCAGCCACCATGAAAGTTGTCATCAAAAACTGGCACGCCGTCGCACAGTGGCGCTGGGACATCGGCAATGATGACAGCGAGGACGACGTCTGCGGTATCTGCCGTGTTCCCTACGAAGGATGTTGCCCCGCATGCAAAATGCCCGGCGACGACTGTCCATTGAGTAAGTCCAATTTACCCCGCGTCTTCAAGTTCGATACTCACTGAACTCAGTATGGGGAGAATGCAGTCATGTCTTTCACATGCATTGCTTGCTTAAATGGATCGGAACTGCGTCGTCGAAACAGCAGTGCCCGATGGACCGACGTCCTTGGGGTAGGTGCAGTGCGCATTGTCTTTTCCCCATCCTTCTGACTGTACTTCAGTGACGGCGGAGCGCAAGATAGGAAACAAATGAATCCACATGAGCGCCTCGCCTCTTTGTCCTTCTCCTTCACGACCGGTGCGTTGCGATTTCTTATGGTGGATTCGACCATCTCACCCCGAGATCCCAGCTATACCACTGTATCATAGACAACTTGTTGCAATGCTACCGCGTTGCTTGCTTTTCGCTTCTTCTAGGAAGGGCAAACTCTATCGGTGAGCCTCAACGACGTCGAAAAGGTAAGCCGTCAAAAAGGCTTGTGCGTGTTCGCACACAAGCATCTCCGTGGTTCTACGATGACTCACCATCCTCGGTCAACGTTCGACTTTACCGTTCTCAAGCTTGCTGTAGGAGCTAGATTTTTCGACGCTGGTAATTTGACATCATCGCTCTGAGCCCTCTCGTCTTTTACTGTCTTATTGGCCGATTTTCAGGCAACCGTTATTCGACCGCACGAAGCATTCGAGGAATCACAGCTGAGCTTAAGAGAGTTCGCCTGCTTCTTCTAAACTTCGCAAACTCCGACGTGAACTGGACAGCTCGATAATTGCCTTCGATACCATCTATCAACATTCGCGCGCAGGGAGGAGGCTATACGCCAAGGACTTTTCAGTGTATCGCAACCCATCTGAGAAGTATCCACAGCATTCAGGACGCGTCTTTGAACGCGCATGTGGCCTCGTAGGTAGCAGAACAACCACGCGGATCTTACGCTGACTTTAGCTACGCCTCGGCAGACATCTTCGCGGACTTTCAACTTGAATGGCAGAAGCGCTTCGCTAGGGCTCTTGTCAGATGCTCTAGGGACCTTCTTCAGTCACTCAATGAAGTTCCGTACGTACTCATTATGCCAAGCTCTCCAATGTTGACGCCACCGTCTCGTAGCTTCCGACCTGCGTCTGGCAGAGGGACGCTTTATTTGCGTACAGAGATGCCCTCTATCTGCGCTACGGGATACATGGAACAAACGATGTCATACCCGTGATTATGCACGCCGGGGCGGGTGACACAGTTTGACGAATACAAGCTGTCGCCCGTGGGAGGTCGTGGCGCGCCCTCGGAGCGTCCAAGCAAGTGCAATGGATCCCGAGGCCTGCCACCTTCCTTTCTAGGTGAAGCGTAGGCATCCCGAGGCCCAGTGCAGAGGAGCCTCGATGCAAAAGCAGGGATCCCGAGGACAGCAACAAGGTACGCGTGGGGATGGAAGCAAACTGTGTGTACTTCCTCCGCGCCATCCGGGCTCCGTTGGATGGATGGAAGTATCCGTTGCATGAGGCCAGGCCCGCCGGGGCTGCGAGCATTGACCAAGACAGGCCGGGGCAGCGACCACTGGGACCCGTGGCAGCAACCAAGTCAGACCCGCCCGCGGTCTCACCGTCAAGAGAACAATGGACGCATTTTGGACGGCCTCGATCGTTGTCGGCAGCTGCCGCTCCTGCTTCCGCGTTGCGAATGCGGGCCTGTGAACCATCATCGCTGATGAGTCCCATATCGTCAGTAGATGACTGGCTGGCGGATGAGCAGGCGCGCTATACGGCGCGCCAGGGTCCCATGGTCACAGTTTGTGCATGGGGGCCACCCTTGAGAGTAATGGCCGTCTCTTGTGACGCTGCCATCGTTATGCTGCGTCTGCGTGATCGCGGTCAGCTGCTCTGTGAACTGTGTAGAGCGGCGCTAAAGTCCGCAGAATACTTGCTGACGAGGGGCTTGGCTTGTGCGCCCGCAGCGACAAAATTCCATTGACTGTACTGCTATGAGTTGGACCGAGCTGTGCGCAGAATCCCCCTCGAGCGAGTGGTCTGCAGAGGGGGTTGGCGTCCTTGTTGTGTGCTGTGGTTCATTTTGCTGTTCACGTGATATGGGGAAAGTTCCCAAAATGGCAATTGGGCCTGAGGAGCAAGCAGACGAACTTCGGTGCTTGTCTTCTCCCACCATCTAGTCTCACGAATACGACGCCGTTGTCGTTATAGACAACGTTCATACCTCTTCTCTTCAAGCTCCTAGAGCTTTGTACCCTAGACGCCAGCGATCCCCCAAGCTGATTTAGATCCGGGTGTGGGGTAGAACATTAGAGCGGTGCGCCCCCCACATTGTAGCACGTAGCTGTCTTTCTCATCGTTTTCCTGCAGATGAACACCTTCAAGGAGCAGCAGCAGCGATCAGAGGAAGAAGACCGGAAGAACCGGTTCTCAGGAAACGGCACGAACGGCAGCGACAATCACCGCGAGCGCGCAGCCTCACAGCCCCCACATTCCTCGCAGCAAGGCTTCATGGGCTCCCCGAACGTCGCCTCCAGTATGGGAGCAGGCGCGCCATGGCCGACGTCGCGATCCTCCTCCCGATTTCTCAGTCCGGCTCGCGGTCTAGGCTCACGAAGTTCCTCGTTCTCGACCGGGAACAACCCCTCGCAGCAGCGCGACTTCGGGTACGCGATGCGCGAGAGCAGCATCTTCGATTCGACCTTCGAGGATGAGGAGACCGACGAGCTGGACATGTACAACGAGCGCTACCTGCCCCCATCCATGTCACGCGGCCGATCGTACCAGTCGGAGATCTCGCGCAGCCGCTCTCAGTCGCTTGCCACGGGGCACGGGGGCGCCTTCAACTCCGTCGTCGGGTCCCCTGGCATGGGTAGCTGGAACGACTCCTTCACCTCGCCCCTCAATATCCCTGGCGCATCGCGCTATGGCGAGATCGGAAAGCCACCGGGGTCTAGTCGGTACGGCTCCCTCGGCACTGTTGGACGCTCTCCGACCGCCATCCACTCCTCGTCGCCCTCGGGCACGCCTATCATGCCGAACGGGTTTTCCCGCTCAGACATCACGAACATGAGCCCATTCGTGCGAGACGTGGGGCAGATCCTCCTTGATGACGGGTCCGCGTTCCGCGAACTCTGGGCCGGCATGCACCCGCCCAGGGACGAGGTCAACGGCGGCGGCGGTAGCGGGACGACGAGCCGACGGCACAGCGTCAGCGTCGTGCAGCCCCGTCGCGGCAATATCGTTGGCTTCAATGCCCCGGGAGTCAGCGACGGTCCAGATGATGTCCCACGTTCCTTCGCCGGCGGCGGAGGCTTCGGTGGCGGGCTGATGCTGTCGGACGATGACCTGGCAGCGGACCTGGGCATGCTGGATCTCAATGGGCCACCGAAGGCGTCGCAGCAGCCGCCCTCCCAGCCAGCGTCGATGCCGGTGTATACGCCGATATCGCGCAGCCCGCCGTCACAGGACCACTACCAGCCGATGAACATCGGTTCGCTTTCGTCGCATAACGGCGACCTGCACCGCGACCCGAGCCCGCCTCAGCACCAGGAGCAGGCGCACGACCTACAGCCGCGCTTCATCCCGGGGCAGGGTATACAGTACCTGTCTCAGCAGGCGATTCAGCAGGACCAGAATGCGCAGTACGCGCGCACACGCAGGCCATCATACACTGGTGGCCCACTATCGCCGACGTCGCAGCGCATGGTGCAGAATCCCCAGTCTCCGCCGTACTACCCGACGCGCCGGCCCTCGGATGCGCAGGCGCCCGCGCCTCCTCAGCAGCTCACCGACCTCGGCAAGGGTGTCCCGTTACATGCAGTCCCGCCCTCCTGGCCGCTCTTCATCGTCGAGTTCAAGGCTGGTCGCACGGACCTATTCTACCTCACCGATACGTCGCAGGACATTCGCGTCGGCGACCTCGTCGTTGTTGAGGCCGACCGCGGGAAGGACCTCGGCAAGGTCGTCAACGACAGCATCACTATCGCCGAGGTCGAGGCGTGGCAGACGCGGCAGCAGGGCGGGGCCAACAGCGGTGCGGAAAACCCGACGAGCCCCGGCGGCGCGCCGTCGTCGAGCAAGAAGGAGATCAACCCAAAGATGATGTACGGGAAGGCGTCGGTGCAGGACACACAGCAGCTGCAGCAGAAACTGCAAGATGAGCTGAAGGCGCTCCAGCTCTGCCAGACTAAAGTCCGCGCGAAGAAGCTGCCGATGGAGGTGATTGACGCTGAGTATCAGTGGTGAGTACCTCTTGACCAACCATAAGCCCTCGCTAACTCTCTGCAGGGATCGGCGCAAGCTTACCTTCTATTTCATCGCCGAGAAACGCATCGATTTTAGGGAGCTTGTGCGCGAGCTGTTCAGGCTATACAAAACTCGCATTTGGATGGCCTCGCTCCAGGGCGGGGTCTCCTTTGAGCAATGAAGAAGCTAACCACGACACCGACGCGCGTCACCCCGGACACGCCACGCTAAATCACGATTTCCCGGCTAGACACTGCAGCACTAGTTTACTTCTCGCTTCCCGTACCGCCCTTTCTCTCCCGCATACCCCGCTCCCAACAATTCCAACTCCAACTCCAGTTGCCGCCAGGCAGCGTGTAGCATGCTATCCCAATGCCCGTGTCCTGTTGTACTCTCCGCCCCGTGTCCCGCGATTCCGTGCTCCTGGTCATGCTCGTCGTTCGTGTGTTTATTTACTTACCTAGCCGTGCGTTTTCCGGCTGTGTACTATATACCTTGCCCTTTCTATCGAGTACTCATATCTGACTCGTCTGCCCAAGACTACTTCGTTTTGCTTATAGGCGTGGCTTCCTCGTAATAGGCACCGGCATCGTCCTCGTTCGTGCTGGGACTGTTCCATAGGGACCTTTCGTCGATGTCGAATATTGCCAGCATGGAACGGAGAGAAGGCGCAAAAAGTGTATTATCTACGTAGTCGAATGGTGAATAATGAAGAAGAATCTTTACAACCTCTGCAAATGATCTTCGCGCTTTGAGCGGGTGACGAGCGGGTCGAACTTGTAGGTCCAACTTTGCAGTTGCTTGTCGTACGCATGTCGGACTGCATGCGCATGCGCAGGTCCACCCTCTTGCTTCCGTCGACCAAGTGCTCAACTCGACTTTCTTCTTCGCATACTTTAGATCCTGACTTCGCCTATCTGAACAGAGTCCATCTGAGTCTCAGGGAGGTGAATAACGTGCGACCTTGCGTGTGGTATTCATACTACCCCCCTCCCACAGATGTATAATGGTGGCGAAAGCACGACACCTTGGGCGAAACGCTTTGCGCAGGCCATTCAGCCCTTCACCTCCATTCCTAGCTCGCTTGACTTGGAGTTTCTGAGATCGCCCATCGTGAAGGAAGCGCACGCCCGCCTAAGTCCCTCCAAACTCCCCCACCCTCCCATGAATCCGTCAGATGTGCGACCTATCGACGAGGCTGCACAGGCGCTCCTGGCCTACGCGCCCCTATTGGAAGCAGCTACTACGCGTGGCGGTGCTGTCGCGAAGGAGGCGTACACGATCTTCGACAACATCTGGAAGTGGATCGTATTTTTCCGCCCCTCAACCGTAAATGTAGCGGACAACGGGATGCAGGACAACGCGCGCCCGGCATACGATGACGGAGATATTTTTCTTGGCATGCTACCTCTTTGGTTCGTCTTTCGGCAATATATTGCCAACGCTCTCGCGCATAAGGAAGGACGCAAGCGCTGCATCGCCCAGCTGGACTTCATCGCTATCACCCTGGAGATCCTTACTTCGGAATGCCCTCTGATCGAGGCGCAGGACAGCTTGCGCCTGGAGCGCTTCTCGCATGGAATCGTCCGCGGCTTAGCTAGTCTCCTGAGCGACCAAAAGCTTTCGCGACGCCTGACTGCTGAGATTTGCGACTACGACCTGCAGAACCCTGGATTTCTGATGGAGAATTTCCTCGACGAGATGGAGGCATTTCTTCGCACCACATTCGACAACAGCCTCATCATGGCATATATGACACTCACTGCCACGCTGCTCTCGAACAACGAGAATCTGGAGCGATTCCTTCACGTCCGAATAGATCCATCATCGATTAATCCACCCGAGCCGGGTATGACCCAGCTCTGCCACTTCCTTCGCCTGACTGTCTCTCGTAACAATGGAGAAGAAACTGCGGCTACCCTCCCTCTCGCCACGCATTGGATCGCCCAGATCACTAAATTCGCTCGCTCCTATGCGTGTGACATCCTCACGGAAGTTCTCGACGCAGGGATCCTAGAGTACCTTGTCGGCGCGTGCGTCGACCCGCGAGGGCAGCTGCGTGCGCCAGAATGGCAAGCGCCAGCGACCGCATTCGTCCGGGACGTTCTCGTACCCGCCCTCTTCAGGACGAAGTATCTGCCCGCCTTCGTCAGGGCGACAAAGGATTCTTTGGTCCAAAGCGCAGACTTAGACGTGATTCGGCAGGCTTCTCACGAGATCGCCGACCTTCTCCTCCGTATTCCCGTCTTCGAGCAGCAGAGACAGACGATGAAGGCAGACTTGAAGCGTATAAGGCACTGCCACAATGGAGATTCCGTAAGCCACGACTCTACACATGCGCATTCTACCGCTGACACCTTCAAGTGTCCCGGAAATGTCAGAGGTTCACGAAGACTTAGGATGTGCATATGCGGCCGTGCGTTCTACTGCTCGCGAACATGCCAAAAAGCGCACTGGCGAACGCACAAGCCTCTGTGCTGCCCGCCCGATGCGCGTAGACGTACGTGGCTATTTGTTTCTTTCTACGTGCGTCTGTTGATTTTCTTTCGGATAATCAGACATGAGTAGCGAGCATCCGGATGTGACGCTCACGCACTTCGAGCGCTGCTTCCTCAAGAGGATGGCCTTTAAAGACATCGGCCAACTCAGTCACAACCTCTGCATGCCCTGGCAAACCCTTGCCAAGGCCTGCGTGGTCGACTACACTGCCAGCGCAGAGCCCGAACGATACCTTGACAAGGACCCGATGCGCCCTCCTGCGCGTTCAGCACGCGCTTATTCTAAGATTCGATATGGGCCGGGAGATGCAACGATTTTCATGGGCTTTCTCTCGGATCCGTTATGGTGATGGATGTTGGTAGATGGTCGCGCTCGAGCGGTAAGATTTTTTCTTTCTTGCGGTGCGCAACTCAAATTACGGTCCCCCCTCAATTGTAAATACTGTGGCAGGATTGCTTGCGGGGGGCCGAGGACGCACTGACCATTGCTTGTATTGAGTAAATTTGTACGATTGTGTACTAGTATCGCGATATCGTTCTCCCCTGTTCTTGCTACGTACGCTAGTATACGCCCGGTCTTACTTGGATCTGCACTTTCAATCATTCTGTTCCTTACCCTGCTTGTCCGGTTCCGAATCAGCCATAGGTGGTGACGGGCATAATCGAGATGTACGATCGACTGCGTTGAGGGCGTATTATGTCCTCTATTGAATACGTGCGCGTAGGCCTGCAGCTGGCGTCTCCTACATGTTGTTTTCGACAGAACTGAAGCCCCATTGGACAGAGTCCTGGCTTTGAGAAGGCGAGCGATGAGCCGATTACGATCTGACTAGCTTATGCATTACTGTGTATGTGCTAGGAGCTGCGCTGACTTATACTCGCGCGTTGGACCTGTCTTCGCGTCTCATCCGCCATTCGTCCTCCAATATGCCCATGTGAATGAGATCGTCCCATGTTCCCTCTGGAGTCCTCACTGCCTCCCTCAGGCGACCCTCTTCCACAAAGCCTCTGCAAGGACGTCATGAGCATGAGTATTCTCGTTCATATGCTGTTTTTTCTAGGCCAGACCTTGATCTACCACGACGCGATGAAAAGACCAATCGAAGAAGATCAAACTCACAGTCGCTTGTAAATCCTGTATGCCCCCACATTACTCTCAAATACGCCCAACGACATCCTATGCATGCCAAGAGCCCGGAACGTATAATCCACCAGCCACCGAAGCACCTCCGCCCCGTAACCGCGGCCTTGCATCCCCTGCCGAATGGCGATATGCAAAGTGACATCCCTATTCTTCGCCGTACGACCTGTGAGACTGAGGGAAACCTCGCCAACGAAGGTCCTGGGTTCAGGCTCGAGTTCGGCGAAAACGGCGTTGTGGACTAGGGGGCCGGCGCCGTCGCGGTTGGGGTTCAGCTTAGGGGCATTGGCGGGCTCGCGCGTAACGATCACGGCGTAGAAAAGGCAGCCCGCGTTCAAAGGGCGGATGTGCGTGTCAAAATAGGCCGCATCGCGCGGGACGAGGTCGTCGAGGGAGATGAAGCGGGCTACAGAAGGGTCGTTATAGAGTGCAAGGATGTCGCGCTTGTCATCGTCTTCGTAGGCACGCAGAAGGAGACGGTCGGTGGTATGCATGGTGGTGATGTCGAGAGGGGTGACAGGCGAAAGCTCGAGAGGAAATCTAGTTCTTCGGGGGGTTTTAGTAACGGCGACGATTGTTCGGTTCGCGCGTCGTCGGGAGCGTCGCCACTGTGGCGGCTGTTGGAAACGAACAACGCCATCACACATGTTATCGTTGAGGTCTGCATCCGTTGACACGTACACATATACACCGCACACCTACTGCTCGATTGACCACAGAGTCACTCTCCCCCGCACATTTCCCACCGCCAGGTACTCCTGCCCATTGCCCCTCCGGCTAAAGTCGACTGCCGTGACGCGTCCGAGCGGCGTCGCGGACGTCGGCCAGTTCGAGTACGTCGTGAGCGAGTTAGTGTTGAACTATAATTACATCACTTAGTATCTTGCTGACTTGGGACGAATAGAGGAAACTCACCAAGCGCATCCCGACCGACGTCTTCCCGCTCGTGCCCTTGCTCGCAAGCGCCAACATGCTCGCGTCCGAGTTGAAGCGCAGCAGCGAGACCGGCGTCGTGAGCGACTCGATCGTCTTCAGCGGCTTCGGGGACCCGGCGGACATCGCTTCGCCCAAGCTCGACGGGGAATACAGGTTGATTAGGCCTGATGAGGAGCCGACGCCGAGCCATCCAGCAGCGCCGTCGCCGAGACCCGCGCTTGTACCCAGGCAGCGCGCCGAGCCGCGGAAGCCGCCGCCCTCGTCTGTCCACTTGCTGACGCAAGGCGTCGACGAGAGAGTTGAGCGAGCAGTGTTTCGAGTATCATACAGCAAGACGGTGGATGAAGAAAGGAGGACAGAGAGCGTGTTTTCTGTGGATACATGTCAGGGAATCAGGTTATACTCGACTTCGTCCTGATAAACATACCGCCGACCCATCTCACACCAGCGATGCCCCCGTCACCTTTGGCGGTCCCCGGCTTGAAGGACGAAACAAGGGTACCCTGGGAGCGACCGCTGCCTGTGTTGCGCCAGTCGTACAGGCAAATGGTGCCTTCCGTGGCGAGCGAAAGCAGAGAACCGGTCGGCGAGAACGAGGGAAACGACACCCCGCTACCCTCGCGTGGGCGCTTATGACGGTTGAACCCTGTCATTGACGTTGAGCAAAGCGAAGTTCAGCTTGAAGGAGCTACGCACCCTCGTCCAAAACTGATGCAGGTGCCGAGAGCTCTCGCCTGGTCACTCTTCCGCCTTCAAGGTCCCATAGCCATGCAAAGCCCCGCCGATCACTGCTCATCAGCATCTCCCGCCCAGAGGGAGAGAAGGCCAATGACTCTGACGAAGAGAGGGGAAGAGAGGGGATATGCAGGGTTTGCACCAGCGTCGGCGGCGCAGTGGAAGAGACACCGTACAACCGCACACGTCGATCTGACGAACCGACTGCCAGGACGCTGACGCGCTCGCTGGGGTGGAACACCACACTCTTGATCTCGCCCTGTCCATCGCCGCTGAGCACGTCGTGTAACCTCCGCACTTGCAACTTCCCGTCCCCGCGTCTCGTGCGAGGCCTCAGGACAACGCCCGCGAGTGCATCCGACGCCTCACTCGCATCCTCCTCGCCCGTGCCGCGAGCCTTGGCGCGCGCCTTCGAGACCCACGATGCCTCTCCGTGGATGCGCTTGAATTGCGCGCGCAGGCGGGATTCGTACTCTTTGGTGGATAAATCCGCGATGTTCTCGTCGGGTGCGTGGCGTAGTTTGCGAAGGCGAGCGGAGGGGGCGGCGGGGGCAAGGGTGGCAGAAGAGGCTAGATCGCTGGGGTCATGCCAAGCAGCTCGAGATTTTGGTTTCGGTAAGGTTGGCTGAGGGGGAGGTGTAGCCTCGTCGTCGCCCGATCGCGAGCTTCCTCGTTCACTGCGATTGGCGTCTTCATCTTCTTCGCTCTCCCCGTCATGTGTAGAGGGTAGGATAGCATCCGCTCCATCGAGCACGAAGAGCTGCGGCGCGTCAGCCTCATGAGCAGCTCGTATACCACGGGAGAACTCACATCATTATCCTCCAAGTGCCCCAGCTCCCCCGCGCCCGAACTAAACTCAAAGCCCAGCTGCACAGGCTCATCATTATCCGCTAGCATCACCTCGTCATCATTCCCCGCGAACGCCTTCCCGAACACCAGTCCCTCGAGCTCCCTCGCCTCATCGTCCTTCCACGACTCGTCTTGGATGAATCTCAAGCGCTCCTCCGTGCTCTTGATCGGGGCATTTGGATTGTTGACTCTCTTGCCCTTCTTCGACCCAGTCCTAGGCTTTTTGCGCGAGATGGTGTCCGCTCCCGAGAGCGAGCGCTTAACAGACATTATGGGGGTTAGCAGGCGAAGGTCAAAAATAGAACACCGAAATTTTGGTGACCGTGACCGATGTGGGTGTCACGCTATGTTCGACTTCGAGGAGGTGGATTCCAGCTCTGTGAACCATTTTATCCCTTGCTACTGTACATATTGATACATAGGTACGGTCAAATTATGTAGTCGCCGGCTTCAACCCCAGTCGATATAAGTTATTGGCGTTATGGAACAAGGCGTTCTCCACCATCGCCACCGCTTCGTCCTCCGTTAGATCCCCTCCGTCAACGCACTCTGAGAACACCGCATACAGTGCTTGCCTTGCCTGTATGTTACCCAAGTAATATGTCTCGGGCCACCAGTGACCGTCGGCTGCGGGCCAGATGAGCAAACCCTGAGCTCAAGGCGGTGGAAAGGCATGTCTGATACGTACTTGAGAACATGATTTTATCCGTCGGTGTCAGCTCCAGAATCTGGGTAATTATGGCGCGTTGGCCGGCGGACGAGACCGCGGGGAAGACCTAATCAGTAAAGCACCTTCAGCTCCGTGGGTGGAGGTAATTCAGAAGCAACACTGACCTCCCCAAAGTCAAGGTACACGTTAGCGTAGACGGAAGTCAAGTATCCCGCCTCCCTCGTATACGGATAGCTTGAATGAAGAAGAACAGTTTTGGTCTCCGTAAATGCCTTGATGAGTGGTTGTAAGTGCGCAGGGGAGGCAAGGGTCAGGGTGATGTCGTTGTCGCCGAGACCGGTGTGGAACTGAACTGCAGAAAGTCAGTGAGAGCGCGGGAAGGGAAGGAAAAAATAGGGAAAGAAAAAGGATAACGAGGCCCCAAGGGATTTCCGAGCTTACCAGGCTGTCCAAACTTCGCCGCGATGCCCATCGTCAGGCTGACGAGGTGGTCGTTGATGGCCTTCGTCGCGATCCGGACACGCTTCTTCTCTTTCAGCGTCTTCACGCAATCGTGCATGAAGCTTTGCGCTTCTTGCGCGGTAGGGCCACTTTTCTCTGAGGTCACCGTGCTCACGTTCTGTCCAGCATCCGAGTTGGGAGTCGATGCGACGGAAGGAACGACATTCAGCCCCGTCCTATAGCACACGACGCTCTTAAAGCCCTTCACGTTCTCATTCGCTGCGTGCGTCTCGAACAGCTTTTCGAATGCCTTGACGAACTCGTCGTAGATGCCCTTGGGAGGCTCACGGCCTTCCAGGGCGTAGTCACCAAGCATCAGGCCGAGGAGATCCTGAGTGAGTAATCAGTCACGCTGCTGAAAGACAACGCAAATAAATCGTTACTTACCTCCGCCTCCGCCTCAATCCTCACAATCACATAGCACCTGCCGCCACCCACCATAAACCTGTCGTGCCATCGAAAGCCCTCCGCCAGTTCGGAGACTCCGCCCAGGCCATCGTCAATCAAGATACTCTGCGTTCTGGTCGCCTTGAAGCATAGATCGCATAGCTCGTCGTAATTCATGGCCTGACGCTTGCGCACGACGTCGTCCCAAGAAGGAGCGGCGGAAATTCCCGAGGAGCTTGTACCTTGAGGCAAGTCGAGAAGCGCAGCTAGTTGCTTCGTTGCGCGCTTCAAGACGAGCGTGCTAGGTATGCTATCAGCAGCGGCGCCAGAGGCTTCGGAGACGATTCCGGTGAGAGGAAAGTCGTTGGCATGAGAAGCGGAGAGGAGCGGATGAGCATGGTTGTCGATGGCGGGATGATTGAAAGCGGCGCGGTGGAGTGCTGGAAAACGGTGAGATTGTGCCATACGAATAGTCGCTGAGTAGAGAGTGGAGTGAAGGTTAGAGCTGGCTGGGTTTCTTCCCGGGAAGTGAGCCGCAGTTGTCGATAGTGGTGGTAAGTAAGAGGCCAAGGGCGTAAAGAGCGCGTGACGTACGGTGGGAATGCAGATAACAGGCGCAAACAGAGTCATAATTCAAGCTGCGATAAGGTTGTGATACTTCTTTCTCACTTGAACACCACTGTTCGACACAGTTGATTTTTACAGGACAAGGAAGCAAAGACGACAGTCTGTCCTTAGCCGGGCTGTGGGTCCACCCACGTATCGCACGTGACTGTGACGAGGGTTCGATACTGACACCTGGGCTCTTCAAAAATCCCCAGACATCCCTTCACGACTTCCGACTTCAAGATTGTTGACGAAGCCATGCAGGCGTTAATGTGTGATTCACGCTTGCTGGAAAGGGCCGGGTACTAGGGCGGAACTATCGTCGACAAGGACTCGGAGGCGTACCGTGTGTTCCATAACTGTTGGGTCTCACCGGGTAACGTAGCAGGCAACGTCAGCCGGGACGCTACGACCCTAGCATTAGTTAACGGCAAAATCGTCGTCGGAAGATTGTCATATACCATTTACGATGTTGAACCGATTGTAAACTTTGGAGTCATTCTTTGAGGCGCCCCCCCTGCAGACAGACGACGGGAATGCTTGCCACGGGCATCAAGGCGACTCTGACAGTGAATGTTGTGGTCAAATAACATGATATATAGCATTGTTCATGTATGGAGAAGAGAAAGAGCCAGAGATCATGCCTTTACAACGTCTGCTTCTGGGTTTTCGAGAACCAGATCCAAGAGAGCGGTCACTTGTCCATGTAGATTCCCTATGCAAGCGGTCAATTACAGCCTTGCGATTAATAAGCAGCAGACGCTTACTCGCTCTCCTGACAGCCTTCGCATATTCCTCATTCGCCTGCGTCATCTCTGATTCAAGAGCTTGAAGGCGCCTAGCCTGAGTTCGAGTGTCAGTGTGCATCAAATTATTGAACGGTCGCGTCCCTACCTGCGTCTCTTCCGCCTCAGGCTCTGGCAAGGATTGTATCAGATACTCAATCTGCTTCGCCTTCCGTACGAGGTCCGTAACAAGCTCGGTAGTGTTTTCTTTGAAAGGAGTTATCCACCATAATTTCGAAACACCGCCCGAGTTGAAAGAACGTACGGGCGAACACATCCGGTGGGTCAAACTTCGTCTTTTTCTTCGTGACCGGTATCTCAGGACTAATCTGCATGAAGTTGACTCTCGTCGTCAGATACGTGATGCTCTGGGCCATGATGTTCAACAGCTAGCGAAGGCGTCAATATTCCCCTTTCGCTCAGATACTTGCGCTGCTATCTATACCTGCTGTATTTCATCTTGAAGCTGCGTGATGCGGTCCATATGCGACGCTTCCTGAAGCATTTCCTTCGGGCAGCAACATGGACGTCAAGACCAAGTTGAAGGCATTTCCCGGCGCGACGCCACATCGGCTGACCAAGACCGGACCGGATGCCGACTGCGTGGCCCATGGGCACAGCCACCTAGGAAGCATCCATAGTCTCCTTGTCCCTTACGCTCATCACATATCCTCCCTCGTATACGCAGTCTAACATGGGAAATGACGGAGGAAGCATCCCCGACCGCCGCGATCTTGTGCGCAACAAGCCGAAGGCGGAGCAGGCCGACAAAGCGAACCAGACGCGCGCGAGATGGTTTTACTGCGCCCTGTCGAAGCGCAAGCTGCAGGAGCCGATTGTGTCGTGCGCGCTTGGGAAGATCTATAACAAGGACGCGATACTAGAGTTTCTTCTGGATAGATCAACCTTCGGGGATGGAGATACAATATGCGGACATATACGGTCGTTGAAGGTGCGAGAGCCTTGAGATGATTTGAAAGCCTACACTCACCCTTTGCCCCCCTTGAAGGACGTCAAGCAGCTGAAGTTGACTCCCAACCCCGCTACCCCATCACCCGGCGCCGATGACAAGGAGCACCCGCAATTCATCTGCCCCTTCACCATGAAGGAGATGAACGGCGCCGTTCCTTTCGTCTACATCCAGACCTGCGGCTGTGTCTTCTCTCGCGCCGGCCTCAAGCAAGTTGGCTCCTCCGAGGCATCATCTTCCTCCACCGACGGTCCCCAACTCGATGTCTGCCCGCAATGCCAGAAGAAGTACAATCGCGCGCAGGACGTGCTGACGTTGAACCCCTCCCCTGAAGAGGAGGAGAAGATGCGCGCGGCAATGGAGGCGAAGCGGGCGGCAGAGCCTGCGGGGGGAAAGAAGTCGAAGAAGCGGAAGGCGGCGGACGAGGGGGAAAAGGCAGAGGCAAAGAAGGCGAAGGCGGCAAGGGAGGCACCGTCAGTGTCTCCGGCGGTGGTGTCGGCTCTGGCGCTGGAGGAAGCCAAGCGGAAGAGCGGGCAGATGAGCGATGCGGTGAAGTCGCTGTACAATAACCCTGATGGCAAGAAGGTCAAGGGGAATTGGACGACGCAGTATACGTTTACGAGGGTGCGTGTGCCCATTCCTGCTTCGTCGATCGTTGCTGACTCCTACCTGCAGTATGCTTGATGAGCTCCGGAGGAGGACTGTATCACCATCTTTGCTTTCGCCATGTACATCACCTGTATTTACGCACTGATTCGCTCCCTTTGGTATCGGACATAGACGCTGGTCCGCCGCACACGATGCCCTTCGATCAGTGCATTATTGCGTGCTTCAATCTTGTCCGCGACCCTCATCCCCGTGTTCGTTGTCCCATCTCTAGAAAGCCTAGAAGTCCGTGTTATAGTTGAGATTGATTATGGGCTACACCGTGTTTGGTTATGGCTCCCTGATCTTCAAGGTAGGCGCGATGGCTATGCTCCTCGATCGCGCGCACTGACTATCCAGAGCCCCCGCCCCATGTCATCAGTCAAAGTGCGTACGTCTGACGCGTTTTATACATGTCGTATCCTGACCAGCTTTCAGCACCTGGCTTCCTGAAGGGCTACGTCCGCCGTTTCGCGCAGGAATCGCATGATCATCGCGGGACGGAGGAGGTCAGCAACCACGCAGTCTTCCGTGCGCACTCTTCCTCAATTCAAAGCCCATCATAGCATCCCGGCCGCGTCGTTACGCTCATACACAAGAAGGAATGGGACTCATTCTCCAGCAAGGTGCGTGCCTACGCGTGCTCCCCGCATCCGTCTTCCTGACTGATCACCCGTTCAGGACGCCTTTCCGGATGAAGACGTAGTCTGGGGTCAGTACTCGCGGTGACACGCATCTCGTCCGGCGTGCTGAAGCACTTGCTAGGCATCGCGTACACTATAGACCCGGCGTACGAGTCCGAGGTCAGAGATTACCTGGGTGTGTGGCTGTGCTGCCATTGTTCTCTTAAGTCCGCGGCTGACGAGGACCTACAGACTATAGAGAGAAGGTTCAAGTCCTCATGCAGCCTGCAGTATCGCTCGCCTGACACTCGTACACTACCCCATAGGATGGCTACACTCTAGAGACCATCGACATCTATGGCATTGTTGACGGGAAGGAGGAGGTCATAATACCGAATGCAAGTCCATTTTCCTTACATATGGTAATTGGTATCCTGACTAGCTTTGCAGGCATACGTAAGTGGCTCCGGCGCGCCCTGGCCCAAATTTTGCTGCTGATACTGTCTCCTTCAGTGCTACGTCGGCCGCAATGACAATCCGTCGTTCGGTCAGTTGATACATCCCCTCGCTCACTTCGTCTTCCTTAACCCTTCTCGCAGTCGGGTCCGAACCACTAGACGACCTCGCGCATCGCATATACACGTCCGTGGGCCCCTCAGGACCGAATAAGGTACCCATTCCATCCTCCCTTCAGTCGCTCGCAACGAGCTGACATCACGCAAGGAATACCTCTATCGTCTGGCCGACGCCGTCCGGGAGTTATCGCCCAGCTCGCATGATTCGCATCTGTTTGTGCTGGAGGTGAGTAACTTTGTGTCGGACTTGTGGACGACGAGCTAGTGGCTGATCATGACGTAGGACAAGGTCAAGGCGCTAGAACGTGGCGAAAGCGCTTCTACCATACCTGTGTAGTGATAGATGGATGATATAAAGACTCTCCGTCGCGCTTGTTCATTTGGCGAAGCTTGAGCCTGCGATGAACCATCACCGAGATGATCTAGCGCTTTGTAGGTTCATCTGAAGATGATCCTGCTGACAGACGCCCATTTGCAGTTTACCCGTCGCAGTCGGTTTGCTTTCGCCGTGCGACTCCCATGACTTTTTGAGCACGCTTGACGCTGGCTTGACGTGGCCAAATATCGAGGCCAAGAGGGCGACTGGTGGATGGCAACGCGGTCGGCTAGCGAGCGATGACATGCAGCATCCGACGATATGGCTGCTGAACATACTACTGCGCGCGGGCGATGAGGCGCGTTCACAAGAAGGATGACGTCGCCGTTCAAGCAAAGTCGAATAAGTCGACTAGTTCGGTGAGCTGTCTCGCAGCGTACATCATCATGCAACTGTACGACGACACCCTTCGCAGATGCAGAGGAGAGCACTGGCGAATTTCGTTGGAGGTGCAGCTCAACTCGAGTCGAGCATGCAAGTCCAACCATCGGGCTTGGCACCGAACTCGGAGGACTTCAACCACTTGAGCCTAGGCACCCGGCGGCCGCTGCCAAGCCCATTGTACTTATGAACGCCTTGTGAAGATTGGTCCGGACCTCGCCTGCTCAAGATCTCCTCTGCTGTCGTCGTGGTGACCGTGGGCGAGCGCAGCCGCTTTTCCCGACATTCAGCCCATGCAGATGATAGTCGGGCACCGCACATATGATGGCATACCACCGCGCAGGTATAAGAGGGGCCAGGCGAGCGATGCATGACCCAAGGCATCTTCCTCTGTTCCATAGGCTTACCCTCAGTCAACCTCACTTTGCTTGAATCTTCGTTGTATTCTGCTCCCTCCCTTCTTTTGACGCAGGCGCTCGTTCTTTGTTGATTCGATCTACTTTCGCTTCACCTCCAAAACGCACTCTCCAACCATGTTCAGCACCAAGTTCATCACCATCGTCTCCCTCGCCCTTGCGGCGTCTGCTTCCCCGTGAGTACATCGCCATTCTTCACCCCTGAGTATCTTCTGACATCCTATGCAGCAGCCCCTCTAAGCGCAACGCCGTTGCGCGCGCCGCCAGCGCGACCTTCCCCGAGCCGCCCACCACCACCTCCCTCGACGAGCCCATGACCATCAAGGCCGGCGAGTCTTTCACCCCCGACCAGGAGTACACCCGCTTCGACCGTGGCACCAAGTGCGGCGGGCAGTCTGAGGGTGGCGACTCCGACGCAGTCTTCCTCCTCGAGGACGGCGCGTCGATCAGCAAGGTCGTCATCGGCGCCGACCAGGGCGAGGGCATCCACTGCCTCGGCTCGTGCACGATCACGGACGTCTGGTTCGAGGCGGTGTGCGAGGACGCGATCACGATCAAGCAGGAGTCCGGGACGTCGACAATTAGTGGCGGGGGCGCGAAGGGCGCTGAAGACAAGGTCGTCCAGCACAACGGCGGCGGCACTGTCCGCATCGAGAACTACTATGTCGAGGACTTTGGCAAGCTCTACCGCAGCGTGAGTGTCTTCTGCGCCAGCCGGTGGGTGTGCGCGGACTCACGCGTTCGCACCTAGTGCGGCAACTGCAAGACGATGTACGAGCGGCATGTCGAGATCAGCGGCGTCACTGCCGTCTCGGGCAAGCTCCTCGCGGGCATCAACAGCAACTACGGCGATACCGCCAAGTTCACCTCGTCCACCGCATCCGATGTGAAGGAGATCTGCGAGGAGTTCGAGGGCAACGACAATGGCGACGAGCCCACATCCATCTCCACCGGTCCTTCCGACGTAAGTCAACACTTCCCGTTCTTCCATATCTACGCATCGTTGACCGTCGTATCAGGCTTGCATCTACAAGGAGGGCGAGGACGTCAAGGAGGAGTAAACGTTCATCGCATTGAAAGCACGCTATCTATTCCCTACCTCAAGCCACCCTTTTTCACCAGTTCTCCCCTCCGCATACCGTTTTCTAGCGACGCTAAAATGCTGCTGCAGCGGCCGGTGGCTGCTGCGACAGAGCGATTTCACAGTCACCGGTCTGGCTGTATCGTTTGCATGTTGAGGACTTCTGGTCTTTTGGCGGTAGATACATTTGTGCATAACTTTGGGTACAACAACAAGCCTTTTTGTGCGAGGAATTTTCCTGTGTGATTTGATCCTCCGTATGAGCGCCAGCCCTCTTGCTCGTCGTGGTCGAGGGATCCTCGGGTCGACGTGAAAGGTGGCGAGAATATGTGGCGTTGACGCGTCTGGCACTGATCTCTGTCCTGAACCACGATGAGCACAATAGATCTTCCCTCCGCCCTCGCGCTCGGCGCGCGCGTCGAGCCCTTTGTGCTCATGGCGAAGTCTGCCAGGGGCGCCGCAGCAGCTAAGCTCGCCGTTGACGCCACCGCCGCCCCTGGTGTCTTCGTCTTTGGCGAGCTCATTGACGCGCTCGCAGCTGCCCAGCTCGCCGGTACCCCTCACGGCGCCCTCCTCGACCTCTTTGCATACGGAACGTACAGGGATTACACCGCAGACCCGAGCGCGTTCCCCGCGTTGAATGCGGCGCAGATCACCAAGCTCAAGCTGCTGAGCATTGTAAGCGCCGCGATGGAGCGACGGATACTGCCCTACGCGGACTTGATAGCAGCGCTCGATGCGCCGAGCGTGCGCGCACTTGAGGACCTTGTGATCGATGCTGTATACCAGGGCTTGCTGGAGGCGACGCTCGATCAGCAGCGGGGCGTGGTGGAGGTGTGTCGCGTGCAGCTCGTGCTGACTGTCAGTGCTGATGGTATCCCCTAGGTCGTATACACAGTTGGGCGCGATGTGCGGCCAGGTGCGCTACCGGATCTGCTAGCTGGCCTACAGGCATGGTGCGTGTCCTTTGTCGGTTGTGGCGAGCGCGTACTCAATGTGTTACCAGGGCTTCTACGACTGCTTCCGTACTCACTGCCCTCGACGAACGTCTCGTCGCCGTTGCAAAGGCACGGACAGAAGCTCGCGATGAGAAGGACAAGTGGGAGTCAGGAGTGCAGGCCGCGATGAAGGACATCCAAGAGAAGCGCGATAAGAAGAAGAGTGGGCGAGGTGCGTAATTCTCCCCTTTGCCCGAAGGAAATTCTCCCACACCCGTGAACAACTATAAATCCGGCCCCCAATTGTCCACCCCTGCAGCTACCAACTTCCGCCACAACACGCTAACATGACGCAGGTCCTCTCCCTACGTTGGACGACCGCGAGAATGCCCCCAACGGTGCGTAAACGCAGATCTGTGACTCGACCATCAACTCACAGTACTAATAGACGCCATGGACGTAGACGAACGAGAAAATAATTCGTCTGGAAGGGGCAAAGGCAGACGGTGGGTGCCCTCCACCACGCGGTTCGTCTCTAGCCATCTTGCTCCCTTAACCCTTCGTTGGCCAACTCCCTTTGTGGCCACTTTCTCGCTTTCCGCTTGCCCTTTTTCTACAATACCTCTCGGTTCATTTTGCACTGCTTGCCTTCTTCGTTGCTGACTGCGTTGTATAGAGCACCCCCGGCCGAGACCAAGACGCGCAAGCGGAACAGGTTCTGAGGAAGATCATGTAGTTTTACTGTCTCGACAACAACACATCCCCACGACCTCTGTACACTATGATTGCAATATCGGCATCTGTGCTTTCTTTTTGAGCTTCGACTTTTCAGCTCCAGTGATACGGCCTTGGCTGCAGCGCAAGGTGAGTACCCTTTTCGTCGGCCCGCTGACGATGCGCATTGTAGGTCAAGTTCCTCTTCGTCGATGACTGTCGATGGTAGCTAAGATGTTCATCGCTGAAGAACGTGCATCCTCAGCCCTCGTCGTACGAGGATTTGCGCATATATGGCACAGCGTACTACGGCGGCCCGAGCGAGATATCGCTTTCGTATGGCTCCTCAAACTCGTATTACGCGCCACAATTCCAGTCCACCTCGCCGGGGTGACAAGGATTGATACGCACAACCGGGCACGCTCGTCGTGCGCGCAGGCGGTGTCGATGATTCTTGACAGTGTTTTGGAAAGGTGCGGCCAAACATCGACTTATCACAGCGTCATGCTCACGAACGTCAGTAGGCGTCCAGAGTCTACATACGACTTTGCGTCGTCATGATAGAAGGTGACTTTACTTGGTCTTCGAAGTTTGGACACGAATGAGCTCAGACTGTAGATCGAGGATCAACCTCAGTGTTTTTCTCACTTGACGATTTCTGTTCATCAACTCACGGCCCGTTGTTCGCGGAGGATCTCAATATTGCAACAGGAAAGGTACATATCCACGGCCTCATTCGAGTGTGCGAAATTTGCTGAATCGTTCCCCTTAGATCCGCTCTCTGCGGCGTGCATTCTCAGGTAGGTAGGTAGATGGGACCATGGTAGGTGACAAGCTGTGGACGATGATTGACATTTTTGGCTAACAGACGCACTAGAGCACAAGGTCTGGGCTGCGGACTTCACTGTACAGATCATGATGGGGACGCCGCCGTATTGTGCTTTCTGCCGCGAATCCACCGCGTACCCTGGACGAGTAAGCGCGCCGTGGTTCTCTATAGTGAGCCTGCGCTATCCATGCTATCACCGTGGTCTCCGTTACATGCGCTCTGGCTGATGACTACCGATAGTAGGCTGTGATGGCTGCTCATTTCGGAAATCCGATGTCGCAGCTCACAAATAACGAGGTAGACGATGGTTTTGCCTGCGTTCCTGCTTGGCAAGTAGGTCTACCGAGCTGGCGACTGAGAGCAAACACTGCAGCATTAAGATGTGGCGAGATGCGCCGCTTAACGGGGACGGATAGGCTGCTTCGCTTTCGACGCCGCCGACACTGACGCTGTTTCGTCAATCGTAGGAGATCTCTGCCAAACATATCAGGCATCCCCGACTCGCCTACATACACGCCTGTATACAGTCGAGGAATGCTAGTCCTGATTTATCGGACTGTGCACGAGCGTCCTCGCACCTCGCCATCCACCCGGCTTGGAGAGGAGCAGATTGCTACAAGGTTCGGCGTGGAGACAGGTGCTGCGACCAACGGCAGAAGACCGGACCGTGCGCCCACGCCAATATCGCGAGTCCTGACGCCGCGGGTCCTGCGTATAAAAGGTTTGTCCCTTCAACACGTAGATGCACATATCTAGAGCTCACAATCGCCATGGCCACGCAGCGCATCCTCTTCATTACCCACTGCGAGCAGGGGCAGAGCAACGTCCACCTGGCGACCGCCTTCGAGATCCACGCTCGGGCGGTTCCAGGTGTGGAGGTGCATCTGGCGTCCTTTGCGCCGTTGGGCAAGCGGTTCGAGCGGATGCGTGGGGAGGGGATTCTGCTGGAGAGCGGCGAGAAGCTGCTGCCGCAGTTCCACACCATCGACGGGCTCACGCACTTCGATGGAATCGACCGGCTGGGGACGATGAGGCACAAACCGAACTTTGAAGTGTGGCCGAAGTTTGCGAACCTGATGGTGCCGTGGACGCCCGATGAGTATATTGTGGGTATTCTCTTCAGAAGGCTGGTGTCCGTATGCTCGCACTTACGTTATTTACCAGACCATCGTTGACAGCATCGTCGCGAATATCGAGAATGTTGACCCACACCTCATCATCGTGGACACTCTCTTCGGCCAGGCCGTCGACGCATGCAACCTCGTCGGTCGACCGTACAATGTACTTTCGCCTCTCCTCGCGTCCATGGTCTGCTTGCAGAACCAGTCCTTCGCCGCTCTCCGCTATCCTCTACCAGGCACTGGCCTCCCATACCCCCTCCCTCTCACCTCCATCCCACTCAACCTTCTCCACATCGCTTCCATGGTCTACTACGGCGTGCGAAGCACGCAACTACGCGGCGTCAATGCAGCGCGCGCCCGGCGCGGGATTCCGGGTGCCTACCAGGGCCTGGAGTGCCTGCGCGTCGAACCCGGACGCGGGTACATCACCCCTGGCGTGCGCGAGGTCGACCTGCCCTTCGAAAGGCCGGACAACCTCTACCTCTGCGGGTCCATCTCCAATGACTTCAAGTCGCTCGACGAGAGCGACCCGGAGCTTGCGGCGTGGCTCGACCGCGCGCCTACGGTCATGATGATCATGGGCACGCACTTCGACTTCGACGCGCCGCTTGCTCGGCGCGTGCTCAATGGGCTGCTCGACGGCGTCGACCCGGACACGCAGATCCTCTGGAAGGTGCCCAATCGCAAGGAGCTGGACCTCGTGTTCGACGAGCTCTTGACCTCCGCGCACGACCGCGACCGCGTGCGCGCCGTGACCTGGTTCGACGCCGAGCCCGCCGCGATCCTCGAGCACGAGAACATCGTCGCCTACGTGCACCACGGCGGCGCGAACTCATACTTCGAGTGCGCGCGCGCGGGCAAGCCGCACGTCGTGCTCGCGCAGTGGGCGGATACGTACTATAACGCGGTCGCGGTGGAGTACGCGGGCCTAGGGGTGTATGGGAACAAGACGTGCGCGCCGGACGTGGATGCGAAGGAGCTGAGTGTGGCGGTGGCGAGGGTGACCTCGGGCGAGGAGGGTGCGGGATTCCGGGAGAGGGCACGAGTAGCGGGGGTGAAGTGCCGTGACGCTGGTGGACGGAAGACTGCAGCGGACGTCGTCCTATCCCTGTTGGTTAAGAAAAAGGAATGATAGGTGTTCGCCTTATTCGCGACCCTGTTCACTCCAGCGTCATATACATAGACTAGACGATATCTTGTAATTGAAATGTACACGAGCAGCGACGTGACTCAAAGGCGAGGGCTTGAGACCGACGCAGGACAAAAGAAGACGGCTTTCAGACCGCTGGACACGAGCAATATGTGCGCTGACACGAGGGCCAAATGACAAGTACAGATTGGTGCGAAAGGGCACAAGTCTAATGATCATGAATGAGAACAAGATGAGTATGCAAAAAGGTCAGTACATGAGGAATGACAATGACTGCGTAGGGATGTACGGGGGCGATGAAGACGCAGACACCCGCAGCGACGTGAAGCCATCAGAAGGAAGGCCACGCAAGTCGGATGGCGACACGACAGAGTAACGCTGGGACATGGAAAAATGGGACGTGTGCGGGGAATTAAATAGTGATGTGAGTTAGGAGGTATAGGTGTGGACGATAGCGATAGGATGCTGTAACGATAGGTTGGAGCGAGCTGTAAGTAGACTGGTAGTAGACTGTAGAGACGAGATGGCTGGAAGTAGATCTGCGAGGATTGAGAGTGGGCGCTGCGAAGTAAAAGGGGAGTAAGCAGCGCGATGGCTACGAGTAGGCAGTGAAATGACTGCAAGTAAGCAGCGCGATGGCTGGCAGTAAGCAGTGCAAGAACTGGAAGCAAGCAGCAGGCATTGCGAACGACTATAGTACAAGGGTCCAATCCAGCGGTATCGTTGACATGACGGCGGCGTAACGTTCGTGATGTGTGTAGATGGGCGGGAGCGATGCATGTATGGGAGCGATGGGGTCCGAGAGAAGAGTGGAATGTGGGTGGTGGAGTGTGGGATCCGAAGATAGAGGATGGATGGATTTCCGGTGAACGGTGGTACGCCAGAGAGGGCGACGATGTCTGCCGATGAGGACGTCGGCGGCTGCCAATAAAGACCTTGGCGTCTGTAGATGAGGACGGCACCCCAGCGAGGATGGAGTTCAGGTAGGAAACTGAGAACCCCGACAAAGATGAAATCGACGAACAGGCAGGCGTAAAGCTCACACTGCAATCGCCTGCACGGGCAGCGGCGGCACAGGCGGAGGCTCGCAGGACTGCGTGCGCGCTCTGCGGAATGAGCCGCGGAGGGAGAAGCGCGAGCTCGTCCGAGAAATCGTCGATGTGGTGCGTGATATCGTCGACGTGGTGCGCGATATCGTGGAACCAGTACGCGACAATGTCGAACCCGTCCGCGCCAGCGTATTCCGCGTCGTCTCCGGAAACGACGCTCGCGTCGGGCGCGGAGCCTCCTCGCGCGCCGGACGAGGCGTCCCCTCAGGCATTGATTTGCGCGAGGGTCGGGGTGGTGCATGTCTTGAGGGCGTAGGCGCATCGCTTGAGAGCTTAGAGGCATCCCTTGAGGGCTTAGGCGCGTCTCTTGAAGGGTTGGGAGCATCTCTTGTTGGCTTAGGCGCATCTCTGGCAGGTGTGGACGAATCTCTTGCAGGCTTGTACGAAGATGGTGGGGTCGACGCTGACAGTATAGTCGACGCTGATGGTGGAGTTGACGCAGACGCAGACGCCGATGGCGGGCTCGTTGATGCTGCGGTCGACGTCGCGGGCAAGGACGGCACGGGCGGAGGACGGGGCGTCGACTCCGGGAGCGACGTACGGGACTCGGGGCGCGGTGTGCGCGATTCCGACGAAGATAACGCAAGCTTCGACGATGACAACGCCGGCTTCGACAAAGACAACGCCGGCTCCGTCTGCGACTTCGGCAGTCCTGGCCGTAAGGTAGCCTTCGAGCGCTGACTTGCGAGCTGTCCTAGGCTTTCTCGGATGTTTCTGGTGGATGGTAGGGTTAGTGGACGGTATTACAAGACGGAGAAGATACGAAGAAAGACGCAGTGACGATGGAGCGACGTGCAGAGTAACGCATATAGGGACATAGAACGCATACAACCACAGCAGCTGGGAGCCGCGCCACACATTCTGACAAGAAATGAAGCCGTTGACCGGACAGAAGTGACAAGAAATGACAGAAGCCAGGCGAATTATGAGAAGAAGCCGAGGTATAGTGACAGGTTGATTATACGCGACGGAAATATGACGGCATTGAAGCAAGGGATTTGTCGACGATGCTCCATGCCGAGGGTCAGGAGGATGAGCGCGTGTGATGGCACGGTGGGCCCAGTCGCGACCAGCGAGCCCCAGGCGCGAAGTATGCAACACAGAACCCGAGAATGTGGCAGAGGATTCAAGGGATATTGGCAGAGGATGCAGGGAAGCGGCAGAGGACTCAAGAATGTGGGAGAGAAAATTCAAGAATATGGCAGCGAACTCACCTCAGGCTGTAGAACACCTTCCAGGATCGCCTCTTCTCCGTCTTCTCGGTCTTGAGAGCGTCGGGCTGGGGTGCAGGTTCATCGAAGTCCTCCCAGATGACGACTAGAGGAAAGCGCGCGGACGTCAGCTACCCCGCATCCAGGAAAGCAGATGATCACGCACAGTGTGTGCACGCCCTCAGAGGGCTGCCCCGTAGCGGTCGCCTCGGGTCGTATCGGAGCCCTCTTGCGTGCATGGCATCGCGTGCGCGCAGGCCATCGCACCGCGCAGTGAGCGCTCTTGTCGGATTGCGCCGCGGCCACCCGCGCCGCCGACCATAGCGAGGGTACGCCCTCGGCGGGAGCCCCGCCTGCCGCGCGAGGATGTTCTGCATCCCCGGCGCGCTCTCCAGGAAGACGTGCGGGACGATCGCGCGCAGCACGTCGCGCGTCGCGGGGCGGAAGTTCAGGACCGCGTTCGGCGCGCGCGCGCTGTGCGTCGGCGTCGGCGGGCGGGACGGATATGGGGAGGGTGTGGGGGAGGGCAGGGGTGCTATCTTGTACGCTGACGTCGGACCAGGGGCGGGCGAGGAGGAGCGCGACACGGGCGGGGAGGGCATCGGCGTCGGCGGCTGGTGCTGGGGTGTCGGGGGCGGCTCTGCCGCGTGCACCGACGAGCCTGCGACGCCCTGCATAACAGACATGATGAAGGGAGAGGGCAACGTGCCCGCGGCGGGCGTCTAACACAGCAGACGCTGATACGCGCCGTGATGGCCGCGTCCTGATGTTCCCGCCGCGTGGCCCCGACTTTCGCCAGCAATTATGAGGGGGTCGTGCCTGGCGCCTAGCCCTCCCAAGTTGACAGAGAGGCAGTCCTGCGCGACAGCGGGAGGAGGCCTGCATTCTGCGGAGGAGAAAAAGGTCTGACTTTGCCGTGCTACGATTTGTCCAAAGCAAGCGGAACAGAAGCGGAAGGTCCGCAAATCCGTATTTTGCCTTATTTGTCCCTTTCTTGGTTCCTACGTTCGTGCCACAAATGATTGGCTTCGGACATGCTCATGCAGACATCGTTTACCCTCGACTCAGGGTGTTGCTGTCACCACACTAGCTCAGAAATATAGTACGAAGAGCGAGTTGTCTTCAGGTCGACAAGAAACAATAGTGAGTACTTTCTCGTCTCATCCCCAGAAAAGAGGAAACCAAGTTCTCCGCAGTCCTCCACCTACAATCCTCCAGAAATACCCCTCATACTTCCTCCCTCTTGAACCGCATACTCTTCTCACGCGCGCTCCTCTTCGAACTCATGTATACGCTCGAGCTGTCGCCCAACGGCTCGAAGGACACAGATGGACCTTTATGCTCGGCACCGCGCACCTTGGTCCTGAAGGACGTGGGGAAGTGGTTACCGCTCTGCCTCTGCTCCTGATGGACTCTACTTTGCACATCTCGCAGAGGGATGCGCAGCGTGAGCTTGTGCTTGGAACGTTGTGCACGCTGGCCTCGTACGTGGACGCGTTAATGCTCTCAGCTATTCCAACGAATGAACTACCGTTCTGAAGGCAAGGCAGACTACGGCGAGGTGCGCTGTCGACTACCGGCGCGAACGTATGGCTGATTTTCCTTCGCTCATCACATTCAAGTTCGCTGATTCAACGTCGTCGCAACCAACTTACTCCTACTCTCGACCTCCCCCGGGCGACCGAACATCACATTGTCCGGCCCCCACAGAGACATGCACTGAGGGCGCGGGAATCGACATCGATTATCACCTCGCGCTTCACTTGGTCTACGTTTGCTGCCTCATCGATACGTTCTCCGCTTGAGCTTTGCTGTGACAGGAAAGTCTCAAAAGTACGCTGTTCTCCTTAATGATTCCTGCGCGCTCATGAACCCTACGCGCTGACCTCGCCCAATTTTGCGCGCTGACCTCTCCCAGCCAGTCGGCGCACTACAATGTCATCATCTGTCGTAACTTGCCTCGGTTGCCACAGTGTTTCTCGGTCTCTTATCTGCGCTCCGTTGGTCGTTTCCTCGAGATCAATGGCGACCCGTTGATTTTACTCATATCCTCAGCGTGGCGTTGTTGCTCGGATGGTCCTTCCGTGTGGCGTCAAAGGTCGCAAAATCGGAGGCGAGGTCCAACTCTGTTGATAACTGACTGGGGCGCAGCACTTGTGGCGTTAATGACTGACTTATGGAGAGCCGTAAGGCGCTCCATTCGTGCACATTCAGCTCGGCCTCTCGCATCCTCGTCAATCCCGCCTTGCACGCATTCGACATCTCTGTCGAAAGACTGAGCATCATCCTTCGCCTCGAAATAGGCCTGCTCTATCGAATCAAGGTCAGCACCGACCAACCCTGCCCTGCCCTCAGTGTAGACCTGTGTACCAACCAGCTTACTCATTGACTGGCGCATCGGAGCTCGCGTGCGGTCTGATTTGCGGCGCTACTGCGTCGGTATATGCTTGCTTGTTCGGTACGTCGCTCGATACCTGCTCGGATGGTCGCTCAATATTTACTTACTCGGGTAGTTGCTAATGTGAGCTGACTACAAGCCTTCCCCTGTCGATCGTAGCCTTCATGCTCTGCGTCTCGAGCTGATACATTTGGCGCCTGTAGCGACTTCAGGTCGCTCGGTAGGCTCGAAAAGGTGAATATGATGCGCTGATCATCTTCGCCTTCCCTCTGGGATTTTCAGCCAATTGTGTGGTGTGCCAGTAATCCCCAGCCTTCCTCTCGTCGCTGACATGACTCGCAGAATCGCTGTCTACGCCTGCAAGCTGTCCGGAAAGTTTCGTGCGCGTAGACGAAGTCACGTAAGAAGGCGTGTGTGACCTTTATTTACTTGCGATTCCCCAAGATGACAGCAGACTGGCCCGGCTCTGCGGCCTTTCGGTCATCTCGTTGACTTACCCTTCAGAAGAGGCCATGGTCAGTCGTCTGCGTCAAGCCCTAATAACCACTCAAACAGCCGCGAATTGCGCGGGCTTCCCTTACAAAGGGAGCCACCAAATGCGTCCAACGCTAGTCTAGACTCAGGCTTCCCAGGAGGATCATCACTGCCGACGTCGTACGCTGACCTGCTACACCGTTTGCCTGCCCGTACGTGCAAGCTTAGCCGTCCTGCTACGCTGACTGGCTATTCCCTACCTTATCGCAGCCGCCACAACTGCGCCGGAAACCGCACTATCCAATCCATCTATCCCAGCGGTCGACCAACATCCCGCACTTCTGTATTCAGTCCTCTTTCTGGCCTCTCGACGGCCCGCGCTACCTCCCCTCCTGATTCCGTGCGATGCGGCGCGTGTCCTGAAGGGAAGGCCGTCACGACGAATAGGGAAGGATGTTACACCGTCGAAAGAAGAACGTCACGGGGCTGCCAGTGCCACCCAGCCGGGACGCGCGAAGTTCGGGCGCCTAATTAGCGTGACGCGACGCGTCGCGATCCCAATCTCGCGCCTGTGCCACGGGGAAGGGGGCGCGCATCTCTCCCTATCTATCCCCATCCGGGCTCAATCCCCTGCTTCTCTCGCTGGCTTCCCACACCCACGTCGCTGGCGGCTCAAGGGAGCGATCACCCTCGGACGCTGTCCCCACCACGTCTTCGCTTGTCCCGCCTGCCGCCTTCTCCGCGCCGGCCGCTCCATTCTCTGCCTCGTGTGCCGACGCCCAAGGGCTCCGATCCGCTGCCGGGCGCCTCGTTTGCCTTTGGATAGCTCACTCGCACGTCTACTTCTTCCGCGGCCTCGCGCGCGGGCGGTGCGGATCCCGCGATCTCGCCTGATCTCGCGCGCGATCTCTGGCTGTCCGCACCGCCCCGTCACTGCGACGCCCCCGATCTTGCGTCTGCGCGAAGCCCTCGGGGGCAGATGGGAGGACTTGACGTGTACGGCGGCAGCCTCTGATGCGCGCCAGGCCTCCCTTCAGTCGTCGTCGTCAAGACGGCTCGCAGAGGAGAGGCGCAAACGCACGTCTCGATCCGCTACCCGCTAGCCGAGGTCGCCAGGCTACCATGGTCAATTGGCCCTTGCGGCGCGGATGGCGAGCACGCGGTTCAAGGCCTTTGCGTGACCCGGGAGCTGCCCGAATCAACAGGGATTCCATGCATATCAACATCAGCTTCGCCTACGCTGGTCTTGTTGCTGGCCTTACTCACACCGCGAGCCAGCGCTGTGCCTCCCATCATCTTACGGCATCTACACCCACGGCGCCCTTGCTTTCAGCTGTTCTGAGCCGCGCTTACAACAAGGCCTTCTTCCCGGGCTTCCACGGTCCTTCTTGCGGGTCGCACGCGCGCGTTTGAACCTTGGTGTCTCTGGGTCTGCTCGGCTTTGAATTGCTGGGCTTGCGCCCGCCCTAGACGTTCGCGAACTTAACAAACGACGCCACGAACACAGGTCCAAGCACAATCTGATTCTGCAGCTTCCGTCGGCGCTGAGGACGGTCCAACTGACGCCTGACTTGGACTGCTTGCGCATCTCCAAGCTCCAGCAACGATGATGTCGGCGATGGACCGACCTTGTGCGCGCTGCATTCGGCTACCGTACCTCTCTGATGTTTACTTTCGGGGAACGAACGACGGGACGAGGCTTTTGCGTTCAATCGCTTGTAATGGAAGCGCTCGGAGCGGGGCTCGGTGCATTTACCCAGAACTTTAGACCGCGTAATGCTTGCATACATTCGAAAGGCGCGTTGGTCCCCATCCAGGAGTAGGGACGACAAACAAGGTGGGCGCACCACGACCATTTGACGCCACGACCCGCAGCGCGCTAGGCAACAAAGTCAAGGGCCACGCATGGCAGGGTGCGCACAATGCAAGCCGCAAGCGTCCAAGTCCACCAGGTCCGGGGGTCTAGGGGGTCCGGCAGTAGTCCAACTCGCTGATGAGCCGGCTCGGATTGCTATTTCCTGCATCAGACAGGTTTCTGCATTTCCGGTGCCATTTCCAGTCCTTTCCGCGCCGGAGCCTTTACGACGAGGGTGAGCAAATTAGGTCAGCAACGGGCATGACGTGCTGATGGGACCTCTCGGCTGGACTTAGATCTAATTTAATCAGTGTGGCGGTGGTGCCCGCGTTAGACTTCTGACTCAGCCTTTTCTTCCGTCCTGCGCTCGCCACATCCCCATCGCGGCCTGGCCTGCACTCGCAGGGCTCCATTGCGCACCCTTATATCCCTCTGCGTAGCCTCACATGAACGACAGTCGCTGTATGCTCCCCATCGCCCCGAAAGCCAATACGAACGCCCTTGTCATTGATACCACATCGAACTCTATAACAATCACAATGACAAACAACTGTCCCCATCCGAGTCCGGGTGGCGCGGCCCTGGAGATGCGATTCCGCGAGCGCTCGTACGTCCGCGCGGAAGGGCCGTCCAAGACGCAAAACCCAGCATGCCTGTTTGTCAAGCGCGATCTTTACTTTGCTGGGCGGCGCGTGCGCCGTGCCTCGAGCTCCGCGGCAGCAAAAACGCTGCCCAGGCGGGTCGCAGTCGGTCTTGGGCGGCAGGGATTCTTACGCTCCCCATCGCGCGCCCGCAGGTGGCAGCGGCGCGGTGGGACGCCCTAGACGCGCCAATTGGCCAAGCTCGACAGGAAGATCCGTCGCGCATCCGCCGTCATCAGCCCCCGGCTGGCGCGCCATGCAGTAGCGAGGCCCAATGGGGCGTATCCGGGGCCGCGTTATTCTCCCTCGGGCGTCGTTCCACAAGTTCGACTTCTGCGCACTGAATGCGGGCTGCCCGTGGCGAGCCCAGGCGCGGGAGGACAGCGGGTGATTTCACTACATCCCTGCGTGCCGCCGTCGACGATCGCGAGGCTGGCCGACTGGCAATCTTCCCGGGCTGATTGACAAGCGACGGGCGGTCGAACGTGGCGTCGGGCGGTATCCGCCCGCCGCTACCGTCCTCGCGCTGGACTGGGTCAGGACCCAGGACGTCCGCAGTGTAGTACAGCACTCCGCGGCGAAAGGGGGTCTGGGCGGAC
The DNA here is from genome assembly GCF_000143185.2 of Schizophyllum commune H4-8. Taxonomy (NCBI): domain Eukaryota; kingdom Fungi; phylum Basidiomycota; class Agaricomycetes; order Agaricales; family Schizophyllaceae; genus Schizophyllum; species Schizophyllum commune. The sequence goes on along the minus strand of NW_026089554.1, from coordinate 143,210 downwards.
GCGTGGGCTCGCGCGGTAACAGAGTTCCTCATGTGCGTGCGATCAGGCCGTGTACATTCTCGTCGACGACAAGACATCGGACAACAACACACAGGAGCGCTGTCTTCTGGGCTGGCTTCACCCTGCGAGGTTCTGATAGAATGGCACGCCCTTTCCCCTTACGTACGCGACTATTGAGATGGGCTCGGGGCCGATATCCGGGAACACGCGCGGCCGGTGCTCGTGGCGCTCGCTTCCTCTTCGACGACGTGGCCGCTGCGTCGATGGATGGGGGCTAATGGTGACGCTCGAATAGGACTTGGTGTAGGTAAGTCTCTCATAATACAGTGAATGCAGAGCCCATCCATCCGGGGATTCGCTAGTTAGCGAAGGCGGAAGAGGGCCACAGCTGTAAGGGTGATGTGTGCGGCTCCCATGCAAGGCCGGGAATTCACGCGAGGGCCGTACGGTGCTGGTTGCGGCAGGCCGTGGCCCGTGGCTTGATGGAGCTGCACTGAATTCATAACGCGACACGCGGCGCCTTCTAGTCGTTGCTGTATTGTTTGCTGGGGACTCCGGCCTGACGCGAGACATCGCGGCTCATGTCGGCAGTAGTTCGATGATGTTTGCGATTTTCGACGAGGAAGGACGCAGAATAACATATAGGAGGAGGTGCGGCTGAAGATTGCGAACAGGCTGAACACAGAACATCGGACGATTCCAATCAACGTCAAGGAGCCACACGCTCCCAGATGACGGCGCTCTGGGCGCAGGACAGAGGGAGGCGCATGGCCGGCGGTAAGATGGCGAGGTGATGGGGCGACGGGGAGCTGATGCTGGCTGCTGGCGGCTTCTGCACGAGAGGAGCAGCGCGCGCGAGAGTGTGGGTGCGCGCGGAGGGAGGACCGAAGCGGGGATGATCGGGAAAATGAGGTAAAGGCTGGCGTTTGTCGAGGTTAAGGGGGGTTTTTCTGAGGAGTAAAGTCAGTCCGCGTCACGCGCTCCTGTTTCACGCCAGGGATGGACCCGGTGGCCGAGGATGCCGAGCGGGGGCAGGGGCGATCTGAGGAATCTGTTGAGGGGGACGAAATCTTATTTGCGATCAGCCTGCATCAATCTGCGAACTCGGCTGTCCAAAAGCGGACATCTGGCGCGGCTCGGGGGTTCGGGTCAGATTGGCGGTTGCCAGATTGGGGCGTGTTCGCCTTCCCCTGTTTGTCTCCAGGCGGCAAATGCACATCTTCCGCCTAATCCTATACCGCTTTAATCACTGTTCCAATTTAAATAAGAATGGCCTCACCCTCCCGCTCCTCCTCTCCGCCGTCTCTGCTTCCTCAACACGATGGCGATCTACACGCCACCGTCGTTGCCGCACACACCCAATACTCTTCCTCCCCTCCCCACCGAACTCATCCCGTCCTGCTCGATGTGGCGCCCGACCAAGCACGAACTCCTCACGCCACCGCTCACCACCACCTTCGAGCAGCGCAAGACGACGAGTGCACAGGTGCACTTGCCGCCCATCGCGTCCTTCGACCGGAGGCCACCATGTGCGTAGCCCATCCCTACTTCCCGATCTCTGGTTAACGCGTGCACCACTCATTAGTGACACCGCCGGACGACTACAAGTATACGTCCCCTAATCTCGCACCAATCATCACCACCGACCCTCCCTCCCTCGATGACGCGCCCATGCTCGAGTGCGACGCGCCCCTGCCCCCCTCGGACCAGCAGGACCTGTTCGACATCGACTGGTTCAACTACGATCGCACCATGAACGCGCGCCTGATCGCAGAGAAAGCCTGCGAGATGGTCTGCTGGCTCTGGTTCGCCACCGACGCCTCCCCACGACCAGAAGACGCGTACCCATCCCCCACCGACGCGCCCTTCACGCGCCCAACGTCCTCGCAAATACTCCAACTCAACCCCTCCCCTATATTCGTCCAGTTTATGCAGAAGCTGCTCGAGACGACGCAGGTCTCGCACTCTGTGATCGTGCTCTCCCTCTTCTACATTCGACGATTACGGACGAAGGCACGGACGCCCGCGCAGGCGGGCAGCGAGTTTAGGATAGCGGTGGCGGGGCTCATGATGGCGAACAAGTTCTTGGATGAGTGCGTGGCCCCCTCTTCCTCTATACATCGTGTACTGACGTGCCACCAGTAATACATACACGAACAAGACCTGGTCAGACGTCTCTGGGATCGGCATGGAGCAGATCAACCGCATGGAGCGGGAATTCCTCGAGGGCGTCGACTACAACCTCTACGTCCATCAACGCGACTTTGAGTCGTGGGTACAGCTCCTACGCGGGCTCGTCTCCGCGAAGCAGGTCGCCCTCCGCCAGTTCCGCAAGGGCCGGTCAATGACTCGGGGGCGGAGCGGCCGCCCAGCACCGGCATCAGCATCGCGCGAGTACTCCTCACGGCGTGAACGGTGGCACAGGACGCGCTCAACATCGCCGCGGAGCTCCGAGGTCGCACGCTCAAGAGGCTACGCGATCGCGGGCTGGCAGCAGGACGCGTCAAGTCCGCCGCGACCCGCCGAGCAGCCTCCTATGTCGTACGCCCCGAGCCCGCCATTTCAGCCCGCGTCCGGGTCGAAGCGGGTGGCCTCTGCGGCGTTCTCGCCGACGAGCGCGACGTTCAGCGACGTGCCGTCAAAGCGTGCGAGCATCTCGCTGCAGATCCCGGAGTACCCGCAGACCGCGAACGCGGGCGCGGCCGCTTCACCGATGGACCAGTTGTCGCAGTTCTCGAAGATGCTGCTCGACTCGCCGATGGACCCGTCGTCGTCGTTCGCGCGGTTGTCGGTGCACTCGCGGCCGTCGACGCCGCCGCAGAGTAATAGACTGCCTCCACCGCAGCGTATCACGCCACAGCGGCAGTCGACACTGTCGAGCGCATATACCTACGACGGGGCGAAGCAGTCGGTGGTGCCGCAGGTACGTTTGGCTATACATTCCGGGAGACTCATCGTACTGACGATATTTCAGCAAATGTACTTCTACACCCTTGCCTCGTCACCGACAGACAGCGAGGAGGAGCGCACGCGCAAGGCCCGGCTTCGGTGCTACCACCCTCCACCCCCGGCGACCTTCGCGCAGCACTACGTGCAGTCATTGCCCTCGCTGCCGATGATGGTCCACTCGGCGCAGACAAGTCCGAACGGCGTCCACCTGCCGTCGATCTCGTCCTTCCCCTCCACTTCTGCTCTCCCTCCCATGCACTCCTCCAACACCTCCACCCTCCCCACCATCAGCTCTCTCCCGCACTTCAACGAGACGGAATGGACGCGACCGCCTGCTCCCGCATACCCGTCACCACACTCGGAGACTATGCAGGAGGACGCGGCGCCGTTCTACACGCCGTCGCCGGTGCGGTATGCGCCGCCGACGTCTCAGCAACCGCAATATTCGCCGTCTCCGATGCCCGTGCAGTTCGCACCGTTCGCTAATGCGGGGCCACCCGGCGTGCTCCAGTTCTACCCCAGTCCTTCTCGCTATCCTCTCCCCGGCGCAGACCGCTACCCTACTCCCGCTGCAGGCCGCTACCCGCCGTCGGCCTCACCTAATGACTTCGACTACTACCGGACGCGACGCCGGGTCTACTAATAATCATCATCGCGACGTTCCAAGTACTCTAGGGTCTTCCTTATACGTTACGGGCGTGAAGTTTCTCTCTTTGGGCGACACCTGACTTACCCTCTATACTCGTATCCCCCTCCTCCGCTGCATTACCCAAGCCTTGTTCCTCCCTTCACCTCTACTGCTGCATATCATCACTACCAATCCGATCCTCGCTGCATTCGACGCATACACACAATAGTCCCATTCAATCCGGCCCTCATGATCATTATTACCTACCGTACGAACCACCTGCATCCGCACCTGTTTATTCCACGCATACATCTGTTTATTCCAAGGACCCCGGTCTCGTCAACCGCCATTGCCAACATTACAATCATCGCCCGCATACCTCATGCGTTGTTGCATTATACAGTGTACGTATTCTATCGCTCGCCTCGCTGGCTTATGTGTCTCGTACATAGAGTACTCCGTTACGCATGCCGTACTCCATTTTTTCGCGCCGTGCACTGGTGCCCGTTTGCGTGTTCGTCAAGATCAGCGCGCACTCCAGCCTGATTTCCGCGCGACATGGGCTCGTATGTCCGTGTTTTGGTATGTTTTACCTCGCCGGTGCGTAGCCGGGGCCCGGTAATGGCGGGCGCTCCTCGTGGCGGGAAATATTTTGTATAGAGTCCAGCGGTCCAATAGACATCGGCACAATCAGAAACTTCCGTCGTTGCATTGCGCATGACATGCGATATGATGATGGTGGTTCGGGCGGGCGGCTGCGTTGATTCGGACAGGAGAGACGACTGATTCGGGCAGGAGAGACGACTGATTCGGGCAGGTGCAGCGACTGATTCGGCTCGGCGCGACATGCGATACCTGCGGCGGCGGAAGGAAAAGTGTTGGCGGCTGAGGAGATGAGGACCATGTCGGCAAAGGAGATCATGACGGACGGGCGGGCGGACAACAGAGTCAGGCAAGCATCAGGAAAGACAACGAAGGCGCGATTCCTGCGTTCGTCCGACATGCAGTTTACAAAACCGTGACACGCGATGCAATCCGGACATGCGATGCGATCTGGGCATGCGATACGACGAGCGCCCCTTCGGCTGCCGCGACATATGCAACGGGAAGACACAAGACAGCGGGCAGACACAAGACAACGGGAAGATTCGCGAATGGGTGGCGGGCTGGAACTTGGTGGCGGCGGGATGGATCAATGGATGGAATTACGGGATGGACGAATGGTTGGAATTGCGGGATGGACGAATGCGTATTTCAGATCGTGCTGCTATGGGCTTGTGGTCGCTGCGGTCATTTGTCGCTGGATCTAGTGCGTGCCTTTTGTTGTGAGCCGGATGGGGATAGGGAGGAAGCCTAATTCTGAGTCGAGAGGGAAATTGAGGGCGCGTGCGCGAAGAGGGACTTCGGGAGAGGAAGAAGAGAGGGTTCAGCGCCGTCGTTTGCAAGTTCTCCCACTTGCCCATTTAGTCTGAAGAGGAAACGGGTGGTGAGTCTGGCGCACGAGCGGCCTTCCGGCCCTCGCGTGTGGCGTAGAAGCTCCACCCCACAGCCAGAGTAGATGCAGCCGTCGACAAGATGCAGCCGCCAACAAGCTGTAAACGACCCCCAATACCCCCGCGCCGCTGATCCACTACCACCTACCTACCTGCGTATGAGAGACCCCTCCGCACGAGAGAACCAACCCATACAGCATCTTATGCGATTGCCGAAGCCAAACAAAATTTACGGTGCCCTTCCATGTGCGTGAGGGAGAGAAGGCGAGCGTTAGTGTGGTTCTGTTTGATCCACTGCGCAGTGATGATGGACATGCCGCGCTGGGCAAACAGCCCGAAAAGGGCAGGCTGTCTGCATCATTGACACTCAGGCCGTCCGCGTCATCATCGTGGTCCAGCGCCGAGCGGGCTCGGCCAGGGCGGCGGGCAGGGTTAGCCCAGCATGGTCTTCCGGCAATAGCGCCCACACCTGACTCCGCCCCCCAATTGACAAGTCACAACTTCGCGTCTGTCCGTCTCATCTCGCCCTTCGCGCGCCGAGTCCCCCTTCCCCTCCTCCCGCAAGCCCACGAACGGCTGCCAAGGGAGACTACCCGCAAGCCCCTCAAAGTCAGACCTGGAGGCTGATGGATGTCATTGCCACTGATGACCGCCATCGCCATCGCCCGTATGACCGCCATCGCCATCGCCCGTATCTCCGGCCTACCGCGATTCTGAGCCCTCGCTGGCCCCCGAGGGTCCTCTATTACGCTCCCCCTTCGCAAATACGCTTCCCCTTCGCAAATACGCTTCCCCTTCGCAAATTCGTGCGGAAGAGCTGTCATACATTGTCCCGCACGCAGTGGCAGCGGGTCCGTGAGGAGTTTTGAAGACGGCGATGCGGCCCCTGGGCGCAAGAAAGAGCGCAGGTCGTGAGAAACAGGCTATCTTCGGGGCTAGCCGAGAGACTGCGGCTCCGAGAGGCAAGTGTACTGTATAGCGGTCATGTACTGGAGAAGTACAGCAGCCAGAAGACTGGTTGTGGCGGAAGACATGGAGCGAAAGCTCCCCATCTTGCGCTGGCGCGGAGTGGTGCGGGTCGACTCTGGAGCGTAGGAAATCACCGCCTCGACGGCGCAGACGTCAGACTTGAGCAGCGAATATGAAAGTTCATGAAAGCCTATGAGGCCGCCTCCTTTCTTGATGCGTCCGGGGAACGATGGGTGGGTCAGCGAAGGGAGTCGCACATACCCAGCGACGCGCGCTACCCGCTGACCAGCCGTGATGTGGTGGCACTGAGCTGGGATCGATGCGACTGAACGCGCAGGGCCATTCGCGGCGAAATGTGGACGCTTCTGTCATGGTTACCTGATTACAATGGGCCTATGCTGGCCCGCTGGAGACGGGGACCAGGAGTATGCGAGGCAAAGAGATCGGAGCCGCTGGGATCGGCTGTCGGAGTTGAGATTAAGGATGGCGCAGGTCCTTCTGGTTTAGCACATGAAGAATATGCACGACGGTTACAGGATAGGGACTATGGGAAATCAGATCTTACGACAAAAAGTCCCACTTCGCCCTGAAGGTTGCAGAAGACAGGGTCTTTCAATCAGGACTGCAATCACGGCGCCAGATCGTGGCGGGATCATGGTGGAAGGCAGGACCTCGTTCGAACAATTCAAGTCGAACCGGGGTCCGGCGCGGCGCTCGAACCGATTGCGCCACAAATTGGGTGTCATCAGCACGTGGGGACGCGTCCCGTCACATCACGTACGCGATGTGACCAAACGTGCTCTTGTTTCCTGCCAGCGCGGACTCGCACCCCGTTTCGCCGGGACCTGGACCATGTCGGCGCGCAAGAGGCCCCTCGAGGGGGATGATTTGCAGGAGGCCTTTACCAAGATCAAGGGTGAGGGACCCCCTCGCACCCAGCCTCGCTGCGCCTGACGTTCTCGCGTTAGATCTCTTAATCAAGATCAAGCCGCAATTGGACGATGTGAATGTCGGCGCAAGACCGACTCTTGTGAAGGACTTGGATCGCCTTTCATCCCTTGCAGAAGCGTTCTCAGAACTACGCTCCAAGTCCAACGACAGAGCTTGCGTTCCCCTTGCGGACAAGTTAGATCAAGACGGTGTGTGCGGTCATGTTCGCACGGGATATAAGCGTGGCACTCAATGAGGATGCGCTGCCCCGGTCCACAGGTGTCAATCTCTGGAACATCGCCGGCACCGTGCGGCGGACTCCGGAAGACGACGGCCGCGCCATTATCGCATCCCGTATGCGTGCACCATACTTCCCATACACGGGTTTTCCCACTGATTGGCTTTGTGTACAGTAAGGGTAGCCGCTTTCCGCCTCATTGAAGCCGGCCTCGAGGCGAAGCCTTCCATCGAGAGCAAGTTTTGTCTGCCACGCCCCGCCTTCGTTCATACTTACCCGGCGTGACCGCAGGCCTGGTCCACATCCTGCAGATAGCCAGCAAGACGGGCACATCGCTGTCGGGTACGTCGCCCAGCTCTCGGTACTACTACGTGATCAACTAACGTGAACGGCTCTTCTGACATCAGAGTTGGGTCAGCCCGCAGCTGCGAATGCCATTCTCACTAGTGCCGCTAAAGTGCGCCTTCGCCCATGCGACTCTGTGACTCACAGACGTGCTGACGAGTTCCCTCGCAGTTTGAGGAGCTTCTACGGTTCGCGGAAGACCCGGATGGACAGCAGAAGCAGAGCAAGGCCGCCGCGACAGCCATTTACTTTACCAGCAGGATGGAGACCGTACGTTACTGTCGCCTTGCCTTCCCGTCTACATCCTGATCAAGCCGATATTACTAGGCGTGGCGCGAAGGGAACCTTACGCTCGCGGAATACATGTCGCGGAAAATAACTGGTAGATTGATATCTCATTCACCCGCGAGTTCTTGCCGGTTCACGCGCTGCGCTCCCAGACGAGGACCGTTTGAGCAAGCTTCCCAATTATGTCGTAAGCCGTGTTTCTCGCGGTCGGAAGCTCGGTAACATCCCGCCGTTCTCAGCGCGAACGCCTTGCCTTCAAACTCTACGACATCGGGAAGACTGTACTGAAGGACCAAGTCGGTGCGGAGGATGGGAAAGCATCGCTCGCAATCGTGTGGCTGCAGAAGGCGTTCAGTATCGCCGACCAATTGGAGGGACCCTCAACAGCTGCGATAGCCGATCTGAAGGCGCGTGTAGTGTTCCTCACACCGAACGCGGGCTGATGAGCAACAGATCTCGGTCCTTCGGACGCTCGGTTTGTCCTGCCTTTCGAGCGTCGCTGGCATCGGACCCTCTGATACTTCGCAGGTAGGACATACTACATTTCCGGATCTTACGATAGGGCAGAGGCGACGCTTGAGGAAGTATGGCCTCTCGTTGACGCCAGTCACGATCAGGTAAAGTTTTGTACCCCAGTAGTCGGTGAAGCTTACCGCCTCCGCAGTCCGATATTGGCTACCAAGAGTTGCGCTGGCTTAAGCTAGCGGTTCTGAAGCGTCGCGAAGCGGGAGAATCTATTTTGCTGGATAGTAAGTTGTCGTGAGATGGTGGCGTCCGCTTGTAGGCTAACCTGTTGTCGCCCCCAAGCGTACAAGACCATCATTGACCACATGGAGTGGACGGAAACCTCGGTAACAGAGTGAGTGCCTCGTCCCTGGGAACATGATGAGGCTGTTGAACTCGTCAGTATCCTGCAGGATCTTCGAACACTCCATCAGCATATGTAAGTTCCCTCAGCCGCGGCGTCGCTAGAAGAGCGCTCATGTCTGCAGGGCCCTCTTGATCAACGCCACGCAGCATTGTATCGAGCGGGCGCTGCAAACAAAGAACATCAAGGCAGAGTACGTGGACCGCTTGCTGCTGTCCATGCTGTTTTCGGCGTCGAAGGACCCCGATCACGCACGGGCTATTCGATCTGCTACTGCGGCTTTCACGGGTGCGCCGCGTTCCGCCTCCACTCACCTGCCCCTGGGCGCTGACTAACAGCACTAGCCGTGCACGAAAGCGGCTTTGGGCTACTGAGTACGCCCACGGTCGCGTGTCTGACGGTACGCGTGACTCTGGCGGCCTTCGGGTGCGGGCCTGACGAGCCCATCGATCTAGCTGATATGGCAGTTCGGTGACCGCCAGTACCGCGCGAAGCAGTGGGCGAAGGCAGCCGACTGGTACCTCGTCGGCAGCCACGCCCTCTTTCAGACTAATAGCCCCGCGAGCATGCCCAAGTGCCTGCGCAAAGCGGCGCTGTGCTTCCTCGAGAACGCCGAATACGCGCGTGCGGCGGTGACCGTGCGCAGGTGCCCCCCAAAGCAGGCGGCGACCCATTACGTGGCGCTGCTGTGCGCGGTTCGACAAGGTACTTGCATGTCATCTGCGCGTTCTCTCCACCGGGCTCACGCCAGAGCCGTGTAGGGCTCGATGATGAAGGTCCGTGGGTTATGAACTCAGCGACGGCCGCGTGTTGATGGCCACCCTCGATCCAGCCATTCAGGCGGTTCAGGATATGGTGCAGAGCCCGGATTTTGACCGCAAGATGCTCCTTCTCGCGACGCAGCTAACCCACCAGGCGGAATCGAGGCCCGTGTTGCTTGCGGTGTTGGAGGCGCTCCTTCGGACCCTCAAAGTGGGCAACACTGAAGGCGAAGCCGCGGTCGAAGCCATCAACCTCATTCGGTGCATCATCCGGCTCGTCTTCAGCCTGCTGGCGGAGCCTATGGCTGACAGGTAATGGTGGTCGTACGACTGACGGAGCGCGCCTCGTGCTGACGCTGACGCGTATAGGAACTTGCTCGTCGACACCGCCATCGGCCACTTCCGGACTGGTACGCGCGCCGGCATCTCCCCCAGACGCGTGACTAATTGGTCGCTTAGCCCGAATTTTGGTGCAGACAGCATGCGAGCGCAAGGCCTTACATCTCATCAACAAGGACGTCGGCTGGCTCTGGCGGACCGCATACAATGCGGCAGTTCAGGGCTGCACGGAGTGGGAGGATGCGGACCGCGTCGCGCAGCTATTCGAGGTCGCTTCGGAGGTAAGGCCTAGCCGATGAACTTTGCGACCGGGTTATTGACGGCCTTCTGCAGCTTCTCGACATCAGCGTCAAGGAGTCGCCGGTTGAGGTTGACAGAGATCAGTACTTGTATCTCGCTAATGCTTCGTTCTGTGCCATTTGCGGACGCGGTACGTATCATTCGCAAGGTCGACCGCTCGGGCAGGCTGACTCGCCTAGTGTTCGCGCTTCGGGAGACCATCTCCTCAAGCGGGAAGCTCGATGTGCGCTTTCCACGGTTTGTCGACATGCCCCAAACGTTGCTGATGCTCCTAAGGTTAACGCCCTACGAGACGTGGCCGATGGACTTCTCATATGCCAGAACCGCATAGCAGACATTCTCGCTAAAGATGTCTTGGTCGCGGAGGAGGAGCTCAGCCGCGTGCAGTACTTCGTGCACGCGTTGCACGTCTTCCAAGCCGAGATGTACGTCCACCTGAAGGAGTGGGACTCGTTCGGGAAGCTCGTCGGGGTAGGTTCTTACTTGTCGGTTCGAGCGACGATGCTAATAGCGTTCCAGGATGTGACGAGTGCCGGACCTATGGCCGTAGATACCTTCGAGGCATTAGCGGATCTTGCGGTACGTGGCTATCGGCGAGCCATGGTGTATGGACTAACTTCGTGGCACAGTGGGCAGATGAAGACTGCCCTGTCAACGGTATGTAGTTCGGTGTATCACGGCGTATACCGCTGAGCACTCGGGCAGTGTTGCACAGGGTGCTCGAGGTGAGTGGTTCAAGTCGTCTTCGTCGCCCTGACGGCTGTCGGATCTGTATGCTTCGTGCCGTACCTGCATGGGATTCCGCTTTAGGGATTTATGCTGATCCTTGCCTAGGCTATCCTGCGCGCGAGCCTCGACCACGGCGCCCTAGCCGTTAACAAATTCTCTCGCTGGCTCCGGGCGATATGCACCATCATGCTCGCCCGGTCGGAGCCAGCGGATCGGCTGAAGGCCATTGGTTATGTCGAGCAAGCCGTCGGCGTTATCGAGGAAAATAACGAGGGCGAGGATGTGAGTTGACTCTGTTCCAGCGATCGAGTCGATGAAGGGCGAGACTGACCTGCGCGCCAGGCGTACCCCATGGACGAGCGCTTCTGGCTCTTGAGCACGGCGTATAACACGGGATACGAGTGCTTCGAGTGCGTGGTGGTCTCCGACTCGCGATACTGACTGTGTTCGACTTCTGGCGGCTTCGTAGGGCGTCGATACTGGACGAAGCGAAGCGATGGTTCGAGGCTGCAACTCAACTGTGCAAGTTCGTGCCCGGCGGACAGGAGCGTGGCGAGAAGGTACTGCATCATGAACGGTTCTGCTGGCGCTCTCATTTCTTGGCATTTCTCGCGAGTCGCCTCCGTATCCGACTGTTCTTGAATGCTCGGCGTCTGGCTCTTGACTCTGGGTTCACCGCGAAGTTCCTGCTCTGCGCTCTCGACAGATGTCCCGAACTGACTCGCTTCTCTGCCTCGACTACTCGCTCTCCGCTTGCTACGCTGCTCGAACGATTTCTTGGTTCTTGCGCTCCCTCTGACTGACCTTCATTCTTCTACTTTGCAGATATCGGCGGCCTACTCGAGTCTTCTGGAGCGTTGCGCGCGTGAGTAGAGGGATAGGTTCTTTTGTTAATCGGACGCTGCTGCCCTCCTTGTATTCGTCTGTGTATGTGGACTATCAATTTGTAGCTGCTGCAGCGCTAATGAGGATGCACTATATTGTGTCGTCTCCCGATGCCCATACTTTGTGACACGCAGTAGCGCCGCAGATCAGCCAGCGAGCAAGCTCCGACGCGCTAGTCGCCGAGTAAGTCGGGAGACCGTTCGACTGCGGCAGCAGCAGCGTCTAAGGAGGTGCGAAGGCATTCTTCGAGAGGAGTAGGTTGATCTTCAGGACGAAGTAAGTGGTCGTTCGACGACGACATCATTGCAGGAATCTGAAGTGTAAGCGACAATACTGAGTTCAGTTTTCGGAGCTCCTTACGGCTGCTGGGATATGATTGACGCCACAAGTGCTGCGCGGCGCCCAGTCGTGGTCCGTGGACGGTTGCCTTCGCCTCCGAGTTCATATAACGCCACGAAGGGGACCTTGGAGGCGAGCGGAGCGTAGACAAGTGACCGAGAATTTTTGTGGCAACCGAGGGAGGTTGCGAATGTTAGAGACAGGTGGCTGGCGCCGAATGACCGCATAGAATATGTATGGTGACCTGGTTCGACGTTGAGCTGCCCGCGGTCCTCGAGCATAGAACATTATCGCCCACTTAAACCGCGGCGGTGCAAATTCTTGCTCTGAGTGCGCGCGCGCGGTCAAGCCACACGAAAGAGCACAAGAAGCATTGACAAGGCCGAAGTATTGCGTAGCAGGTGGGCGGAAGGCTGTGCGGACGTCGTCCTCTCCCTCCTGAAGGCAGACAAGGTCACACTAGTTGCATAGCATTAACCAAAGTGTTTGGTATTGCTCAACATAGATTAGATGCCTTCCATTGTAGTAGCAAGAAGTAGATGGCCAAGCCAGTCGAGAGATGAGCAGTTCACTCAGGGGGATCCAAGAGATCTGAGAGGGAAGTCTTCGCGAAAGCAGAGAACAAGACAAGGTTTCGAATTGGAACCTGTGGAAGGAGACAAGATCAGAAGGATCTTCAGGATGGAGGTCCGTCGCCAGCCGGTCAGGTGATCGACCCTGAAGACAAACAGCTGTCAATACGCATCTTCCTCCTCGCCATCATCACCAGGCCTTCGAGGTCTTTGCCCGCTCCGTCCCCGTCGACGCGGACGACGACGACGACTTCCGACGCTCCCACGCCCTAACTCTTCTCTCCTACACCGCGCCCAGAGAGCAGAGCTCTACGCCTCGTTCCTTCAACCCACCATGCCAGTCCAATTTGGCAAGTTCAACGCCATCTGTGAGACGGCGGCGCTCGTTATCTGCCCCCTCGTTGGAACCGACCAGGGCGTCGAGCCCAGCTGCTACAGCAGAAATGTCGATGTCGGCGGAACGCTCATTTTCCAGCCTTGTGCGTCATACATTCTCCCGGTAGCGACCAGGGATACTGACTGCTCTCTAGCAACATGCTTCGTGCATATCGTCGCAATAATCATGACTGCGATTATGATCTACCACATCCGCTCAAAGTACACCGCGGTCGGCCGCAAGGAGATCGTGATGTTCTTCTGGATGTATGCGGCCATCGAGCTGCTCGCCATCTTCCTCGACTCTGGCATCATTCCCACCGCAAACGCCGTCTACCCCTGGTTTGCAGCAATATACACGGGGCTGGTAGCCTCCGCATACTGCTGCATCCTCATCAACGGCTTCGTCGGCTTCCAGTTCGCGGAGGACGGGACACCGCTGTCGCTGTGGGGCCTGCGTGGTGCCTGCTTCGTCCTCTGGGCCCTCGGCTTCTTCCTCGCCATCGCGACGTTCAAGAACGTAGCCGGCATGAGCCCGACGTCGACGCTGCCGCTGTTCATCATCTACATCGTCTGGCCCGTGGTATGCGTGGCGATCTACATCGTCTCCCAGCTTATCCTCGTATTCCGTACACTCGATGACCGCTGGCCGATCGGCGACATCATCTTCGGCACGGGCTTCTGGGTGCTCGCGCAGGTTCTGCTGTTCGCCTTCAGCGTTACCATTTGCGACGCCATCAAGCACTACATCGACGGCTTGTTCTTCTTCACCCTGTGCATGCTTCTTAGCGTCATGATGGTGTACAAGTACTGGGATAGTATTACGGTGCGTCGAGGTCTGCTACCTTCGCGTCGCCATGGACTGACTCTTGTTCCAGCGCGAGGACCTCGAGTTCTCGGTCGGATCAAAGGCGGCTGTTTGGGAAGTCAAGGATCCGCTGCTCGCTGGCTCGTACACAGACGAGGACGCATCCAGCAACTACCATGCGCCGTCACAACAGTACGGCTATGGCGGTGGAACGCCTAGTCTTGTCGGCGGTGTCAGCGGCAAGCAGCTGTATGGCAATGCAAGGGGTTACCCGCCAAGCTCGGACAGATATTAGAGTAGCTTCATCACGATGAGCGCGTTACATGAGCGGTACGGTGTTCTGCCTCTTGAGCTGAGCCACTATCTCATGCGTCTACAGGCCACCTCGCTGCCCGGCTTCTTCGCGCGACCTGTGCGCTGCGTGCGGCGTCGTATAATCAACACAGCTTGGGGCCCACAGTAAACCCTGTTTGCAACGATCCGCGGCGAGCAGCACGGGTTGTGTGTAGTCGGTCGAGGCGTCATGGACTCTTGAATACTAGCAGGCTTTCGTTTCCATTTGTGCTACCATACGTTGACTATTCACCTGCTTATTCATATGCATATACCAGATAGAAACCCGGGCAATGGATCGGTATAATGAGCGAGGGGTGTACACGACTACAAGATCGACGAGCGCGGGAAGGAGCAAGTTCATTTCCGTTGCTCAAAGGACGAGATATGAAGGCGAGTTTGGTCGTATGTGTTCGTTACTGATGCTCTGCAGTGCGCTGTCACCGCTCAAGTGGATTCTGGCTCAGGCTTGAGAAGGTTCAGGACGATGTCGGCAGCGCGCTTGCGTCCGCCCGCCTCGCGACACTTGATGCCGACCTCTTCAGCCCTCTTCTTGAAGCAAGCACCTTCCTCGCCCGACGTGATACGCTTCACCGCGACGCTCAGCTCCGTCGCATCGATGTCCGGCGCGCACGTCTTGTTCCCGTACACGCCAATGCCCGCGTACTCCGCCGCCACCGCGTTGTAGTACGTGTCCGCCCACTGCGGGAGCACGACGTGCGGCTTGCCCGCGCGCGCGCACTCGTAGTACGAGTTCGCGCCGCCGTGGTGCACGTAGCCGACGACGTTCGCGTGCGCGACAATCACCGCGGGCTCGGCGTCGAACCAGGGCGCGGCGCGCACGCGCGCCTTGTCGCGCGCCGTCGTGAGCAGCGCGTCGAACACGCCGCCGAGCGCGGGCAGGTTGGGCACCTTCCAGAGGATCTGGGCGCGGGCGTCGACGCCGCCGAGCAGCCCGGCGAGCACGCGCCGCGCGAGGGGCGGGTCGTAGGCGAAGTGGGTGCCCATGATCATGAGGAGGGTCGGCGCCTGGTCGAGCCAGGCGGCCAGGTCGGCGTCGCTGGCGCGCAGGGGGACGAAGTCGTTGCAGATGGGCCCGCAGAGGTGGAGCGTGGGCGGCGCGGCGAAGGGGAGGTCCGCGGCGGGCGCCCCGGGCGTGATGTACGCGCGTTCCGGAGAGACATGCATGCAGTTGAGGCCCTGGAAGGCGCCCGGGACGCCGCGCGCCCTGCGCGCCTCGTCCATGGCCCTGATCTGCGTGCTGCGGAGGCTGTGGTAGGCCATGGAGGCGGTGTGGACGAGGTTGGCGAGCTTGTCCTTTAGGGAGAGAGGGTAGGGGAGGCCGGTGCCGGGGAGGGGGTAGGTGAGGAGGAGGCGGAGGAAGGGCTGGTTTTGGAGGCAGACCATGGAGGCGAGGAGGGGGGAGAGGACGTGGTAGGGGCGGTGGAGGAGGGCGCAGGCATCGATGGCTTGGCCGAACATGACGTCGGTGAGGATTAGGTGCGGGTCGACGCGTGAGATGGTGGCGAGGATACTGTCCAGGATGGTCTGCAGACGTGGTGAGTGGAGGCATTCTAATATCTGGAGGACTGCGCTTACGATGTACTCCTCCTTCGTCCAGGGTACCATGATATTCGCGAACTTGGGCCAGAACTCGAGCGCGGGCTTGTGGCGCATGGTCCCGACGCGGTCAATGCCGGCGAACTGCGTTAACCCTTCGATAGTGTGGAACGTGGGTGGCTTATCCCCGCCAGCGACGAGCGCGCTCATCTTCTCGAAGCGGGGGCGCAGCTCGGCGAAGGAGGCGAGGTGCACTTCCACGCTCGGGAGCGCGCGCGAGTAGGTCTCGAGGGCGGTCGCGAGGTGGATGTTGCTTTGGCCCTGCTCGGAGTGGGTAAGGAAGAGGATGCGTTGGGCGGACATGACTGAGGAGGAGGCTCTGTGCGGCGCATTGCTGAGGAGAGGGCAGGTTAAGTATGGACGAGAGAGGTGGGTGCTTGCAGCATGGACGAGGAATGTTCTCTCGCCGATAGAGAAGGGCCGGATGCGCAGGAGAAGTCCCAGGTGTCTACGGCAAGGTCATGATTGGGACACGCGCGCACGACCATTGTCAACGTCGAGCCACAAGTATGTCCGAAGGTCCGAAGTCCTCATCGTGATTGTAATATGTGTTGATTGATCAAGCCTTCGAGTCCAGTTGAGGGATGACATGCATTTTCTCAAGCATCGATGGCTGGTGTTGGTGCCATTCGGGCATGGGCGGAGGACTCTCCCATATAGCGATGCCTACCACCTTCTATTGAGTCCGAGGTCTCGTTCAACTGTAGCCACAGCTAGCGCGCGTTGACTACAAGCTGTAGTCCTGCGGTCATTTGAGCTGACCTAGAGTGCCGAGAAGAAAGATAAAACCCGCTCGTTCACACAGTATACTGACGCGACTAGACGCGCAAGATTCATTGCACATGTGAGCTCGGCGCAGGTGGAGGTTTTCCAGTGACCTACGCACGGTCGCTCATTCTAGGAAGAGGATACCCTGAAGCCAGCAGCGACATGAATCATCAGTAGAGGCAGTTTTTCTGCTAAGGGCACGGGCAAATCGAAGGAGGAGCTCACCAAGATGTCCAATCCTGAGATTGGCATTTTTCTTACTGGTCGCATGGAATGTGGCCGATATTGAGGTGTTCCCGGCCCACTAAGGATGGAAGCTTGAAGCTGGAAGGCTTCAGGCCTAAATGAGGAGGGGCGTCGTTCAAAAACCGTCGCACTTGAGTCAGACGTCCATCGTGATTCTGGTCATATCCGACGCCCTGGTATCGAAAGTCTTCCCGTCTCGAGCGTTCACTCCATCGCATCAGGTTATGGTGAGTTGTCATATCCAAGGCCGAATATTTAGTCACGCAGTCACATGTCACGGTTCATGTAGATGGTCCGTTGGAAGGCCTCTATCTCGCTCGTCTGCGTCTAAAACGCTGTAAAAACTCACATTACAGACCTAAATTAGGCTAGTAAGTTGCATATGAAAGAACGAGCCGCTCGAAGCAAAAATGAGCTCTCAAAATGATGTTTTTGCGTCAGCCGGGAGTCGAACCCGAGGCTAGAGCAGTTAACCCCATTTGGGGCCCAGCTGGATGGGAAGCTCCAATGTTACCGTTACACCACTGACGCTTGAAAGACGTTTCTGGCAGTCCAAGAATCATCCAAATCGACCCAGAAATGAGCGAGGAATAAGCAGAAGAGAAAACGGAAGTTCCAGAGATATTGATCGCGCTCTGGACATGTTGTGAGGTTATTTGACAGCGTATGTGGCGCGGAAGCTTCACGGGAGGTCATCCTTGGGCTCTCCAATCCCGGAAGCAAATGAGATGGCAGCTTCAGCCATATAATACAGGACACTGTGCAAATGCGTATCTTGAGCTGCGACATATTTGCCCTCGTCCTCACAAATAGGTCTGTGTCATCACAGAGCCCAGGAAGGTTGCCATGTGTCTGTCCCTCTGTCGGATTGGTCGCGTGATGTCTTGTGGCAATATATGAGAGTGCGATTCCGGTACATATGCAAGTACATGTACACGGTGAGATGCTAAGAATACATGAGGCTACATCTAGTTGAAGGTCGCGGTCTTCACATCCTCATTACCGTGCTCCGCTAGCGTCACGGTCAATGCGCCATCGATACCAACCACAAACTTCACGTCCACCGTCGTCGTCCATTTGCCTGCCTTTGGCCCCGAGCCCAGGATTTTGATCGCCTTCTTCGCCTCGAACTCGACGACGCCCAACACACGGTCCTTCTTCAACACCTCCTGCTTCACCTCGATGTCCTCCGGCTCCTCATCTTCCTCGTACTCGTCATACTCATCCTTCGGCGGCTTTTGCAGCTCGACCTTGATCTCCACGCTCGCCTCCGCGACCTCGAACGCGAACTTGCTGCTCTCCTCGCTCTCGACTTCGACCTCGAACGTCACCGCCCGGCGCGCCGGCAGCGGCGTCTCCTTCGCGATCACGGGGACCCACAGCCCGTCCATCGGCTCGCCCGTCTTCGCCGCGTCGGGGAAGACGACGCCGAGGGCCGCGCTCGTCGCGGGCACGTCCTGCACGTCGCGCAGCTTCGCCGCGTCCGTGAACAGGTGCCGCAGCTCCGCGTCCTCCTCGCCCAGGACGGCGATGAGCTCCGCCTGGAGCGCGCACCCGCGCGCGAGCACCGTCGTCGGGTCGCCCTCGCCGCCGCCGACGACCGTGCCGAGCGAGAAGGGCGTCGCGACGCTCTCCCGGAAGCCCGCGGCGAGCACGAGGTGCTCGTCGAGGCCGGGGAGGGAGCCCGTACCGCCCACGTACACGATCTCGTCGACGAGGACGGGGTCGACGGCGGCGGCGGCGAGCAGCGCGGTGACCTCCGTCGCGACGGCCTGGTACGTCGGCTTCGCGAGCATGTCGAAGCGCAGGCGGTTGACCGT
This sequence comes from Schizophyllum commune H4-8, assembly GCF_000143185.2. Classification (NCBI taxonomy): domain Eukaryota; kingdom Fungi; phylum Basidiomycota; class Agaricomycetes; order Agaricales; family Schizophyllaceae; genus Schizophyllum; species Schizophyllum commune. Next base: position 124,607 of record NW_026089554.1, on the reverse strand, counting down.
GCCGGTGTAGTCGAGGCCGTCCTTGAGGGACTCGACGGAGCACGTCGCGGCGCCCGGGGACGCGCTCAGCGTGCGCTTCGTGTGCTCGATGGCGAGGAGGAGCTTGGCCTCCGCGCGCGCGTCCTGCGTCGAGGGCGCGGGCGCGACGGCCAGCGCCGTCTTCGTCTTCTTCGTGAAGTCGGCGGCGAAGAACTTGATGAGCGCGGCGTCGATCTGCGCGGCGCCGATCGTGGTGGACGAGGAGGAGGCGATGACGTGCGCGAGGCCGTCGCGGATGGACAGCAGGTTGAGGGAGAGGGACGAGTGGCCGACGTCGACGACGAGCTGCGTGCGGTCCGGCGAGAGCTGGCCGCTGCCCCACGACTCCGACGTCGTGGTCGGGACGGTCGCCGCAGCCTCATCGAGCAGCTGCAGCACGTTGACGCCCGCGTCCGTCGCGGCCTTCTCGAGCGCCTTTTGCTGGGCCTCGGTGAACCACGTCGGCACGGTGATCACGGCGCCCTGGACCTTCTTGCCCATGAAGTCCTCCGCGGACTGGATGAGCGAGCGGATGAAGATGGTGGCGACCTCGGAGACGGTCAGGATACGCTCGCCCAGGACGGGTTCGGACGCGGGGGTGGCCAAAGCGGACGCGGCAGGGGTGTTCGACGCGGTCTTGGGCGCGGAGGGAGCGGGAGCGGCTGCCTTGAGCACCTCAACCTTGTACGCGGGCTCATCAGGCTGATCGGGGTGCTGGATGACGGGGGCAGAGGTGGATAATTCCGGCTGCGAGATCTCGGAGAACCTGGCGCGATCGTATAAGAACGTGCACGATTGTAAGCAGCTCTATGGTCACGTACTTCTTCCCCAAGATGTTCCTGAAGCCAACGATCGTGTTCTTCGCGTTCTTCACGAGCTGGGGCTTCGCCTGGTTGCCAATGTACTGGCGATGGATGGATCAGTATGGATACTATCTGGACGATGACCGCTCACACCATTTCCTCTCCGTGGAAAGCCAAGGCGCAGGCAATCTGGCGCTCTCCATCCTCGTTCGCGATGCACTCAGCATGCCCTTCCTACTTAAACATATCAGCCAAGTACTTGGGCAATGCGGACGCGCCTCACCTTCGTGAAGACCGCGATAGACGCGTAAGAGTTGCCGAAGTTGATACCAACAACGGGGGGAAGGGTGGACACCTCGATAGGTGCCTCGGCGGTGCCGTTGGGAGTTTTTGAAGCCGCCATCGCGAGTGTGGAGGAAAGAACAATGGGGAAAGAAAAACAATGATGGCGAGCTCGATCGACGCAAGTCGCGTGCGTTGAGCAAGGTCACGTGCAGAGTTGCCTTCCGTCCGCCATCCATGGTCCACCTGCTCCTCGAAAGGCACCCCGTCCCTTCGATGATGTTCCCGTCACTTTATCAACTCCGAGGCTCCTATATCTACAGCATCCTGTTGCTGACAGTCACCGACGACCTCGTGGTCATTAGAATCCGGAATCCATTGAATGCACCCACTGTTCACTGTTCAGTCCTTGGAAAGCGCGAGAGTTTGCAGAGGACCAGTTCCTGAAGTCCTGCATGGGGATTAGGTATCCATTCAGCGTCTATCAGATACTCACTGCAGGCATGTGAATGAGCGCCTATCCGAACATCGGGAAGTACAAGCAGATCCGGGAGGTATGTCGTCAATCGCCGCTTGATGCTCTCCACGGGGTTCTCATTCTACGCCACGGTCAACCTTATGAACCTTCGACCATTCACCCAACGAAAGAGAGCCTGGAGGCGATCCCCTCGTATGGACTGCAGCGGCACAGCGGCGCACTCGCATCACCACCTTCCCGAGGGCGGCATTCTATGACAAGGGGATCTCCATTGACACGCGGTGGACCTCTATTGTCACGCGGTGGACCTCTATTGTCACGAGAGGGACTTCCATTGATGCCCAGGTACACTCCATGCACCGGCCCGCAGTACAAGGCGCCTACACAGGTCTTGTTATAGATACATTCCAGGTATACAAAGGCGGCGCTTGCTTTTAGCAGGCGTCAGGGCGTCCCTTGTTCCCTTTCTCCCGGCCTGCTCTGACGCGGCTTTACGACCTGCTCTGGCCAGACTTCACGAGCCGCGACGATATTCCTCAATGGCCTCCAGTAACGATCCTTCATCCCAGATCCCGGACGTGCGCGCCAGCCTGGGACCGCTTCTGATCGCCTCGACGATCTCTTGGGCGTTCTGGGGTCTGCTGACGATGCAGGTGATACGGTACTATCTTTCGTACGTGTCGCTTCACTCGAGGATCTGCCGCGTCTGTAAGTACAAGATTCGGGACAAGTCTCTGAGCAGCGCCTAGGTATAAGCGAGACACCACGATCACGAAGACCTTGGTGAGTTGTCCGCTGTGATCTGCAGCGCCTCATTTGACGCATGCGTAGGTCGCCATCGTCTGGTACGAACGCGCTCGCTTTGCCATAATAACAAGCGCCATAATCACCCACACCAGGTTCCTAGATAGTGCACACGCTGTGATTCTCTATCGTGGTGGTATGTGGCCCATGCTTTCTTGCACTCACGAATTCAACTCATCGCGAATGCAGTCTACCAATGTCTGATAAACGACTTGTACGCCGTGCCGTGTCTTCAGGGGAACCTCACTTAGCCTTCCTTCGTATAGTGGACGGATGATCGCACTCGAATTCTCACGGTAAGCCCTCGCTGCGTGTCTTTTATTGTATGTATTCGTGGACCGGCGCTCATTCCCTTCAGCGTCTTTGTAGGCGCCGTTCCATCCTGAATGAAATCAAGATACTCATCATCACCCACCGCACCAGGGCGAATTCCCTCCGCGCGCCATCGTCACCATTCTAGTACAAGGCTTTTGTTATTGGCGGATATGGAAGTGTAAGTCATTGTTCCCTCCCGGAGACATGGAACGGAGGCTCTGACATGCATCAGTACACCGCAGCTTCATCCCTCTCGCGCTTTTTGTGAGCTCGTCTTGTCTCTCCTGTTACTTGATCTCACAGGGGACCGCCGTAGGTCATAATGGCTCTCGCGCAGATAGGTTCGTATCCAGGACTAGCTGTGGCGTATATCTGACTTCGCGCGAACCAGCGTTTATGATTCGTACGTCTTGAGCGGCATCCCCCCTCGAAACCAGCTGACAAGATGAAAAGTATACATGGTGACGACGTTTGGAACCTTCCCAGCGTCGCGCAAGAGCTCCCTCCTCAAGGTGAGATCGCATTCATGGGAATGATGATGAGCAAAAAATCGATTATGCTCCGCAGTGCGCCTCCTACGGCTACCTCGCCGCCGTCTTGATTACGGACCTGACCATGGCCGGGCTGCTGTCCGCGCTGTTGTATAAGCAGCGGAAGGACACGCCGTACCAGAGGTTCGTAGGACTTTTACTTGCCTGTGTGATTCTGACTGACAAGGAGCGCCAACAGGACGAGCGAGATGCTCCGCCGCCTCTTCTACTACTCCATCAATACCGGGACCTGGACGGCCGTGTTTGCCCTAGTCGCGATCTTGACGGTCAGTATCCTGCGAAGCGTCTCCACCGTGCCCAGCTGCCTGCGCTCCCTTCACTTACTCTCGCACAGGTCAGCTTCCAACCCAAGACCGCCTGGTGGGCAGCGATCTTCGACGTCGGCGTTTGCGGCGTGTACAGCAACACGCTGCTCGTCAATCTGAACGGGCGCGACTTCGCTGCGGGGGAGCCGGAGGTCTCGCACTCGCCGGTCTCGGCGCAATCAACCAAGCATGGGCCGCTGCGGGACTCGAAGCGCGGTCCGCTGAGGGACTCGAAGCGCGGACCGTCCACGGAGTCGACGGCGACGGAGGCGATACTGCCTTTTGAGGCGGCGAAGCGGTCGCAGGTGCGTCTTAGACTATTTTGATCAAGGGGACTTTAGATAAATACGCGCAGCAGATTTCGGACGTGGAGTAAAGGGAGCTCCTCAAGCTCGGACACTTCGTTTTTTTTCTAATCTCGCGCGCTTGATCACTAGTCTAATTGTACAACTACGAGAGAGTCTGCAGGACAATCTGACAGAGAAATCTACGCATCCAATCTAGTTGGGTGTGGTGTTGAGGTCACCAGAAGAGGTGCAAGTTACAAGTTGCCGTCAGGACGCAAGACGAATGCAGCTCACGTGATCGTGAGACTCGTCGGCTCCGACGTGCGGCATGGGTTCGGGGAGAATTGGATCATCCATCTTATCTATCGACTCTACCGTCGACGACAGGCTCTGCCACACGAGCTAAAAGCTCCTCATCACAACTATAGCTTGGGCTACTTGAATCGCTCTTTCACGAATGAAGTTAGTTTCCACCCAGCGCTGGCGGCGTAAGGTGGAGGCGTCCAGGGTGTAACATGTCGGCGCCTATCAATAGATCATAGCAAGTTGATCATCGGTGCGAGGAGGGGAGATCAGTGCGGTGTGTTCCGCACCGCTGAGCCAGCCTCTGCGCCGCCTTCCTTACCATAGAGCCTCCATCCTTCCGAAAGATTGGTAGCGATTTGAGTGTCCGGGCAGGCTGCCTTTCCACTTCAGAGCTTCACCGATCAGAATATTCACCAGCAGCGATGGAGCGACCTCTCGCATCATTCGGCATCAACGCCCCAGGCCCGCGCAGCGCTCATACGCCGACACACAGAGGCCCACGCGGTGGCGGCACGCACCAATCAGCGAGCTATATAGGCTAAGGACGACGCCGGCGCGCAGGACGTTCTCCTTCCAGTTCTCCCCTTCCCTTACGCCTCATTCCCGACCGTGACGATCGAGACGAGTTCTTGGCGATGGCTACGCCCGCGTCCCCGATCCCGGACGTGACGGCGATCCTGGGGCCCATTCTCATCGGCTCAGCGATCTCGTGGGTGTTCTGGGGCCTGCTGACGATGCAGGTCATTCAATACTACGTTTCGTGGGTTTTTGCATGCCTTCGCTTGGTAGGGACGGCAGGCTGATCGACTTCGATCAGGTACAAACGGGATCGCACGCCTTTGAAGACTTTGGTGAGTTTGAGGCGCAGTCGATTCCTCCAAACGACTGACGCATGCGTAGGTTGGCGTGGTTTGGTATGTAAATGCAAGGGGCTGCGAGTGCTGACTTACGTGCTGAACTTGGTCCAGGGTCCTGGATGGGGTTCATGCCATCGTATCCTTCTATGCCGGTACGTCGAATGGTTTCTGCCGTGCTAACGCGACGTACTGACTGTAGGTCCAGTCTACCGATGTCTCGTGAACGATTTGTGGGTAGAGTCAGTTGCTCTCAATCAGTCGCTCACGCGTATGTAACCAGCGGGCATCTGGATCCTCAACATTTTCTGTGGTGGGTAGCATCACCGCCACACGCCAACTGAAGTGACCAATGATCTGAACAGGGTCAATGTATGCAGCGTGTACGCCCTTCCACGCAGCCACTGACTGACTTCATGTCGACAAGGGAGAGTTTCCGCCACGAGCCGTCGTCACCATTCTGGTGCAAGGATTCTGCTTTTGGCGTATATGGCAGCGTGAGTTGCAATTTGTGTAGGTAGCGCGATTGCCGGCAGGCTCATACGGCATTCCGACAGTGTATCGCAACCCCATTCCCGTCGCTCTGTTTGTGAGTATCTCGAAAAGGTGTACAGTCCGCGGTACTGACCGTCGTCGAAGGTCGTCCTGGCACTCCTGCAATTAGGCTCGTAGTTTCTGCGCCTGATTACATGAAGGATACTGACCTCACCTCTCAATCTACAGCTATCATGGTCGGTGCGTGCGGAACACACTCATCCTTGCGAGCGGGTCCTCACGAGATGAACAGTGTACTTGTTGGCGATGTACGCTCTGCCAGCAGAGTCTAGCGTCCTGTCATACCGTGCTGAGTCACCTCCAGGTTCGGCCACTTCGCGGCTGCGCGGATGACGACTATCTTGAAGGTGCGTGCAGTGCCAGCACCTGTCGTCCGATGAGCTCACTGGTGCCGTCCAGGGAACGTCCTACGGCTACCTTGCGGACGTGCTGATCGCGGATACGACGATGGCAACGATGTTGTCTCTCCTGCTCTATTTCCAACGCCGGAAAACACCTTATAAAAGGTGAGCTTCATTCTCATTGCGCTGATTTATGGCATTGGCTTATGCGGCACGTCCACTTCCTTAGGACCAGCCAGATGCTCACCCGCCTGCTCTTCTACTCCGTCAACACGGGTACCTGGACGGCCGTGTTCGTGATTGCGACCATAGTTCTCGTGAGTGTCCATCATCCCCCGCATCCTTCCATTTTCTTCGTCCTCCCCTCGTAGTGATTCTCCCTCCTCCCGCTTGCCTCACTATCCTCCCCACTCACCCTCCATCATAGTGCAAACACCCCAAGGAGACCGACTGGTGGGCGGCCATCCTCGACCAGAGCATCTGTGGCGTCTACAGCAACACCTTGCTCGCGAATCTCAACGCGCGCGACTTCGCCGCGGGCGAGCGGGACGTGACGCTCTCGGCGCGGCGGACGTCGGCGCTGGGGGCGGAGTGGATGTCGCGGGGGGCGGAGTGGGCGTCGCGGGGTGATTCGTCGGCGACGGAAGACGTATTAGCGTTTGCGCACACGAAGCGGAGTCAGGTGAGTTAGCAGTTAAATGTGCATGATGTTCATGGAGGGGGTCGATCTCTCTGTCCATGCTCTTCTCTTTCAGGGTGAGTGTTAATTTCCTGTTGTAGATGTCGGATATGGAGGATAGCAGTGCGACCCGGACGTGATGGGTTTCTGCTATATGTAGTCGCTCTTTTTGTACGTCGTTATCCAAACCGCGTGCTCAGACTTTAAGTCTGGTGGGGTTATTTATGTAGGCCATACATGGCTTGAGCATCGCGACAGGACCGAGCTGTGTATAATTTGAGGGCTACGAGCACTCTGCGGCACAGTGCACATCGTGAGGATAGCGCATAAATAAAGCGAAGAACCATAGATGATGGTCCTACTGCTCGCACGCTACACGCCCGGCCGCTTCGCAGCCTCGAAGACAAACGCGGCGCCGGTCACCAGCGAGGTTGAGCGATACTTTCGCCCTCCTCCCCACCCGCCTTCAGGGAGTCAGAGCGCTGACCCAATATGCTCGCCTTCGTGCCTAAGTCGCCTGCCTTATGACTCGAGTCGCCCTTTATGTTACTGGAGTCGCCCGCCGTCAAGCTCGACTCGTCCCCCGAGGGCTTGAGGAAGGAGAGCGTAATCGCCTCCTCGCCGACGATGTAGTCGCGCCCGTTGAGGTTCACGAGGAGCGTGTTGCTGTAGATGCCGCACACGGCGACGTCGAACATGGTCCAGTAGTAGGCATCGCCGACGGGGCGGATGGACTGGGGGTGGCGGGTGGAATGAGCGGATGGAGGGATAGACGAAGAATGGAGAAATAGACGAAGAGACTAACCAAGATGATCGCCAGGAGCGCAAACACGGCGGTCCATGTCCCGGTATTGATGGAGAAGTACAGGAGTCGGCGCAGCATCTCGCTGGTGCTAAGATGGGGTCGTCAACCCCATGACAAATCTCGCTAGACCACGAGCAACAAAAGAAAGGAAACTCACTTCTTCAGCGGTGTCTTCAAATGTTGCCTATATAGCAGCGCCGTCAACAAGCCCGCCATGGTCAAGTCGGCGACGAAGACGGCGGCGAGGTAGCCGAAGCCGGCCAGCTGTAGATGGAGGATGGGCGTAAATCAACGGACTCAATGGGGGAAGGGCGTGGATGCTCACGTCGAGGAAGAACCTCCTTTGTGCGGCCGATACGTTGCCGAAGCTTTAAAAGAGGAGTCGTGGTTAAGAAGGGGATAGCGAACGAGAAGAGCGCCACGACGTACGAGCCCAACATGTATGCTGGCTGAGAGATTAGCGTGATAAAGGAATACTGGAGCGAGAACACGTACCGACGGTGAATACTGACCACGACGATTAACCCACGAAGCGGCAAGAGGAGGTCTCGCGGCGCACCTATTTGTAGCAAAGTCGTAAGCACCTTCAAGACGATCGTTAGCGCATGCAATCTGAACGAACAACCAGCTCACGCACGTATAGTGCGACCGGAACATAGCTACGATACACTAGCGCAAAATCAGCCTCACGAACTCAAATTCCCGGAGGATGGAGACGCACGCTTCCATATCCTCCAGAAGCAAAAACCCTGCACGACGATCGTGACCAACACCCTTGGTGGGATCTCGCCCTTGTGATTATCGTCAGCGCCTCGAACAATGCCAATGGGTCTCGGAATCAATACCATCACGCTGCGAAGGAAGGGGTGACTCAGTGCTCAGGACAAGGTTCGTCAGACCACCTTCACTCACCGATCATTGTCGAGAGGTACCACACGGCCGCTTTCGAAATATCAGTTAAAAGAAGGGCTCCCTGATCAAACCAGAGGCCGATCCTACATACAAATCGTTGACAAGGCATTGATGAACTGGCGAATCATGCATCTTGAGCAAGCCCTACAGCAGCGCGAAAGCACTGACGTACTTCCACGAAATAAGACAATGGCGTGAGATAGGTCGAGGAACCTGTGTCCGATGAATACTGCGCCAATGGCGGCGTTCACGCGAACATACCAAACGGAGGCGACCTAGTTGCGGGTCCATTTGTCAGCCCGGCAACATCGGAGGGAAGTCTGACGAGGCCAACCATGCTCTTCATGACCGAGGAGTCTCGCTGATACCTGGAGCGATGTGGTGAGCGTTCAGAGGAGGCGGACAGGGATGATGGTGCACATACGACAAGTAGTAGCGTATGACTTGCATCGTAAGCATGCCCCATAGGATCCAGGAGAGGACAGAGGAGATGAGTATCGGCCCAAGGGAGGTTCGCACGTCTGGAATTGAAGGCGTAGAAGGAGCGGAAGTGGCCATCGTCACGGTCAGTGGTCGGGAATTGCGAGGTGAAGAGGAACCGATAACCCTGGCAGTCAGAGCCTGTGAGCCAGAGGGGGGAGGAGAGAAGGCAGTAGACGAACGTTGCATCGAAGGCCCTATATATTGAGTGCCTTTGACGAGAAGCACGGGCGACGAATATGCGTGCTGAGAACATGCGAGGTGACCGGCACCGGACGTGCGAATTTCGAAGATCTCGCGATGCATTGTTTGCTGATGGGAAAATGATATGTAGGCGCGGTACGAGGTGTCCGGGCCAGGAAATTGCTTTGAAGCCTTAGGACAGCGCCAGAGGGTCTGTTCAGAGCTCTGGAAATGCTGTATATAGAGCGTTTTGGCGAGCATTCGTGGAAGGGTAAGTGCTACGGTCAACACCTGGAAAGGACATGCAGTTATAGAGCACCTCAAGCTCGTCTTCAAATCGCCAAATCCACTCTGTAGCCTCGCGCGTTGCTTACTCCAGCAACATGCATACATCTATAAAGGAACATACTGTGTGCTTGCTGCGTGTGCTCGGGCTTAGCTATCATGCTTGAACATCTGCTCAAGGTGCAGCTCCGACAAAAACCACAGAGATCTGATTCTCCTCATGTATTCCAGGTTGAGATGTTCCAGATGAAATGTGCAGCGCTCGTGATGGCGGAAAGCAAGGAGCCGGCAAACGCCGAATTGTTTATCCATGTTGGTGGAGGACCTCCTTCCCACGCGCTTCTTGCCTCCGCCCATGTCGCCACATTCAATCCGAGCCTTCGCGTCAACCCTTGATGTGTGTTCGCTTAATGGACGTCTTTTGGAGACATGAGATGGCCGTCAGGTATCTGGACATCCGCCTCTTGACCTTCCATTGCAAGTCAATGGCGCGCGCCGCGCGCGCCAGCGTCGTACTTGATTCAGCTCACGGCACTCGACCCTCTCGCGAAAAGCTTCATTCAATACGCACGAACATTCCATGACGACTCTAGGTATGATATTTCTGGAGAAGAATGGAAGCGGCACCCAAACGACCAGCCGACTCACCAGATGGGACGACCGCCAGGGACCGCGGAAGGCAGACTTCCATCGCAACTCAGATGAAGTCTTCTTTCCCCTCCTGGCAAGTACTTGTCTGCTCATACATGCTGATAGCAAGGTAATAGACCTCTCGCGCGCTTCGTTCACGCTCAGACCCACGAAGTGGCCAGCGCGGGCCAACGAAGCACTGTCCGGCCTCTCGAGAACGCTGGAGGATAGTCCATGAACGCCTCTATATACGCCAAAGTTGACGGCGACGCATATAAGGGCGGCCTTGAATCTCAACGGTAATCCACAGTCCTCGAGTTGACCCCGCCTTCGCCCCTTCTTCGCGCCGGAGCGCACTTCTATCTATTCCACGAAAAAAAAAACTTGCTTCAAGGGCACGCTGCGCGATGTCTGAACAGGTCAGTCAGTACCCTATTCCACGTGCTTAAGCACTCATCGACGTCTTCAATACACGAAATGCATCCCGACGAACCTCGTTGTGGCGCCCCTTCCTTTCGCTGGCTCCGCTCGGCGTGCCATGCAGCCGTATTCGCTTGGTGTGAGTACTCGGCTTGACCCCCAACGTGCTGTCCTCTACACGGCGACAGCACATATCGGCACTGTTTTTTCGGGCGCGTTTCGCCATTGCCTCATAATGCAGCATTACCAGCGCTTTTTCGCTGGACTTTCGACTGACGAATGCTTCACAGGATAGGGTCACCAACCATTATGGCAACAAATTTCCCCCGGGAGTAATACTAGAGGTGATCGCCCCGCCCATAGTCAGTGCCGCATCTTCCCGTTATGTCGCGTGCCTTCCTTGCATTGCGCACCCTTCGTACACCCACGGCTAACCATGGAATCCTGTAACAGACTGACAGTCGTAGTGGCATCTACTACGCAGTGCGCCCTGACAGATACACCGCTGCCCCCGAGTTGGTCCATGAGTGCGACCTATCTGAACATGCACGGGTAGTCAGGCGCACCGTGTTCTTGCCTGAGCCGCCTCCACCCGGACGCGGATATTCTGGACACGGATATCCTGCAGTCGGATATCCGCACGGGTATCGTGGATAACCATTCTTATTTTGAGGTGCGTTAGCCCTCTTCCGGTCGTGTCATCGGGTGCCGATGCTTCACCCCAGTATCGGGTGGCGAGGCTTGCTGGACAAATTCTTGACACCGGCTAGAATCCGGCTTTGTAGGGATCGCGCTTCATATGTCGATCTCGTATACGATGTGCAGCAAGTATAGTGCGTCGTCATTGACAATGCAGTCATGATTGTTTGTCCTCGATTGGCAAGCGATCACCAACATGCAACGACTTGGCTCGAGTTCCCCTGGTAAGTCGATATCTCAGGAGTTGCAAATCGGCAATCGCAAAGCTTCGGCAGCGCTAGGGCTCTAGCGTTCATCTACTTGACCCTGAGGTGTCAACACTCGAAAAATAGCCTGGCATTCGTGCGTATCTTGACCTTTTCACTTGACTCCGTAAGTCATCGCACCGCGGGGGCGCATGCGAGAAAAGATTTCCAGCTCCATAAGCAGTCGCTTGTCCGTATCCTTATAGCTATGAGTATCTGCGGGCTAATCAAGCTCTGCCTAATCGTACACAGACCATCAATACACCCCAGGTATAACCTTCCATCGCACGACGCTCGCATACGAGCTCCACCGCCTCCCAGACGTCTCGCCCATCTCCCGCTTCCGTATCCGAGCCTCCTCGACGTTGGCTCTCAATGCCAACGCCACGCATAAAAGCCCAGCAATCGCCTTCGCCACGCGGCCATTCTGCGACGACAGAGCGGAGCTGACGAGGACGCTGCTGCTGTATCGCCATCCCCACGACGGATCGCAGCGCGCCCGCCTCCTCAGGATGCCGCGCGAAAGTATGCCGTCTCAAGTGCACCGGCGATGCGACGCGTGGCACACCGCTGCTAACGACGCCGGCATTCCGACGAACGAGCGTCCCGAGCCTCGTGAGCAGGACACCGAGGACGCCCGGGGCCGCATAAGAGCGTGTCTAGCAGGCGTGCGTAAGGAAGGCGAGGGGGCGCCCGTGGTAGTCGGGATGCTAGAGGTCGAAAACGGGGAGCCACTCAAAGAGGGAGAGGGCAGAAAGGAGCGTACATTGCGTTTGTCGCACTCGCACTCAAATATGCCGCGGAGGGAAGACCGACTTGAGCAGTCTCGGAAGGCCGACTTCACCAGTCTCAACTTGACCAGTCTTAGAACATCAGAGAAAAACGATGAATAAGTTATTGCAATGAACGAGTGGAAAAAAAGTATCTGCGGACGAATCCAAAGTCCCATTAAAGAGTGGTAAGTAATCGTGTATGCTGGTCGGCACTCACTATCGCGGTGCGGTATGATTATTGCTTTTGTTGCTTCTCTATTTCTCTCCGCCTCCCTCCCTCTCTGTCTTCAGCATGCATCTCTCCCGACTCAACATATCTCCCGACTCCTCAACCCTTCCGCCCGATTCGGGTGGCGCGCCCCCGGCGCGTCCGCACCTTGTCGAGGAGAGCGGTTGGCCAGCCCGACCCGCCTCATATCCCATCCGCTTTCCGCCTCATATCCCAGCCGCCTCCCACCTCGTATCCCATACGCACCCAGCCTAAATCCCACGCACCCAACCTAAATCCCATACGCCTCCCTCTCCCACCCCCGCCACTCAAACACGGGCAGCGGGTGCGCCTCCGTGTTGAACACCCACTGATCGAGCGGCAGGAGGTCCTCGTCGGTGAAGAGGAGGAAGAGGTACTTGAAGGTCTCGGCGAAGAGCCAGCTGGGAGGGAGGTTAGTGTGGGATCACCCTTCGGGAGCATTGGGTCCTTTGGCAGCGTTAGGTCCTTTGGCAGCGTTAGGTCCTTTGGCAGCGTTAGGTCCTTCGGGAGCATTAGGCCCTTTCGGAGCATCAGGTCCATGCGCTTGCGCATTAGGTTTACGCGCTTGCGCAATGCGCGAATGGGAGGCAAGCGCACCTCGAGCGCGACGCACATGTATCATGACGAGGAGATACTCACCTCGGCTGCTCGTCCGTCATCCGCGGATGGTCCGTGTTGATCTGGCTCACGACGCTGTAGCCGTACCTACAAAAGGGTCGTCAGCCGATTGTTCGTAGCTCATCCCAACACCGTCTGCTCTCGTCCTAACACCGTCTGTCCTCGTCCCAACGCCGTCTGCTCTCGTCCCATGCGCCCCCCTCCTCTAGCTCTCGCCCTCTCCTCGGCCTACAACGCAGCCACCAGAGAATCCTTGAGAGTTCCCTCCTCGAATCAAAGCGATTCCTTTCCCCCTCGCACAAATCAACGCTAGATCCATAGCCAAAACCACTCACTCCGCCCGACACCACCTTTCCATGCTCTGGAACAGCCGCCAGCCGCGCTCGCGCCACACCGGGTCGCCCGTCGTGCGCCAGAGGAGGTAGATGGATTCGATGGTCTGGGGGAGGATCAGCGTTAGCGTGGGGGCGGGTGAGCCGTGGGGGAAGGTGAGCGAGGCGCAAAGGAGGAAGGGCGAAGCGAACAGTGCTCGAAGTTCTTATGCAGCGAACAGCGCTCGAGGCTCTTATGCAGCGAACAGCGAGGCACAAAAGGGTGTAAATGGGGAGGAGGAAGGAAGCGCCGTCGCAGTAGCACCTCGACCCGGTGCGCGAACAACCAAACCCGCACGCACCTCCGGCCTCAACAACCACGAATTACTCCGCACCCTATAGTCCAGCGCCTGCGCCCTGTTCTCCGCGTCGGCGGGGATGGGCTCGACGCGCCGCGCGCCTGGGGGCTTGTCTGGGGGAAAGCGGCGAGTCAGCCTTTGGATCGGACACGCGCAGGGCCTTCAGGTCGGGCATACGCAAAACCTTCAGGTCGTGCGTACGCCAGGCCTTCAGGTCGCGCATACGCAGCGCCTTCAGACCGCGCATACGCAAAACCTTCAGGTCGTGCGTGCGCAGTGCCTTCAGCTCGTGCATACGCAAAACCTTCAGGTCGTGCATGCGCAAGGCCTTCAGGTCGTGCATACGCAGCGCCTTCAGGTCGTGCATACGCAGTGCCTGTAACTCACCGCCGCCCTTCCTCCCCTCCCTCTCCCACTTATCGACCGCGACCAGCCACGGCGTCGGCGGTCCGCCCCCGGTACCCTATGCGACGCATTAGTCTGCTGCTCTTTTTTGCGTGTGGGGGGGGGAGGGATGTAGGGGTGGGCGGCGGCCGGGGGGGGGGGGCAAACGGGCGGGCGGGGGAAGGAGGGAGGGAGAACAAGGGAGGGGAGGGCAAGGGAGGGGAGAACGAGGGAGGAGCGAACAAGGGAGGAGCGAACGAGGGAGGGGGAAGGGGGGAGGGGAAAACGGGGGGAAGGAGGGAGAAGGAGGGGAAAGAAAGAAACGCAAGGGGGGAGGAGGAAAGAGGAAACAGGAAGGAAAGAGGCAGAGCAGCGGCCGTGGAGAGAAGGGCGAACGAGGCGATGGGGTGGGAAGGGCATGCAAAGAACAGGGCAGACGGAGAATAGGGCATGCAAAGAACAGGGCATGCGAAGATGAGCGTGATCGCTGTCCTATTCTCCAAAGACAAAAAAACGTTGAAATGGATGAACGAGAGAACGCTGCGATGATTGAAACGAAAGAACGCTGCGATGAATGAAACGAAAAAACGCTGCCATTCACTTCCAAGATACACAATCGCACTCACCATAGCCACCCCATCCGGCCCCAGCCCGCTCGGCATATCCGCATACGTCGCCCAGCACGTCTCCGCGAGCCCCTCCGCGGCCCACATGTGCAGCTGCCGGTCGTGGGGGGTGAAGGTCGGGTGAGGGAGGTTGAGGGCGGAGCGGGTGAGGTTGCCGGCTGGCGTGCTGGTTACTGGAGACGGGAGGGTTAGTTTGCGTGTGGACAAGCCGCGAGGAAGGTGAGGTGGGCAGTGAAGGAAGGAGGAAACGAGCGAGCGGCATGAGAACAGCGCGCGAGATATCACGCCAACGAGGAACTCAAAACTCACCCGCCCGCCCATCCACCTCCGGCACCGCCCGCGCCCCCAGCGCCAACAACCCGCCCAAAAAGCAGGTCAGGTGCTCGAAGTTGTGCGACGGGCGGCCGCGCGCGATGGCGGTGTCGCGCAGGTAGTAGGGCGAGGCGGCTTGCATGTCGGCGTCGGTGTTGGGGGATTTGACGTCTGTGGGGGTGTTAGTGTTGGGTGAGGATTTGCCACCTGCGTTGGTGTTGCCTGAGGGCCTGCCGCCCTTCACGTCTATGATGCCCGCCCACGTGAGTCCTGGCGTACGCTATGAGGAGGGACGGGGCTCTTACCGGGGTCGCTCGGTTTTCTGATCGCATCCGTCACGTACAGCAGCCCCCGGCTCGGCGAGACGTACGCCAGGTTGGCAAGTATGGCGTTCGCGGAGTGGACGTCTGGGGAGGAGTAGATCAGCGTACTAGATGGGCATGGGCGGTGCGGGAGGAGGGCATGGGGGGAAGTCAGTGCGCGGTGTGGAATGCGCGCTTGAGGGGTAAGCGAGGAGGGGAAGGAGGCGAGGAAGGGGGGTGAGCGAGGAAGGGGGGTGAGTGAGGAAGGAGGGGTGAGCGAGGAAGAGGGGTGAGCGAGGAAGAAGGTAGACAGGGGGGGAGGTAAAAGAGGGGTGGACGAGGGCAGCGAAGGATCAGAGCCGGCAAAGGCTCCACACGGTGACGGCAAGAGAGAGCCGCGCACGCTCGGGGCAGAAAAGCGATAGCGCGCGGACGACAAGCGATAGCGCGCGGACGACAAGAGAGAGCCGCGCACGCTCGGGCAGAAAAGGCAGTCGACGCCGAGTCGTCCAAGGGAAGATAACCCCCTCAACTCAGGACCAAAAAAAACCACTCAGGACCAAAAAAAACCCCTCAACTCAGAACAAAAAAAAACCCCCAACTCACAATGATCCCTCACCCTCCCCTCGCTCCTGCCGCTCACCAACCACTGCTTCAGGAGATACTCGTACGCGCTGTCCGCGGCCGCGCCCGCGGAGAAGTGGACTGGGAATGCGTGAGTAAAGGGCTGGGGCGTCCGATGCCTGCGACTGGGGCGTCCGATGCCTGCGATTGGGGCGTCTGACGACGGAGGGAAAGGGGGATCGTCCAGCGCGCCACAGCCCTCCCACCCCCACTCCTCCCCCGCCACCCGCCCACGCCACGCCACGCCACCCGCTCTCATTCCCCCCCTCTCCCCCACATTCAAAAGCCCAAACACGCGCAACAACGGTATATCCGGTCCCAAAAAACCCAAACCCCACCCCCCCCCTCCCATGCAAAAAAAAACTCACAATTCCGCCCCACCCCACTCCCCAGATCGAACGCGCTCGGGTAGAGGCCGTCCGCGTGGGAGGAGTTGTAGAGGAGGACGTCGTTGATGTGTTCGACCTGGGAGGGGGGTTAGTGGGAGGAGAGATGAGTGGTTTGGAGGGGGGGAGATGGTGGGGAAGAGGGTGGGGAAGGGGAAGAGCGCGAAAAGGAGGGAAGGGAGGGAAGAGGGCGAAAGGGAGGGAAGAGGGAGCAAGCGCGGGACGACCGGGGGAGATGGGCGCGATGAAGGGGGGGGGGAAGTAAGATAGGAGGGGGTGGACGGGAGTGAAGCGTGAGGGTTCGCGAGAATAACAAGCGCAAAAATCAGAAACCATGGAGCTGACCACCGCACCTTCTCATAATACTCCCGCTTCCCGGTCAGGTGCGCGAGGTATTTGCTTTGGGGGGAGGGGGCGTCAGCGTTCGATAAGTGAGAGGGGGGAAGGCGACATAAGGAGAGTAAGGCGGCGAAGACGAGAGAGGGGGGCGAAGACGAGAGAGAGGCGAGGGAGGGTAGGATGAGGGGAAGGAGGGGATGAAAGGAGAAGGGGGGACGTAGGAGGAGGTGCGAAGGCAACAAGAGGACGACAGAAATGGGAGGTCAAGACAAGGGCGAGGGGCCAAAGTCCTGCAAGGAACGAGCGAGGATTCAACTCGTAGCGTAAAAAACCACCCCTCCAAACCAACCAACCAAACCAAAAAACCACCCAACAACACTCATCCACCCCCTCCCCCCTTCCAAACCACTCAAAACCAACCCTCCACCCAACAACAAACAAAAACCACAACACTCACAACTCCACCTGGCAGCTGAGCGCCTCCGCGAGCAGCACGCTCGCGCCCGCGAAGCCGCGGTGGGTTTCGCCGCTGGGGGGGGGGGGGGGGTCAGTTATGTATTCTAGTGTGTGTAGGGTGGGGGTGGGGGTGGGGGAAGTGAAAGGGGAAGGGGGGGTTAGTGTTGATATTCAGGGGCGGAACGAAAGGGCGAGGGGGGAGTGAAAGGAGTCAGGTGAGTGATAGTCGAAGAGGGCGGGGAAAGGGGGGGGGCGGAGCGGATGAGAAGGAGAGGGAGAGGACGGAGAAGGGGGGAGGGAGGAGGGCGAGCCCGAATGCCACCATGGCCGTCGTCGCGAGATCTTTCTACCTCCCAAAACAACCAAACCACCCCCTACCCACCTCACCGTATTCACCCCATACGCCGGCAGGCCCGCCGTCGTGTTCGTCGCCCCGCCCGTCGTGTTCGTGTTCGTCGCCCGCAGGAGCGCGGCGCCGAGCGCGTCGGCTTTGGAGAGGAGGATTGGGTGCTGGGGGGGTGTTAGTAAGGGTGAGGGGGAGGGGGGGAGGGGTTAGTATGGGTGAAGAAGGGGGGGGAGGGAAGGGGGTTAGTATGGGTTGGGGATTAGGGGAGGCGGAGATCCAAGTGCAGGCCCCCGGTTAGGGGGCGGCTAAAGAGATGACCCAAGGAAACCACCCACCTTACTCAGCGCATACGCCCCCAGCAGCCCGCCCAAGTATCGGATCGTGGTCTCGAAGAAGGGCGCGGCCTTCTTGTCGGGCATGGACCAGGTTTGTTGGGAGACGAGGTCGACGGCCTCGGTGAACATGTCTAGGGGGGAGGGTGTCAGCTCACACCACCCACATAGGCCTCCGCCGGATCCGAGTCCGCCTCCAGTGAAATCGAAGACGGCCTCCAGCGAAATCGACGGCCGCCTCTAATCCCAATCCCACTCCCAATCCCAACGAACTCGAACAAGCGCAAGCCTTAAGCCACCCCACTCACCCTCCAACCCCATCAACCACATCGTGTCGAGCCCGTCGACGGCGGAGACGGCCCAGGCGTTGAAGGTGTCCGCGGTCTTCCCGCTCACGGGCCGCACCTCGTCGTGCCCGAAGGCCTGGCGGCGGTATCTGTGTGGGGGTTAGCTGCAGGCCATACGGAGGGGAGTGCGCGTGTTGGTGTGAGGGGTCAGCACGCGTGTATGTAACAGTAGCTTGGCGTTAGCTCTGCGGGGCGATGTATCGAGCAAGGGGCATCGTAGCATGGCGTTGGCAGGGGTGCTCGTAGCAGGGCGTCAGAAGGGGTGCTCGTAGTATGACGTTGGCAGGGGCGTTAGTAGCAGGGCGTCAGAAGGGCCTTGGGAGCGAGCGCGCGTGAGGGGGCAAGGGGGGAAGTGGGGCGTGAGGGAGGAAGAGGGACGGGGTAAGGGTGAGGGAGATGGGAGGAGCGACGGAGAGGGAGACAGGGGGGAGAAGCGGACGAGACGGAAGAAGAAAAGAGCGCGATCACGCACCCATTGTACGCGTGCACGAACGCGTTCCGCACCAGGTCGGCGCGGTCGGCCCACGTTTTCGCCTCTTCGGGGGTCTGCGGTGGTCGCATGGGTTCGTGCAACGGGATGAAGGGCGGCGGGGGCGGAGGTGGCGGTGGTGGGTGGTCGAAGAGGGCGGGGCTTGGGGGGCCTGGGGGGTGGGAGCGGTTAGTGAAGGGTAGGGGGATGGACGAGAGGGAAGGGAGGGGAAGGGAAAAGAGGGAGGAAGGAGAGGGATGAGAGGAGCGGAGGAAGGCATCAGAGGACGCGTTCGATGACGGCGCGCATACATGGTGGTGCGACGACGACGCGTCGAAGGGCGACAAGTACGCCGTGTCGAAGCGCGACGATCACCCCGTGTCGAAGCGCGACAATCACCCCGTATCGAGAAGCGCGCCGGGCGTACCGAGAAGAGCGTCGGCTACTCACCAAACGGCCTAAATACGGACGCCAGCAGCCAGAGGCCGAGCATGATCGCGGCACCGGAGGCGATGATGCGCACGGGGAGGCGGTCGGGGGAGTAGAGGGCGCGCATGGAGGGTAGAGGTTATTGCGGTAGAAGTGGTGAGAGGCGGTGTGTGTTGAGGTGGTGTCTTGAGGTGGTGAGTGGAGAACGCGAACAGCGCGAACGAGGCGCGTGCTAGGGATCCCGAGCGTATAGCGAGCACGGACGCGGGCGCGTATAGAGATTGCGCGTCTTCGTACAGCGAGGGTGTCGAGCGTGTAACGATGCGAGCACCCCGAGCTGACGATGAAGAAGGCAGAGGTCGACCTCAGGCCCGGATCGACGCGGTGACTGGTACAAGAGGATCGAAGTGGTGACTGGCGAACGAGGATCGACGCGGGGATCGCCCTAGTTGCTTCTTGCACCCGCGGCAGTACGACGTCAAGCGTGTACACCGATGGCGATGTCAAGGCGTGTGCCGATGACGATCTCAAGCCTGCCTTTACACGCCGAACGTCAACCGTGTGTCGCCGCGAACGTGGGCCGTCTGTCGCCAACAACGTCAAGCAGACACACTCACGCCAAGCGCGGACAGACGTGGCGGCAAGCCTGATCGGCGCCTCGGTCTCCTCGACGCGGATCGTCGTACCGGCTCCCCGCGGATCCTCGTGCCGGCCGCTGCCAAGCGAATCCCACTATCACCCCGCCTATCACCGCGGGTGCGTCGGTCCGAGGTCTACCCCTTGCTTCTGCCGTCCTGTCGTATCCATGTCCTCTGCTCATGATCACCAGAAAAGCAATGGTATTCCGAGTTCGCGTACATGGACGCCAGAGACAAAACGAGTACATGAAGGGCAGAGACTCAGACAAGGCGAACAAGCGCTGCGCAGCAAGCGTCTATCAGGTCAATAGAGCCTGCAACCACGTCTCGTCGGTCTATCTAGGCACCGACGCTGGCAGTCCAACCTATGCCCTCCCTCACCCTAACCTCATCTCTCACCTCAGCCATATCTCTCGGCCGCTCCTCGTCCTCCGCAGTGATGCCCCATCTCTCGCCCGCTCCTCCCCTCCCAGCTTCCCCCCATATTACATAGTGCGCTTCTCGATCCAACGCGTACGGTCCAGGATGCCGCGTCTCCATCGACACTCACCCAAACGCCTTCGGCCGTACCTCAAAACTCTGAGCGGCGCAACCTCGCTCAAGCCAGAGGACGACGGGCAGTCTTCCATCTCCCTTCCTTTCCCCATTCCCTCCACTCACCACCCCCTCTCATTCCCCTCGCCCTTCCCCTGCCACCCCTCCCTTCCTCTCCCCCGTCCACCCCCTCTCCACGTCCTCTCCATTCCACTCCCTTCCACCCATCGCCTCCTATCCCCTTCCACCCCTCGTTCCCCTCCTCCCCTCACGCTTCACTACAAAACCCGTCGCCTCTTCCACCCCCTTCCAACCTTTTTCCCCTCCCCTGAGACATGCTGCGCTTGAGTGAGCGACAGGGGCGACGAGGGAGCCACAGGGAGACGAGGGAGCCACGGGGAGACGAGCGAGCCACGGGGACGGCTGGGACGGCTGGGACGGCTGGGGCGACTGGGTCGTAGGGGACGACGAGGGAACGACTGGGACGACTGGGACGACTGGGACGAATGGGTCGAAGGGGATGACTGGGACGAGCGACCCACAGGGACGACTGGGACGAGCGAGCCACGGGGACGACTGCGCTCGAGCTTCGGCGGACGACCATGCACCCCAGTTGGCGGACGACCATGCACCGCCCCCCAGTCGGCGGCCCATGCCCCTCCCTTCCCCCCCCCCCGCCCCCGCATCACCCCCCCCCCACGCCTCCCTCTCCCTCCCTTCTCTCCCTCTCCCTCCCTCGCTCTCTACCTCTCCCCACGACCCCGCGTCACCCTCACCCTCACATTGACAGTATCCGCTCGTGGGGACGCCCCAGCTCTGCGTCCCGCGAGGCAGCGTGCGAGGCCCCAGCTCGTCATCTAGCTTGCGGGAACGCCCCGCCGCGTCATTTCCCTCTCCCTCTCACGCCCCCTCACGGCGAAGGCACCCGCTTGCGGGGACGCCCCACCTCTTCCTTCCGCGAAGCAGTGGGCGTCGCGAAGGTCGTTGAGAGTAAGGGGGCGAGCGAGGCTCGGCGAGAGCCGGCGGGCGGGCGAGGCCGTCGAGGAGAGAGCAAGTGGGCGACGCCCGGTGAGAGATAGTGGGCGACGCCCCAGCTCTGCGTTCCGCGAGGCAGCGGGCGTGCGGACCCGAGGGGAGCAGGCGGGCGGGGGAAGGTCGTTGAGACTGAGAGGCTTATTGGGGGCAAGCGGGTGAGGCTCCTGGTTGCGGGTGGGGGGAGGCCTGGAGAGACAGCTGACGACGCGAGGCTTGGAGAGCTCGAGCGGGTGGGAGAGTGAGGGGGGGGGGCAGGCGGGCTGGCGGGTGGGGGGAGGTGGTCGGCGGGGAGAGCCAGCGGACAAGAGAGCAGGCGGGCGGGCAAGGCTCTTCATTTAGCAAGCCGGCGGGCGGTGCTCCTTCCTTCACCCCGAGTCGGGCGAGTTCTCCTCCACTCCTCCCGACCTCCCCCATCACCCCTCCTGACCTCCCCAATCACTCCTGATCTCCTCGACTCCCCTCTCACCCCTCCCGACCTCCTCGACTTCGCATGGGTTGAGCTCCCCACCCGCCTTCTGACCTCCTCAATCACACCCCCCGACTCCTCCTGACCTCCTCACATTGGCCGGCTGGTGGCCAGCGCGCGCCTCTCCTCCGATAGTGTGGTAGACGAGTCTGATAATGGATGATCTGTTGGACGAGTCCTCCGCCCTCTCCTCGCTCTCTCTCCGCCTCTGCTCCACCCGCGTCCTCCGCTCTGCACGCTTTATCCAACTCTACCCTCTCCACCCGCGTACTCCGCTCTGCACGCTTTATCCACCTCCATCTCTCCGCCCGCGTTCTCCGCCTCCATCTCCCCGCCCGCGGGACCGAGACGCGCCACGACGAACTGAGCGCGCCTCGACGAACTGAGCGCGCTTCGTTCCTCGAGAACAAACGCGCCTAGACGAACTGAATGCGCCTCGACGAACTGAACGCGCCTCGCTCGTCTCGCAGTGAGCGCGCCTCGCTCGTCGCGAACTAGGCGCGCCTCGACGAACTGAATGCGCCTCGTCGACGACGAGAAACCGCGAGCTCAAGCGAACGACGACGGACCTCGCTCGTCTGGCACTGAATGCGCCTCGTTCGTCTCGCAGTGAACGCGCCTCGTTCGTCTGGCAGTGAGCGCGCCTGGCTCGTCTGGCAGTGAACGCGCCTCGACGAACTGAGCGCGCCTCGGCGAACTGAGCGCGCCTCGTTCTCTTTCGATTCGGATGAGCGCTTCCGCTTCGAGTGCGATGAGCTCTTTCGCTTCGAGTGCGATGAGCTCCTTCACATCGGTTCAGACGAGCGCCTCCCCTCCAGTCGGGCGGGCTCTTCCCCCTCGGCAGCGGGCGAGCTCTTTCTCCTCGATTCCGACAAGCGCTTCTCCTTCGAGTCGGGTGGCGCTTCTCCTTCGAGTCGGGCGAGGTCTTCCCCCTCGAGCTAGTTGCAGGCGAAGCGCGCTTACCTTTTGGAGCCGGGCGAGGCTCATCGAGATCGAGCGCGAACGACTCGCGACCTCGAGAGTGCGCGGACGACGGGCGGGGATTGAAAGACGATACGCGGGTATTCGAAGACGTAGTCGGCGGGCATCATGGGTCTACGCCCTCCCACGGACACTCCGGTCCTGCGCCCTCTTCCGGGCGTGCTGGTCCTGCGCTCTGCCCCGGGTGTGCTTGCTCTGCGCCCTCTTCCGGACGCTCCCACATGGCACTGAGCGCTCGTAAATTGACCGACTAGAGCGCTCGCAAATCGTCCGACTAGAGCGCTCGTCAACTGACCGACTAGAGCGCCTGTAAATTGTCCGAAAATCGTGCTTATATCTCGGTATATAACCGAGTCTTAAAAGGAGCATTGCGATTGCTGGCGATGCGTCAGGTCTCCATGATAGCGCGCGATGGCAGCAGGTCTGTGAGCTGGCGGGCGATGCGTCAGGGTTCTGAGCTCGCGAGCGATGCGTCAGGTCTGTGAGCTCGCGAGCGATGCGTCAGGTCTGTGAGCTGGTGGGTGATGCGTCAGGACCACGAGCAGTGCGCGATGCTCCCCCTCGTTGAGCTTGTGAGAGACTCTCGCTGAGCTTGCGAGCGATTTCCG
This sequence comes from Schizophyllum commune H4-8, assembly GCF_000143185.2. Lineage (NCBI taxonomy): Eukaryota > Fungi > Basidiomycota > Agaricomycetes > Agaricales > Schizophyllaceae > Schizophyllum > Schizophyllum commune. The sequence goes on along the minus strand of NW_026089554.1, from coordinate 101,445 downwards.
CGGAGCCTGTGAGTGTCTCTCGCGGCTGCACGGCACGCGATGTCCGTCAGATACCACTGTGGCCTTTTGGCTTCGATCAAGTGCAGTAGGTCCGTCGGCTTCGAGACGCGCGCGTCGCGTCACGTCGCGTTATAGAACACGGTCACCTGATCGCGATCGAATTTGCGTTCGCACCGCCTTGCCGTTTCCGGCCTGACTCTCTTACCTCCCACCATGCTGTATCTCTTGCCTTCCACCATGCTCTATCTCTTGCCTTCTACCATGCTCTATCTCTTCCTAACACCATGCTCTATCTCGTCCTTCCACCCGGGCCATTTTCTGTCCAGGGGGCCATCTTCCGGTCTATGTCCAGTGATTTTTGACTCTGTCAGTGACCTTCTAAGCTCTATCCAGTGACCTTCGAGTCTCTCAGTGACTGTCGAGTCTCCCAGTGACCTTCGACTCTTTCAGTGACCTTCGACTCTCCCAGTGACCTTCGACTCTGCCCCCTCCTTGCGCGCCCTTCCACTCTCGCCCACATCGCCTGTCACCAACGTGACCATCATGGGAATATACTGGTGATCTGAGCCGCCTATATGCGCGACTCAGCAGTCTGAGCCGTCTGTGCGCGACTCAGCAGTCTAAACAATGGAGAATGACGCGGACAATCTCCCTTGCAACCTGTGTGTGTGTGTGCCTACTTTCAGGCAGGCTTTTCCTGCCTCAAGAGCGTCTAGACGGCAGGCACTGCATGCCTGCTGCATGGGGACTGCATTCATGCTGCATGGGAACTGCATTCGGCGTTGAGGTTCATTCATGCGCCTCGTGATCATGCCTCGCGTCTCGTCTCGGGCAGTGCCTCGTCGCGTGCCTGCGCGGACGCCCGCACGCGAGTCGTATATAATGCCCGTCGTCGGGATCCGCGACCCCTGGACCTCCCTGCTACACTTCTGGATCGGAGTTGAGCAACTCCAACTCACGAAACACCTCTACCTCACAGGCAAACACCTCCAGCTCAGAGTCAATGGTACTTACCGCTGCACTCCTCGGCGTCGCAGCGCTAGGCGCACCTGGTGGGTCCTTCGCGGACGTAAGCCCTTGTCTTTTTTCTGACCTTGCTATTTTTCCTGATCCCTCTCTTTTTTCTGACCATTTCCTTTTTTCCCGACCATTCTCTTTCGTCCGACATTTCTCTTTCGTCCTCTCACCTCCTCCATCACCCCCTCTCACTGACCCATCCTCTCACCTCTCCCGTCTAACCATGTCTAACCCTCTCTCGTCTTACCATATATAACTAACCCACCCTCCCAGCGCGCCGCCTTTCCCTCGGCGTACTCTACGTCAACAGCCTCCTCCTGGTCCACCTCCTCGACCATCTCCTGGTCCTCCTGCGCCACGCTCGACTGGCGCTACGCGATCGGCGACCCGCTCAGCATTACGTGCGGCTTTTTCGAGGTGCCGATGGATTATGGGGATGCGTCTGTAGGTGGGTTGCGTCTGTGGGTGGGTGCACGGTTTGGGGACGCCGGTGCAGACTCGTGCGCGAGCAGGCACCGGTGAAGGTTCGTGCAATGCGGACGCCGGTGCAGGCTCATCATCTGGTCCGGGGGCGAGGAGAAAGCGAGGTGAACACGAGAGAGAGAAGTGGAGACAAGAAAAGAAGTGGATACGAGAGAAAAGTGGAGACGAGAGAGCGAGAGAGGGAGAAGTGGACACGAGAGAGAGAGAGGTGGAGACGAGGGAGAGAGAGGACTGAAGACGAGAACCCGAGCACTGAAACCACCCACAGGCACCGCCAAACTCGCCGTTGCGCGCTACCCCGCCCAGGGCGAGCGGAAGGGAACGGTGTTCGTCAACCCAGGCGGGCCGGGCGGCTCCGGCGTCGCCTTTGTTTTGGGCTCTGGGCCCGACCTCGCTGCGATGGTAGGAGGCGGCTACGATGCGATGGTCGGCGGCGGCTACGATGTGGTGTCCTGGGACCCGCGCGGCGTGGGGCATACCGAGCCGGGGGCGCCCTCTTGCTTCGACGCGGATGAGGAGTGGAGTTCTTTGTTCAAAGGGACTATGGAAACGGAGGGTTTGGATATCAAGGGCAATCTCGCCGACGGGGATCAAGTCGCGGAGTTTTATTCGCATGTGGACGAGATGGAGGCCAAGTATCGGGCGCTGGGCGAGAAATGCGCAGGTGCGTCCGCCCACTCAGCTCCTGTCCCTTGCGCTTTCCAACGAAACTACCCAGCCGCAGAGTCTAGTGCGACCCTCCCCTACCTCGGCACCGCCGCCGCGGCGCGCGACATGGCCGCACTGGCCGACTACCTCGACCCGGGCGTGCAAGAAATCAACTATTGGGGCTTCTCGTACGGGAGCATGTTGGGGTTTGTGTTTGTGAATAGTAAGTCACGGGCGAGGTCGATCACCTCCTAAGCGTCCATCGATCCCCTCCTAAGCGTCATCGATCCCCTCCTAAGCGTCATTTCTTTGTTAGGGCGAGTCGAGCGCGGTGGGATATCAATCGAGCGCGGTGGGCTATTGCCGCCTGCCATCGTCTTTTGTCCAGCCTACCCTATCATCGTCTCTCCTTCATCTTTCCTTGCCGTTTTTTGTTGGAACCTGCGCTCCAAATCCCTTCCTCGCACTCCTCTCCCGGCCCCTTCCTGCTTTCCTCTCTCGACCTTTTCCAGCTTTCCTCCTGCTCCCACTCCCTTCTCGTTTCCTCCCGCTTCCGCTTCCTTCTTCCTTCTTCATTCCTCCCTCTCCCTTCCTGCTATCATGGACTGTCAGGCAGCCAGGATGGCGGGGCCATTCAGACGGAATGGGAGGACCATTCAGACGGAATGGCAGGGACATTTAGACAGAATAAACGCGCGTACTAACTTCGTCCCGTAGTGTTCCCAGACCGCGTCGGCCACGTTGTGCTCGATGGGTGTATGAGTGAGTGTTCTCTATCTTCGTAGGCGAAAGGACTGGCGTGGAGAGAGTGCGTCGTTGACGTGGAGGGAATGCGTCGCTGACGTGGAGAGAATGCGTCGCTGACGTGGATAGAATGCGTCTCTGACGTGGAGAGAATACGTCGCTGGAGTGGAGAGAATACGTCGCTGACGCAGTACACAGACCCGCTCCTGTACGCGAACAAGCCAACGACGGAGGTGAGTGCCTCTGCTGGCGACGTAGAGTTTTCATCGTAACGGTCGTACTTATCGTAACAGTCGTACTCATCGTAACAGTCGTATTCATCGTAACAGTCGTACTCATATCCCACCCAGTACTTCCCCAACGACGTCGTCGATGCGAACGAGGCCTTCGAGGGCTCTACCACTGCGTGCGCGCTAGCGGGGCCGGGGAGTTGTGCGTTGGCGAGGAATGCCACGAATTCGGGAAAGAATGAGACGGACTCGAGCGAAAAAATCAAGGAAAGGGTGCAGGGGATGTTGGATGTGAGTGTTCGGCCAGGGTGCTAAGGTCATCCTTGTCTTTGTTTTGCGGCGGAGTCGTCTTTAAGACTCTTGTCTGCTTTACGCCGCCCTTCCAACAAAGTAGTGGCGGAACGATCACTCACCACCCACCCAGCTCGCCCACACCCTCGCCGCCTCCGGTGCCGATCTTTCCAGCACCATGACCTCCGGGCAGGCTCGCACCTACATCTTCGAAGCCCTCGCGGAGCCGACGAGCTGGGCGAGTCTGGCGGGGTATTTGGAGGCTTATGGGGAGAAGTTGCAGGGGATGGCGGCGAACTCCACTACCAACAACTCGACCAGTACGACGAAGTCCAGCGCGAGCAGCAAGGGGAGCTCGAGCAGCACGCCCGAGGCGCACGCGGCCTTCAAGCACCGCTGGCAGATCCCCACCAGGTCTTTGGCCGGTAGCACCCCGTCCAAGCAGCAAGTCGCCCGGTCCAAGCGCCAAGTTGCCCCCTCCGAGCCGCACACCTACGAGTTCGAGGCCATCTACTGCGGTGACGGCGTTGATGCAGACACTGTGCCCGACTTCAGTTTACCTCCCAATTTAGACATGACCATGCGCGGCGGCTTCGACGCCATCGTCTACGCCTCCACCAACGTGTCCGCCATGTTCGGCCCCCAGTGGGGCGCGCAGGGCAATCTGTGCTTCGCGTGGCCGGCGCGGGCGGTGGAGCGGTATACAGGGCCGTGGGATAAAGGGCTGAAGAATAAGGTGCTGATTATTGGGAATACGGTGCGTAGTGTAGTTCGTGTCGTCGCCATCCAGGTTGCCCCGTCAATGCTAGGTCGGGATAGCGTACTGACCCTCTCCCCCCAGGCCGACCCCGTCACCCCCTTCGAGAACGCGCAGCTCATGGCCGACCTCCTGGGTGACAGCGCAGTGCTCGTGAGGCAGAACGGCTTCGGGCACGCGAGCCTCGCGGAGAAGTCGAGCTGCACGATCGGGGTGGTGAGCAGGTATTTCCAGGATGGGGAGGTGAGCGGGATTATGCGCTTCGTTGTGGGCTTACACCACACACCTTCGTTGTGGGCTTGAACCATGCACATGATATACAGTACCATGACCGAGAGGTGGGCTCAAGGCTGACTGTGATCTGCAGCTCCCGACGGGCGACGACACGGTGTGCGAGATTGATGATAGCGTGGTGCTATTCCCCGACTCGGGCGTTACTCAGGCGCGCGTCAAATCGGAGATTCTGGCAGCCTCGGCGGCGTAGATGATGTATCACAGCATTCCTTCCCCGGCTGCTCAGCCTCGTACCTACGATAGTCACTGTGTGCCGCTCATTCAATGACAGAAGCGAATGTTTGTCTTCCTGAATTATCACCCGTACCTTTTGTCTTCGGGACTGGGATCAGGGCAGGGGGAGAAGGAGGATATTCTATGCTATAGCTCGAAGCAGACAAATGATTAGGCTACAAAGAATGCGAATGATGCAGAGAAGATTACATTGCGTTTGGATAGCCAGAGGAAAAGGACAACAGGAATACATTACTTCTTCCTTCACACATGGCCTCCTTCGCCCTCGCGGCGCTACCTGCCCACCCTCACAGTGTCTCCCATCCGCCAGAGTCCACCGTACTCTCAAGTTTGCGCGCGATGAGCGTCGGTATCCCATGATTCAGCCATATCTTGCGAATGTCCTCCCACCGCGCATGGTGTAGGTACTGGCGACGACCGCGTCTGCGCAGATCAGGTCAGTCACGCATTTCATACTTCCCACAAGAACGCACCTCATCGACGAGTCCATCTCGCCATGCGCATCGAGGTACGGCGACGGCGTGAACGCGCCGTTGTTGGCGTAAAGGTAGAGCACCGCACAGCGCTTGACGAGGAAGAACACGCCGATAGCACCGCCGCATCTGCAAACACAACCCGTCAGCATACAAAAGACCAACTTGGACCTGATCACTCACTCCCTCATGTGCATGTTGCACTCCCCGTGCTCCCCACCGCCCTCCGTGTCCTTGCAGCAGTCGCTCTGCAAGCAGCACGCCGTCCCACATAGCAAGCACAGCGCCGCATCCGCCGGCACCATCTTACAGCTCGCGCACCGCATCGTCCGCTCCTGGTCGATGAACAGCGTGTCCAGCATGGCGGGCAGCCGCGCGAGCTGGTAGACCACCGGGTAGTCGAGCACGACCCCGCAGTTGAGCTGCGCCGCGGCGTGCGAGTGCCCGTAGTGCGCGCACCAGCCGGAGAGCGCGTTCTGGAGCGTGTCCTGGCGGGGGAGGTCTGCTAGGGGCGGGATGCCGAGCAGGGTGAGCAGCCGCGAGTACTCGCACTCGGCGCTCATGCCCGCGCCCTCGGGCACAGCGAACTGTCGGGGCAGAGCGGCGCGGCAGAGGATGGATGCACGCCGGAGGAACGGCAAAGTGAACGCGTAGAGCAGCCGCTCGATACGCGCCTCGCCGAAGGTCTCGAACACGAGCGTCGCGGTGTGCTCAAAGACGGGCGAGTGGCGGACGACAGACATGAAGAACATGCGCACGTCGCCGAAGATGCCTTCGTGCTGCCGCCGGGTCAACTGCATCGTCGCAACACTCCGCGTCTTGTTGAGCACATAGACGAGGCCGATGACGGTGCGCGCGAGGCAGGCGTAGTAGGTGAGGACAAGGACGTACTGCAGCATCTCCGGCGCGATGGCGGCGGTCTCGACGAGCACCGTGAAGGGGTCGCGCAACAGCAGTGGGTACGAGAAGGACGTCAGGGATGTCCGACTCCATTCGGGTAACAAACGTTTGATGATCGCATGCTGCACGGCCTCCCGGCCCTCGTCGGGTCTGCCCTTCAGATGCAAGGCAGCGAGCTTCTGCAAGCACGTCAATAATCCGCGTATCATCCGCGCCTGGGGTTCCGACAAGCAGTCAGCGACCACCGCATGAGTGCCCTGTTGCCCGCGCTGCGCGATCTCCATCGACGCAATTGTATACCCCAGTAGCTCCTCCGGGAGGTAGATTCCAGCACCCCGCTCCCCAGCGTCAGGCTCCGGACGATCGCGCAAGTGCCGCGTCTGCGCGGAGACAGACTTGCATATGTGCATCACCGTGTCTAACATCTTGTGCGTCTCCGCTGCGTCAGGCTTGTCCGCTGCACGAATGGCCGTGCTATACGCAGGATCCTGCGCCGCCCAAAAGACGAACTCGCCTGTGCCGTTGCGAAACTGAAGGGACTCGAGCTGCGGATCCGGCTTGGACTTGAGGATGCTGATACTGGCGGACCGGATCCAGTCAGGGAAGGGAAGGGGACTAACAGGCGTGGGTTGCGCATCGATGACGGGGAAGATGGCGTTGCCGAGGCTCTTGCAGAGCGGACATATGTATTCTTTCCGCGGGATGCTCTCCGGGTGGTTGCGGGTGGTCTGCGCGCGGTGTCGCTGGCGGATCGAGACGCTGTACACCTGGAAGCACTCGAGATGCATCATGTGGCTGCAGACGGAGGAGTGGAGGCCGAAGCGGGTGAAACTTGGTTGGAAGGCGTCTAGGTTTGGTGGCGGTAATGGCGGAGGCGTCCGGGAGAAAGCTTCTTCGGGCGGGAATCTGGGAGGTTTCGTCTGGATTGGACGATCCAGTGACGGCGGGGTCTGCAACACCTCGTTGAGGTAGGCCGGATTCGCATCCGGATGTCGCCGCATGAACCGACTCGGCTGAACAAGACCCAACGCGCCGAAGGGTTTGTTGGCGTTGAGGTCCTCCTGGCACACGATACACGTCCCATACGACGTCGTCTCCTGCGTCGCATCCTCCATATCCTCGTCCTCATCGTCATCCAGGTCGTTGAAGTTCACAGCAAAGCTCGCTTGTTGCGCCTTCATCTGCTTCATGATCGCCTCCTGTCGCGCCTTTGCTGCGCGCTTCTTCACCTCTTCCGGGTCCTCCGCCGGCTTCGTCCCCTCGTGCGCCTGCCGCCGCCTCGCAACCTCACCAGACATGCCGCGCTCCTCGATCCGCGACAGGATCCAGTCGATGCGTGGCCGATATGTCTTATACAAGTCGTTCCGCTCCAACGCGCAGAGTACGTCCAGCAAGTTCTTCTCCTCAAATGTCTTCGTCACCGCCTTCTCCGCGAACACCGTCGGGCGCTCGACAATGGCGAGCATCATCATGTGCAACACCTGGTCCAAGATCGCCTCCGCCGACGGTGGCGTCGCGCCCGCGGACTCGGTCAACACGAGCACGTTGTACACCGCGTAAAATACGATCTGCAGCAGCACATCGGACTCGAATGTCGCAGGCAAGTTCGCGAAGGGCCCGAAGTTGACACCCCACGGCTTGGGCGTGATGACGGGGTCCGTCTGCCCCGTCTTCTTCTTGAGCCGCGCGCGCAAGATCTGGTCGACCTCTTCACGCTTGTTCCGCGTGTAGTGGTAGAAGAACGGGTTGACTTCGTCGAAGCACTCGTCGCGTAGCTCATACACCCCAATGTCTGTCGTCGCCTCCGGTGCCTTGAAGTTTGCCACCTCGTGCAGCACGCCCTCGAAGCAGGTGTCGTCGACCAAGCGCTCCGCTACGCGTTTCACCAGGTCGGTGAACGACGCCGGGCCCATAGCAAGCGCGTGCACGATCTCGCGGCGGACAGCGAAGCGTATTGGCAGGCGTGACGCATTCGCATTCTCGCTGAGCACCGTGATGAGCACGTATAGCAGCTCCTCAACCATGCCGCCCAACTGTCCGCCGTCGTAAACCGGATGCGTGACGACGCCCGAGAAGTAGCTAGTGAGGGCAAAGCGGTCGAGCATGGTGACGAGCACGGTCTCGGGGTCGAGGATGATGAAGGCGGTCTGGAGGATGAAGAGGTCCTGATCGTAGCAGAGCTCGCGCAACATGAAGTCACGGTAATGCAGGAGCTGACCACGGATAGCGAAGCCGTTGCGGACCCATAGACCAGTTCGTATCTGAGCGATCATGGCGAGCACTAGGGACACGTTCAGCGTCAGAAGGTGAGATAAGAAAGACGGAAACTAACCTCGTAATGGGAAGTCGATGACTGTCAGGATTGCCTGCTCACTCGCGTAGCGTAGGACGACTTCCCGCACGCTCGTGAGCCCGACAGCCTTCAACGACTCCTCCGACAGCAAGTCGACGTGCTTGAAGAGCTCTGCCAGCAGCCAGTGCAACGAATGGTGGAAGCTAATCCAACCCTCCAGCACGTTGAAGTCGATGACATTGTACGAGTTGCCGCCGAAGACGACCTCATGGAACGCGATGGGATGGAACTTCGTCCTGTCCAGCCGCTTTTCCGACAGCGTACACACCATCAAACCACTGCTTCAGGAGATACTCGTACGCGCTGTCCGCGGCCGCGCCCGCGGAGAAGTGGACTGGTGGGGGAGGGGGGGTTAGCGTGCGCGGAGGGGAAGGGGTGAGGGCGGAGAGGGGGGAAGGGGTATGAAGGAGAGGAAGGGTACGGGCGAAGGGTGAGGGAGAAGAGGAGATGGGGAGGGGGTTAGCGGTTGCGTTTGGGGAAGCCGGGGACGTGAAGCAAGGCAACGCCAAAGGACAATTAAAGAAAGCGCGAAGGAAAACACCGAAAAAAAAAACTCACAATTCCGCCCCACGCCCGTCCCCAGATCGAACGCGCTCGGGTAGAGCCCATCGGCGTAGGACGAGTTGTAGAGGAGGACGTCGTTGATGTGTTCGACCTGTGGTTGCTCTTCTTTAGTATTTGTACAATTGGGGGAGGGGGGAGAGATGAGTTAGTGGTGTGTAAAGGGGGAGAGGGGAGGGGGGCGGGGGGGGCGAGAGGGGGAGGAAAGGAGGGTTATAGTGGTACGCGCCCACGGAGGAGGCATGACGAATAAGAGAGAAGGCAAGCGGAAGGACGAACGAGCAAACACGCTCGTGTGGAAGGGGAATGAGCGCGGGACGACTGGGGGAGTGAGAGCGATACAGCCGGACGAGGGCTCAATCGAACAAATCACGTCGCTAATCGAACAACTCGCGAGAACAACGATCGAACAACCCACGGAGCTAACCACCGCACCTTCTCATAATACTCCCGCTTCCCGGTGAGATGCGCGAGGTATTTGCTAGGGAGGGGGGCATCAGCGTCCGATAGGGGGGTGCGTATAGGGGGAAGGGGGGAGGGGGAGGGGAAGAAGGGAAGAAGGCGAGAGAGAGGTGAGGGGGGCGAAGGGCGAAGGGAAGAAGGGGGGCAGCGTCCGAGAGGCGAAGAAGCGGGACGTAAGGAGAAGAAGGGGGGAAGGAGGCGAAGACGACAAGAGGGCGGGGAGGCGAAGACGACAGGAGGGCGAGATCAAGACAAGGGCAAGGAGTAAGGCGGACATCCAACGAAGCATCCGATAGGCGAGGAGTAAGGGGGACAGCGAGGTGGACATCCAACGCCACCCTCCCCCACAACTCCCCTTACCACCCCATCCCTCCCATCCACCCCCTCCACCCAACCTTATAATCAAAAACCAAACCAAACACCACTCACAACTCCACCTGACAGCTGAGCGCCTCCGCCAGCAGCACGCTCGCGCCCGCGAAGCCGCGGTGGGGCTCGCCGCTGGGGGGTTGTGTCAGTTATGTATTCTAGTGTGTGTGGGGGGGTTGGTTCGGTGGGTGGGGGGTTAGTGTTTTTGATTATATGTGTTAGTAGTGTAGGGAGGGGTTTGGTTTGGTGTAGGAAGACTTGGGAGGAAGGAAGGGGAGAGAGGGATGGGGCAGGTTAGTGGGGAGGAGGGAGGGAGGGGGATAGGGAGACGGAAGGGAGCGAAAGGGGAGGGAAGGGGTGGAGGAGGACGGATGAGGGAGGGGACGAGGAGAGGGAGGGGGGAGGGCGAGGAGGGGAAGGAGCGCGGTGAGGGGGAGGTGAAGGGGGAGTGAGGAAAGGAGAAGGGGAAAGAGCGAGGACGGAGAAGGAGCGCGGTGAGGGTGAGCCCGAATTCCACGATAATCGCGAAGGATACGCGCCTTAGGAGCGTAGCGACCCAAAGTCTCGGTACACCACCCCCTCCCTCCCTCCCACAATCTCCACCACCCCTCCTCTGACGACAAGATAACACCTCACCTCACCGTATTCACCCCATACGCCGGCAGGCCGCTTGTCGTGTTCGTTGCCTTCAATAGGGCGCTGCCCAGCGCGTCGGCCTTGGAGAGGAGGATTGGGTGCTGGGGGGGTGTTAGTATGGGTTGGGGATTAGGGGGGGTGGGAGCTATAGACTCACCCCGCTCAGCGCATACGCCCCCAGCAGCCCGCCCAAATACCGGATCGTGCTCTCGAAGAAGGGCGCGGAATTTTTCTAGATAGGTTGTTAGCGTTTTGATTATGATGGGAGTGGCGTAAGGGAGGTGCGAGGCGCGAAGGGGTTAGGGGGGCGCGAACAAGCTGACAAAGCGGGGGGGGGAGGGTAGCACACAGTATACACGCCAGCCGAGAGCGAAGGCACAGTATGCACGCCAGACGAGAGCGAAGTCGCAGTATGCACATATAACGAGAGCTCGAATACACATAGCACGAGACCTTGCCACAAACACGCAAAAACCACGTCCACCCACCTCCCCCATCCCCCACGTCTGCTGCGAGACGAGGTCGATGGCCTCCTCGAACATGTCTGCGGGGCCATTAGCTCTTGGAACACGCCTAGTAGGTCCCCAACACCGTCGGAGGCGCGGACGCTCATGAGCCTGGCTAGCGCGAAGAGGCTCACGAGCCTCGACTATCGCGCGAACGCTCACGAGCGTGGCACGCGAAGAAGCTCACGAGCCCCGGCTATCGCGCGCAGGCTCAAGAGCTTGGCACGCGCGCAGGCTCACGAGCTTGGCACGCGCGGAGGCTGAAGAGCTTGGCACGCGCGGACGCCCACGAGCGTGGCACGCGAAGAAGCTCACGAGCCCGACTATCGCGCGGACACTCACCCTCCAACCCCATCAACCACATCGTGTCGAGCCCGTCGACGGCGGAGACGGCCCAGGCGTTGAAGCTGGGTGTTTCGTCAGCCGTCAGTTTTCAGTATGGCGGAAGGATCAGTCTTTCTTGATTTGCCCATGGGAAACAGAAGGAGTGGGGGGGCGAAGAGGAGAGAGGGTGGGGGGAGGAGGGAGGAGGGAGGGGAAGGGGGATGGGGCGGGGATGGCGTGAGGAACACGCGCGCTCGCGTGAGGGCGTTATGTTTGGTGAATGCGCTCGCGCGAGGACGTCATGTTTGGGGAGGAGGGGCGAGGGGAAAGAGGATGGGGTGAGGAACACGCGCGCTCGCTCGAGGGCGTCATGTTTGGAACATGCGCTCCGCGTGAGGGCGTCATGTTTGGGGAGGAGGGCAGAGGGGGAGGGGGAGCGAAGTGAAGGAGGGAGGGAGCAGGGATGGGGGAGGAGCGACGTGAGGGATGGAGGGGTATGGGGGAGGGAGGGGAGGAGGGGGAGGAGGGCGAGGGCAGAGGGGGAGGAGGGGAGGGGAAGTGGGAGGGAGGAGGGAGGGGAGCGAAGGGAAGGGGGATGAGGGAGGAGGGAGGAGGGAGGAGGGAGGAGGGAGGGAGGCGATGAGGGAGGGTCGAGGGAGGGGGTAAAGAGGGAGGGGAGAGGGGGAGGGAGAAGTGAGGCAGGGGCGAAGAGCGGGAGTGGGGTGAGGAAGCATCCAGGGAGAAAGGCAAGACCCAAACAGGATAAAGGCAAGCCCCAACCACGCACCCGTCCACCGTCTTCCCGCTCACGGGCCGCACCTCGTCGTGCCCGAAGGCCTGGCGGCGGTAGCCGTTGTACGCGTGCACGAACGCGTTCCGCACCAGGTCGGCGCGGTCGGCCCAGGTCTGTGGGGCCTCGTTAGCACGCTCTATTTCCTCCAGCCTCATCCCCAATCCCACCACAGAAGAATATACACACCTTCGCTTCTTCAGGACTCGGCGGCGGTCGCACGGGTTCGTGCAAGGGTACAAAGGGCGGCGGGGGCGGGGGCGGAGGCGGTGGGTGGTCGAAGAGGGCGGGGTGTGGGGGGCCTGGGGGAGTGAGGGAGGTTAGTGAAGGGGAGAAAGGAGGGTAAGGGAGGAAGGGAGGCGGAAGGAGAGGGGAGGGGAGGCGGAAGGGAAGAGATGGGAGGAGGAAGGCGCCAGAAGACGTGTTCGATGACGGCGCGCATACATGGCGGTGCGACGACGACGACGACCCGTCGAAGCGCGACAAGTACGCCGTGTCGAAGCGCGACGATCACGACGCGTCGAAGTGCGACGATCATCCCGTCTCGAAGCGTGCCATCCGTACCAAGAAGAGCGCCGGCCACTCACCAAACGGCCTAAATACGGACGCCAGCAGCCAGAGGCCGACCATGATCGCGGTACCGGAGGCGATGATGCGCACGGGGAGGCGGTCGGGGGAGTAGAGGGCGCGCATGGTGGAATGAGGTTGTTGTAGAAGAGGTGAGAGGTGGTGTGTGTTGAGGGAGTGAGGGGAGAAGGCGGAGGCGTGTGCTAGGGATTGCGAGGGTCGGTGTGGGTGTCTTGTATACCGAGAACGGACGCGGGCGCGCAGAGACCACGCGTGTTCGTATACCGAGGAAGTCGAGCGTGCGACAATGCGAGCACCCCGAGCTGTCGATGAAGAAGGGAGAGGTCGACCTTGGGCGCGGATCGATGCTGCGACTGGCGGACCCGGATCGAATGGCTGGCTGGCTCAGGCGGATCGCTGGAGTCGCTTCTTGGTCCCGCGGCAGTACGACGTCGAGCGTGTGCCAATGACGATGTCAAGCGTGTGTCGATGACGATCTCAAGCCTGCCTCAACACGCCGAACGTCAACCGTATGTCGCAGCGAACGTCAACCGTCTGTCACTGCGAACGTCAAGCAGACACACACTCACGCCAAGCGCGGACAGACGTGGCGACAACTTAGTCGATCGGCGCCCCGGTCTCCTCGACGCGGATCCTCGTGCCGGCCCTTGCCAAGCGAAACCCACTATCACCCCGCCTATCACCGCGGGTTCGTCGGCCCGACGTTGCTCCTTGCTCACCTACTCTCATGAGCGGCGAGTGTAAAACCTGGCGTTTGGCGCAGCTGATCTACCTGCGAACAACGACAAGAGCGAGATCGCATGCATGGGACGCAGGGACAAGGAGGATAGGCGCTGCGCGGCAAGTGCTTGCCCGGTCAATAGAATCATTCTAGGCACCGCCGCTGCTGCTACTGCTCCTTTCCTCCTTCAACCTTCACACATTCCTCGACCGCCTTTCTCCCTTCATCCTCGTTCATCCGATGTACAGCACGCATCTCAACCCAACGTCTTCGGAATCTCCCATCTCCTTACCCGCAGCCGCCGGCCACATGCGCCAAACCTCTAAGCGGCCCGTCGTCCCTCGAGTTATTGGCCACCAACAACTCATTCTCCGGGACGCTTCACGAGACTAATACACCCTCCGCGAGATTCATACACCTTCCGCGAGCTTCTCAGCCCAGGGAGCAAGATGGCACATTTGCTCTCCTTATGATCCAGCCCCCAATAGACGTTCAGCGTTCTCCTTGCGTGAGCTCTTCTCCCTCTGCAGTTTCCCCTGTCTAGCGCGTCGGAAGGTATGTCCACCACTCTCGTCCGGCGCGGCCATCGTCCATTTCTCTCCCCGCATCACTCTGCAATCCTCCTCACATCACCCTCGCCCGCCCCCTGTGTATGACGCATCCTTGCCGACTCGGAGGGCGATGCGGCCCTTCTGAGTTTTCGACCATGCAAACCGGGCGGGCGTCTCTGCGGCTCGATTGGCCTCTCGCTCCACGATTGGCCTCTCAATCCTCAAAGCTTCATCCCGCCGGACATCCACTCATCCCGCCGGGCAACTCCTCATCCCGCCGGGCAACACCTCATCCCGCCGGGCACCCACTCATCCCACCGGGCACCCACTCATCACCCCGAAGTACGAGATGCTTCTACAAGCCGGCGTACGAAATGTTTCTACGAGCCGGAAAACGACATGCCCCCACATCTCTCGCCTGCTCCTCCCCTCCCAGCGCTTCGCCCGCTCCTCCCCTCCCAGCGCTTCGCCCGCTCCTCCCCTCCCAGCGCTTCGCCCGCTCCTCGTCTTCCACCCTATCTCTCGCCCGCTCCTCCCCTCCCAGCTTCGCCTGCATGACACATAGCGCACTTCCCGACCCAACGCGTACGCTTCAGGATGCCGCGTCTCCGCCACGGTCCAGGATGCCGCGTCTCCGCTACGGTTCAAGCTCCCGCGTCTCCGCTACGGTCCAGGATGCCGCGTCTCCGCTACGGTCCAGGATGCCGCGCATCCGCTACGGTCTAGGATGCCGCGCCTCCGCCACGGTTCAGGATGCCGCGTCTCCGCCACGGTCCAGGCTGCCGCGTCTCCGCTCAATCAAACGCCGCTCAACCACACTCCGCTCAACCACACTCCGCTCAACCAATCGCTGCTCAATCAGACACCGCTCACACAAACGGCTTCTTTGGTCGTGCGACAAAACTCTGAGCGCTGTGCGACAAAACTCTGAGGGCCGTGCGACAAAACTCTGAGCGCCGTGCGACGAAACTCTGAGCGCCGTGCGACAAACCTCTGAGCGGCGCAACCTCACTCAAGCCACAGGACGGGCAGCCTTTCAGCCACGGGGGCGACGAGGGAGCGAGCCACGGGGACGACTGGTGTCGAATAGTAGCTTACGCCACGCGTGGGTTGGTCTCTTCCCACGGTCCGGGCTCGTGACTCGCTCGTGGCGCAGGTGTTTGGATAAAAACACTTCATTCCTGAATTCCTACCCTCTTCCAAATTCCTACGCATAGTCTACCATATTGTTATTATCACAGAAAAGTATGGCCGAGCCTCTCAAGGAGCTCGAAGAAGCTACGTGCTACGCCAACTTTGATCGCTCCTTCCCGATTCGGACATGCCGCTTCTCTGCCTTCTCGCTCACCCTCACCCCTCCCTCTCCGTCGGACGGCTCTACTCTCACATTTCCCTTCAGCTCCACACGTCTATCAGCCCATCAAACAGCCACTGCATTGCTTTTCGGCCCGCTGTGCTTGCAGCCAGCTGCTTGAACTCGGGATCAGCGCGCAAAAATGGTTCGGAAGCCGCAAGGTGCGAGGCGCGCGGGGAGGAAGGGCTGATGAATGAAGGGTCGCGCAGGGTCGGAACAGGGATTGGAGCGTGGGATACGCGCACTGACGCGCGGGTTGGGCTTGGGTTTCGTGGTATGGACGAGCACGGCGCTTTTTCGTATATCGCCCCCCTTCGGCCGCGCTCCTTTAGTACGGACGCCGCCTTTTCTTCTTATGACGGCCTTACATTGCCGTTGCCCCATTGCGCGGGATTACACGCTTCGGCGTTCATATTTACCGAATATTTGTAGATTATCGGCGATTGCGCACATCAGCCTTCGGGCGATGGCGTCGCCTTCCCTGCAGCCCGGTGGCGCGGGAAAAATCATCTTCTTGCTTCCTACCTTCATCGAGCCCGAGCAGAGACGACGAGCAGAGCCCCGAGCCCCGAGCAGCGCCAACGAGCCCCGAGCAGAGCACACACCGCACTAATACGCTGAGTTCTCCTTATTTTCACCTCTTCCTTCCTGCAAGCGTTGGGCGACGCCCGGCGCGTTAACTCATATCTTCCATTCCCAAAGACGCTCTACGCGTCAAGCGCGTATCTACGACTCCGCCCCTTTCCCTCGCTTCCTCGCTAGGAATCGCCTCAATTCCACACTGGGATGGCTGGGACGACGACCGAGCCACGGGGGCGACTAGGGGGCGACTGGGACGACTGGGACGAGGGAGCAACCAGGACGAGTGGGTCGAAGGGGACGACTGGGTCGACTGTGACGAGGGAGCGACTGGGTCGACTGGGACGAGGGAGCAAGTGAGTCTGAGGCGGCCTACAGTATCTCGACCCAGAGGCGGTGCTTTTCGACCCAGAGACGATGCGATGCGTCTCGTCATATTCGACCAATTCGGCGACCTCGGTACTGGTGGTCAACTCGCAGCGCTTCAGTTCAGGCGGACAACGTCGACCTCAGTACTAGTGAACAACGTCGACCTCAGTCCGGGTGGACAGCGTCGACCTCAATCCGGCCGAATGACGTCGACCGCAGGCCAGGCGGACAACTTCGATCTCAGTACTAGTGAACAACGTCCGCCTCAGTCCGTGCGGACCACATCGACCTCAGTCCAGGCGGGAAACTCTAAGCGCCTCTTCGACCTCATCCTTCGACCTCAATCCAGTTGGAGGACGATGGGCCCCGGCGACCTCAGTAGTGAACAACTTACCCCGCCTCCTCGCCAGCCACGGATGTTGGAGGTTCGCCGAGCAAGCCACCGAGGTAGATGCATCTCGTCGAGTTCGCCAGCCACTGATGTCGAAGATGCGCCGAGCACGCGAGGACGAAGGGCGATGCGCCGCTTCACCGATAAAGCGAGAACGAAGGACGCTGCACCATGCGCCCCCTTCTCATCCCCCCTCTCCCCCCCTCTCGCCCTCTCCCTCTCCCTCTCGCCCTCTCCCTTCTCACGCCTCCCCCCCCCCCCCCCCCCCCACACGCATCTCACGCCTCCTCACGTCGAAGGCACCCGCTTGCGGGGACGCCCCAGCTCTGCGTTCCGCGAGCTAGCGGGCGAGGCTCGGGGAGCAGGCGGGCGAGCGGGGGTCGGCGAGAGGCTCATGCGCGCGAGCCAGGGAGGTCGGGCGAGGGTCGGGGAGGCAGCGGGGACGCCACACCGCTTCATTTCGCCTTCTCTGCCTCTCCCTCTCCCATCCACGTCAGGGCGACGCCCCAGCTCTGCGTTCCGCGAGGCAGCGGGCGACGCCCAAGCTCTGTGTTCCGCGAGGCAGCGGGCGAGGCCCCAGCTCGTCATTTAGCTTGCGGGGACGCCCCGCCTCTGCGTTCCGTGGGCCAGCGGGCGAGGCTCATTCCGCGAAGCAGTGGGCGGGCAAGGCTCTTCATTCCGCGAGCCGGCGGGGGAAGCTTGTCAAGAGCGAGCAAGTGGGGGAAGCTTGTCAAGAGCGAGCGGGCGAGCGAGAGTGAGAGCGAGTGAGCGGGTGAGGCCAGGCGAGGCTCGGCGGGGAGAGTAAGGGGCCGGGTGGGAGAAGGTCGTTGAGAGTGAGCAGGCGGGCGGGCGGGCGGGTGGGCGGACTCGAGGGGAGCAGGCAGGCGGGCAAGGCTCGGCGAGAGTGGGAAGCAGACGGGCGGGCGGACTCGAGGGTCGTTGAGAGATAGTGGGCGAAGGTCGTCAAGGACAAGCGGGCGACGCGAGGCTTGGAGAGCGAGCGGGTGGTCGAGCGGGGGGAGCCAGCGGGGGAAGCTCCTCGATTCTTGCGTGTCGCTTCTCCTCGACTCCTCCCGACCTCCTCCAGCACCCCTCCCGACCTCCCCAATCTCGCATGGCTTGAGCTCCCCATCACCCCTCCCGACCTCCTCAAATCGGCCGACTGGTGAGCAGCGCGCTCCTCCGATGATCAGCGCGCGCCGCTCCTTCGACGGTCAGCGCGCGCGGCTCCCTTGATGGCCAGCGCACGCGGCTTCTCCGACGGCCAGCGCGCACCGCACCTTCGATGGTTAGCGCGCACCGCACCTTCGATGGTTAGCGTGCACCGCTCTTTCGATAGTCAGCGCTCCTCAGCTCCTTCGATGACCAGCGCGCGCCGCTCCTTCGACGGCCGGCTTGTGGTCTCTGGTGGACGAGTCTGACGATGGTGTGGTGTGTGAGGGCAAGTCTGACAATGGATGGTCCGGCAGTCTGGTAGACGAGCCCGTCGATGGTGTGGTGAACGAGTCCGTCGATGATGGTCTGGTGGACGAGTCCGACGATGGTCAGCGCGCACCGCTCCTCGCTCTCTCCACCCGCGTCCTCCAACTCCGCTTTCTCCGCCCGCTCTCTCCGCCTCTACTCTCTCCGCCCACGTCCCCTCCGACTCCCCTCTCTCTGCCTTCAACCGCGTCCTTCCCCTCCCGCGCCCGCGTCCTCCGCCGCTCTGTCCTCCCGCGAATGAAGACGCGCCCCGTCCGTCTCGAGCTGGATGCGCCTCGTTCGTCGCGGACTGGACGGGCCGGGCGAGCTCTTTCCCTAGGAGTCAAGCGGGTTCTTTCCCCCTCGGGTCGGGCGAGCTCGTCCCCTCCAGTCGGGCGAGCTCTTCCACTCTGGAGTCAGGCGAGCGGTTCCACTTCGAGTCAGGCGGGCTCTTTCTCCCTCGACAGTCGGGCGAGCGCTTCCGCTTCGACAGAGGGCGGGCTCTCTCACCTCGAGTCAGGCGGGCTCTTTCCTCCTCGACAGCGGACGAAGCGCGCCTCCCTCGCCAGCGGACGACAAGCAACCTCGAAAGCGGACCAAGCGCGTCTCCATCGACAGCGGACGAAGCGCACCTCTCGACAGCAGGCGGGCGAGATCTTCGAAAGCAGGCGACGCCCCAGCTCTCGAGCGAAGCTCATCGAGCCAGTTGCAGACGAAGCGCGCCTCCCTCGACAGCGGACGATGTAGGACTGTCACGTTTGTGCCAGCCACGCTCGCCTGGACAGCCCCTCTCACTTGAGCAAGGGTAACCCACGCTCACTTGGGTATCCGACGCTCACTTGAGCAGGGGAAATTAATCGAGCAACGTCTTCCTCCCGCTTGCCTGGGTATCCGATGCTTGTCTGGGTAACTGACGCTCGGCTATACAGCCACGCTCGCCTGGGTACCCGACGCTCACTTGGGTGATGGACATTCACTTGAGCAGGGGTAATCGAGCGATGCTTGGGTGCTCAAGCGACGTCTTCCTCCCGCGCACCGGTAGTAAACTCGTTGGACTTGAATTACTAGTGGCCGCCGGGACCTCAAGTACTAGTCGCCGTAGGGAATCCAAGCAGCTTCCGGGTTTTTGTCCTTCACCCCGGAGCTAGTGCCCTGTCCGAAGCTAGTACCCTGTCCGGAGCCACTGTAGTACCCTGTCCCGAGCCACTGTACTAGTTCCCTGTCCAGAGCCAGTACCCTGCCTTGACTGGCAGCCATCCCTTGACCGGCTTGACCGGCCGTCCTCTCTTCATCAGCCCCGTCCTCTCTTCATCAGCCCCGCTCTCTCTTCACCAGCCGACCTCTTTCTTTGCATCAGCTATCCTTTTTTCATCAGCCGTCCTCTTTGCATCGGCCAATGGATACCGCGGATGCTGAACTGGATCCCTGTTTCTCTTCCGGAGATCCCCGTTTCTCTTACCGGGAGATCCCCTGTTTCTCTTGGAGATCCCTTATCCACCCCGCCCATGGTCTGCGTCGAAGAAGCGATGCCTGCTCGTAGTCTGCTTTGAGGAAGCGATCAATGCACATCCGTGGTGCGGGCGAGCAGACTCGGGGCGCGGCGAACAGACTCGAGGCGCGTAAACACGCTGCGCGTGGCGGGAAGGAACATGATCACCTGACCGCGTTACGGTGGGCTATAACTCCGGCTGTTTCCAGCTGCCAATCTTTGCTCATCGCCATATTGTGCAATTCATCGCCATCCTCAGTAATCTATTACCATCCTCCTGTGATGCATCACCATCCTCTGTACGACGAGCGTCTGCTTTCCATGCTCTGTGCGCATATTCAATACTGCATTCTTTTGTGGTACGACTACTAGAGAAATCCGTAGTTAACGGACCGTTCATGCACACCTCGGCGAGGACGCAGACAATCCGCCTTGAAGACGCACGCAATTCTCCTGTGAGGAAGCAGACAATACCCCTTGACCCCCTATGTATGCTCGCTTCAGTGGGAAGCGTTGTCCTCTTCAGTGGGGAACGATGTCCTCTAGGACGCCAGCGTTGTCCTCTCCAGTGTCTAGGCAGCACTGCATGCGATGGGAGACTACTGCATGCGCCCTCCATTGGGCTTCCTACTCGTACGTACTCGAGGCTCGAACGACCGCATCCTGCCTCGCGTTTCGTCTCGGGGACGAGTGCCTGTGCGGATGCGCGTCGAGCGCCCGCACGCGAGTGGTATATAATGGACGGCGTTGAGATCGGCGACGCACAGTATACTTGCTTCCCCGCTCCTCTGTCCGCGCGATGACCATCGCCACCACAGCTCTAACTCTCGCGGCGCTTATCGCGGCCAGCCCGTCGGTCAATGAGGTTGGTCTCCCTTCTCCTCCTTCCTCTCTCACTCCCTCACCTTCCCGATATCCCTCTCTCACTCCCCTTTCTCTCGCCCTCCCTTACCTCCTCCATCCCCCCCTCTCATCAACCCCCTTACCCACACACAACCCACCCACCCACATATAACCCACTCTCGCCCACATAATACTAACCCACCCTGCCAGCGCGCCACCTCCTCGACCATCTCCTGGGCCTCCTGCACCACCCTCGACTGGCGCTACGCAATTGGCGACCCGCTCAACATCACGTGCGGCTTCTTCGAGGTGCCGATGGATTATGGGGATGCGAGTGTAGGTGCGTGCAATGCGGACGCGTCTGTGGGTGCCTGGACGGTTTGGGGATGCCGGTGCAGGTTCGTGCACGAGCGCATGTGGTTTGGGGAGGAGGAGAAAGTGAGAGAGAGGTGGAGACGAGAAAGAGGGAGGGAGAAGTGGAGACAAGAGGGAGCAGTGCAGACGAGAGACAGAAGTGGACCGAAGGCGAGAACCCAAGCACTGAACCCACCCACAGGCACCGCCAAGCTCGCCGTCGCCCGCTACCCCGCCCAGGGCGAGCGGAAGGGGACGGTGTTCGTCAACCCAGGCGGGCCGGGCGGCTCCGGCGTCGCCTTTGTTTTGGGCTATGGACCCGACCTGGCTGCGATGGTCGGCGGCGGCTACGATGCGATGGACGGCGGCGGCTACGATATGGTGTCCTGGGACCCGCGCGGCGTGGGGCATACCGAGCCGGGGGCGCCGGGATGTTTGAGTGAGCCGTTCTGTTCTTACTCTTTTTTCTTTTCTTGGTTCTCCTCTGCAACAGACGCCCCGCCACTGACGAGAGTACGAGTATAGCCGACGAAGAGTGGAATGAACTGTTCGAAGGGACTATGGAAACGGAGGGTTTGGACATCAGGGGCAACCTCTCGGACGGGGATCAACTCACGGAGTTTTATTCGCATGTGGACGAGATGGAGGCGAAGTATCGGGCGCTGGGGCAGAAGTGTGCGGAGGCGGATAGCGCGGGTGGGTACATCTCTCATTATTCCAACTATCTGCTAACAATGCGGTCCACCAACGCTCTTTCGACGATGCGGTTCACCGACTCTCTCTGAACGTTGGGGTCCACCAACTCTCTCCTGACGATGAGGTCCACCAGCCAACCTCCCCTACCTCGGCACCGCCGCCGCGGCGCGCGACATGGCCGCACTGGCCGACTACCTCGACCCGGGGGCGCAAGAGATCAACTATTGGGGCTTCTCGTACGGGAGCATGTTGGGGTTTGTGTTTGTGAATAGTAAGTCACGGGCGAGGTCGATCCCCTACTAAGCGTCCATCGATCCCCTCCTAAGCGTCATTTCTTTGTTAGGGCGAGTCGAGCGCGGTGGGATATCAGACGAGCGCGGCGGGCTATCCCCTCCTGCCGTCGTCCTTCGTCCAGCCTACCCCATCATTGTCTCTCCCTCATCTTTCCCTGCCGTTTCATCATACCCTGCCGTTTTTGCTTGAACCTGCGCTCCAAATGCCTGCCTCGCACTCTTCTCCCGACCTTTGCCAGATTTCCTCTTCCGGCCATTGCCAGCTTTCCTCTCCCGGCCTTTTCCAGCTTTCCTCCCGCTTCCGCTTCCTTCTTCATTTTCTTCCGCTCCCGCTCCCTTTCTCATTTCCTCCCGCTCCCACTTCTCCTGTCTACGTTATATCACGGCTTGTGTGGCAGCCAGGATGGCGGGGGCCATTCAGACGGAATAGACGCGCGTACTAACTTCGTCCCGTAGTGTTCCCAGACCGCGTCGGTCACGTCGTCCTCGATGGGTGTATGAGTGAGTGTTCTCTATTTTCGTAGGCGAAAGACTTGGCGTGGAGGGAGTGCGTTGCTGACGTGGAGAGAGTGCGTCGCTGACGTGGGTAAAATACGTCTCTGACGTGTAGAAGAATGCGTCTCCGACATGGAGAAAATACGTCGCTGACGCAGTACACATGTACAGACCCGCTCCTGTACGCGAACAAGCCAACGACGGAGGTGAGTGCCTCTGCTGGCGACGTAGAGTTCTCATCGTAACGGTCGTACTCATCGTAACGGTCGTACTCATCGTAACGGTCGTACTCATCGTAATGGTCGTACTCATATCCCACCCAGTACTTCCCTAACGACGTCGTCGACGCGGACGAGGCCTTCGAGGGCTTTACCACTGCGTGCGCGCTCGCGGGGCCGGGGAGCTGTGCGTTGGCGAAGAATACCACGAATTCGGGAAAGAATGAGACGGACTCGAGCGAGGGTATCAAGGAAAGGGTGCAGGGGATGTTGGATGTGAGTGTTCTGCCAGGGTGCTAAGATCATCCTTGTCTTTGGTTGGCGACGGAGTTCGTCTCTGATTCGCGATGGAGTTCGTCTTCGATTCGCCACGGGGTTCGTCTTTGACCCGCGGCGGAGTTCATCTCTGATTCGCGGCGGAGTTCGTATTCGTGACTATTGTCTACTCTGTGCCGCCCTTCCAGTGAACCGGGACCCCTACTCCACCGACAAAGAAGCGGCGGAATGAGCACTCACCACCCACCCAGCTCGCCCACACCCTCGCCGCCTCCGGCGCGGACCTCAGCGACACCATGACCTCCGCGCAGGCCCGCACCTACCTCTTCGAAGCCCTCGCGGAGCCGACGAGTTGGGCGAGCTTGGCGGGGTATCTGGAGGCTTATGGGGAGAAGTTGCAGGGGATGGCGGCGAACTCCACATCAGACAACTCGACTAGCACGACAAACTCCAGCGCGAGAAGCAAGGGGAGCTCGAGCAGCACGCCTGAGGCGCACGCGTCCTTCAAGCACCGCTGGCAGATCCCCACCAGATCTTTGGCCGATAGCACCCCGTCCAAGCGGCAGGTCGCCCCGTCGAAGCGGCAGGTCGCCCCGTCCAAGCGCCAGGTTGCACCATCCGAGCCGCACACCTACGAGTTCGAGGCCATTTACTGCGGGGACGGCGTTGATGCAGACACTGTTCCCGACTCCAGTTCACCTCCCAATTTCGACATGACCATGCGCGGCGGCTTCGAGGCCATCGCCTACGCCTCCACCAACGTGTCCGCCATGTTCGGCCCCCAATGGGGCGCGCAGGGCAATCTGTGCTTCGCGTGGCCGGCGCGGGCGGTGGAGCGGTATACGGGGCCGTGGGATAAAGAGCTGAAGAATAAGGTGTTGGTCATTGGTACTACGGTGCGTACTGTGATTCGTGTCGTCGCCATCCAGGTTGCCCCGTCAATGTTAGGTCTGAATAGCTTACTGACCTGTCCTCCTCTCAGGCCGACCCCGTCACCCCCTTCGAGAACGCGCAGCTCATGGCCGACCTCCTGGGCGACAGCGCCGTGCTCGTAAGGCAAAACGGCTTCGGGCACGCGAGCCTCGCGGAGAAGTCGAGCTGCACGATCGGGGTGGTGAGCCGGTATTTCCAGGATGGGGAGGTGAGCGGGATTATTTCCTTCCTTGCAAACTTACACCACACACCTTCGTTGTGGGGATGAACCATACACATGATATACGGTACCACGACCGAGAGGTGGGCTCGAGGCTGACTGATCTGCAGCTCCCGACGGGCGACGACACGGTGTGCGAGATTGATGATAGCGTGGTGCTATTCCCCGACTCCGACGTTACTCAGGCGCGCGTCAAATCGGAGATCCTGGCAGCGTCGGCGGTGTAGATCTGTCTTCCTTCACGGACTGGTCAATCTCGCACCGACGACAGTCACTGTGTGCCGCTCGTTCAATGACAGACGCGAACAATCGTTCTTCCTAACTTATTACACGTACCTTCTGTCTTAGGGACTGGGATCAGGGCTGAGCTGCAGGGAGAGGGAGAATATTCTATGCTATAGCTCGAAGCAGACAAATGATTAGGCTACAGAGAATGGGAATGATGCAGAGAAGATTACATTGCGTTTGGATAGCAGAGGAAAGGACAACAGGAATACATTACTTCTTCCTTCACACGTGGGCTCCTTCGCCCTCGCGATGCTACTTGCACCTCACAGTGTCTCCCACCCTCCAGAGTCCACCGTACTCTCAAGCTTGCGCGCGATGAGCGTCGGTATCCCATGATTCAGCCATATCTTGCGGATGTCCTCCCACCGCGCATGGTGTAGGTACTGGCGACGACCGCGTCTGCGCAGATAAGGTCAGTCACGTGACCCCCACTGTCCACAAGAACGCACCTCATCGACGAGTCCATCTCGCCATGCGCATCGAGGTACGGTGACGGCGTGAACGCGCCGTTGTTGGCGTAAAGGTAGAGCACCGCACAGCGCTTGACGAGGAAGAACACGCCGATAGCTCCGCCGCATCTGCAGACACAACCGTCAGCACACGAAAGACTAACTTGGAGCTGATCACTCACTCCCTCATATGCATGTTGCACTCCCCGTGCTCCCCACCGCCCTCCGTGTCCTTGCAGCAGTCGCTCTGCAAGCAGCACGCCGTCCCGCATAGCAAACACAGCGCCGCATCCGCCGGCACCATCTTACAGCTCGCACACCGCATCGTCCGCTCCTGGTCGATGAACAGCGTGTCCAGCATGGCGGGCAGCCGCGCGAGCTGGTAGACCACCGGGTAGTCGAGCACGACCCCGCAGTTGAGCTGCGCCGCGGCATGCGAGTGCCCGTAGTGCGCGCACCAGCCGGACAGCGCGTTCTGGAGCGTGTCCTGGCGGGGGAGGTCTGCGAGCGGCGGGATGCCGAGCAGGGTGAGCAGCCGCGAGTACTCGCACTCGGCGCTCATGCCCGCGCCCTCGGGCACAGCGAACTGTCTGGGCAGAGCCGCGCGGCAGAGGATGGACGCGCGCCGAAGGAAGGGAAGCGTGAACGCGTAGAGCAGCCGCTCAATACGCGCCTCGCCGAAGGTCTCGAACACGAGCGTCGCGGTGTGCTCGAAGACGGGCGAGTGGCGAACGACGGACATGAAGAACATGCGCACGTCGCCAAAGATGCCTTCGTGCTGCCGCCGCGTGAGCTGCATTGTCGCTACGCTCCGCGTCTTGTTGAGCACGTAGACGAGGCCGATGACGGTGCGCGCGAGGCAGGCGTAGTATGTGAGGACCAGAACATACTGCAGCATCTCGGGCGCGATTGCCGCAGTCTCGACGAGCACCGTGAAGGGGTCGCGTAACAGCAGCGGGTATGAGAACGATGTCAGCGATGTACGACTCCATTCTGGCAGTAAGCGCTTGATGATCGCGTGCTGGACCGCCTCCCGCCCTTCATCAAGCCTTCCCTTCAGGTGCAAGGCTGCAAGCTTCTGCAAGCAAGTAAGCAGACCGCGGATCATCCGCGCTTGAGGTTCCGACAAGCAGTCCGCCACCACCGCATGCGTGCCCTGCTGTCCGCGCTGCGCGATCTCCATCGACGCAATCGTGTAGCCCAGCAGCTCCTCAGGTAGGTAGATCCCAGCGCCACGCTCGCCTGCATCGGGCTCCGGGCGGTCGCGAAGATGTCGAGTCTGCGCGGACACGGACTTGCAGATGTGCATCACAGTGTCGAGCATCTTGTGCGTCTCGGCAGCGTCAGGCTTGTCCGCGGCGCGGATGGCCGTGCTGTACGCGGGGTCCTGCGCCGCCCAGAAGACGAATTCGCCAGTGCCATTGCGGAACTGGAGCGACTCAAGCTGCGGATCCGGCTTGGACTTGAGGATGCTGATGCTGGCGGAGCGGATCCAGTCCGGAAAGGGGAGTGGGCTAACGGGAGTGGGTTGCGCGTCGATGACAGGGAAGATGGCGTTGCCAAGGCTCTTACAGAGCGGGCAGATGTACTCTTTCCGCGGGATGCTCTCCGGGTGGTTGCGGGTGGTCTGCGCGCGGTGTCGCTGGCGGATGGAGACGCTGTACACCTGGAAGCACTCAAGGTGCATCATGTGGCTGCAAACTGAGGAGTGAAGACCGAAGCGGGTGAAACTTGGTTGGAAGGCGTCTAGGTTTGGTGGCGGTAATGGTGGAGGCGTCCGCGAGAAAGCTTCTTCAGGCGGGAATCTGGGAGGTTTCGTCTGGATCGGACGATCCAGTGACGGTGGGGTCTGCAACACCTCGTTGAGGTAGGCCGGATTCGCGTCCGGATGTCGCCGCATAAACCGACTCGGCTGAACAAGACCCAACGCGCCGAAGGGTTTGTTGGCGTTGAGGTCCTCCTGGCACACGATACACGTCCCATACGACGTCGCCTCCTGCGTCGCATCCTCCATATCCTCGTCCTCATCGTCATCCAGGTCGTTGAAGTTCACCGCAAAACTCGCCTGCTGCGCCTTCATCTGCTTCATGATCGCCTCCTGCCGCGCCTTTGCTGCGCGCTTCTTCACTTCCTCCGGGTCCTCCGCTGGCTTCGTTCCCTCGTGCGCCTGCCGCCGCCGCGCGACCTCACCGGACATGCCACGCTCTTCGATCCGCGACAGGATCCAGTCGATGCGTGGCCGATATGTCTTGTACAAGTCGTTGCGCTCCAGCGCGCAGAGTACGTCCAGCAAGTTCTTCTCTTCAAATGTCTTCGTCACCGCCTTCTCCGCAAACACCGTCGGGCGCTCAACGATGGCGAGCATCATCATGTGCAACACCTGGTCCAAGATCGCCTCCGCCGACGGTGGCGTCGCGCCCGCGGACTCGGTCAACACGAGCACGTTGAACACCGCGTAGAATACGATCTGAAGCAGCACATCTGACTCGAACGTCACAGGCAAGTTGGCGAAGGGCCCAAAGTTGACACCCCACGGCTTGGGCGTGATGACGGGGTCCGTCTGCCCCGTCTTCTTCTTGAGCCGCGCGCGCAAGATCTGGTCGACCTCTTCACGCTTGTTCCGCGTGTAGTGGTAGAAGAACGGGTTGACCTCGTCGAAGCACTCGTCGCGGAGCTCGTACACACCGATATCCGTCGTCGCCTCCGGTGCCTTGAAGTTTGCCACCTCGTGCAGCACGCCCTCAAAGCAGGTGTCGTCGACCAAGCGCTCCGCCACGCGTTTCACCAGGTCGGTGAACGACGCCGGGCCCATAGCAAGCGCGTGCACGATCTCGCGGCGGACAGCGAAGCGTATTGGCAGGCGCGACGCATTCGCGTTCTCGCTGAGCACCGTGATGAGCACGTATAGTAACTCCTCAACCATGCCGCCCAACTGCCCGCCGTCGTACACCGGATGGGTGACGACGCCAGAGAAGTAGCTGGTGAGCCCGAAGCGGTCAAGCATGGTGACGAGCACGGTCTCGGGGTCGAGGATGATGAAGGCGGTCTGGAGGATGAAGAGGTCCTGATCGTAGCAGAGCTCGCGCAACATGAAGTCACGGTAGTGCAGCAGCTGACCACGGATAGCGAAGCCGTTGCGGACCCAAAGACCAGTTCGTATCTGAGCGATCATGGCGAGCACTAGGGACACGTTCAGCATCAGAAGGTGAGAAGAGAAAGGCAGAAACTGACCTCGTAATGGGAAGTCGATGACGGTCAGGATTGCCTGCTCACTCGCGTAGCGGAGGACGACTTCCCGCACGCTAGTGAGCCCGACCGCCTTCAACGACTCCTCAGATAGCAAGTCGACATGTTTGAAGAGCTCCGCGAGCAGCCAGTGCAAAGAATGGTGGAAGCTGATCCAACCCTCGAGCACGTTGAAATCGATGACATTATACGAGTTGCCGCCGAAGACAACCTCATGGAACGCGATGGGATGGAACTTCGTCCTGTCCAGCCGCTTTTCCGACAACGTACACACCATCAGGATGTGGTGGATGATCGTCGAGATCGCCGCAATGAGCTCCGCCACGCCGCCATGCGAGAACGCCTCCCCGTACACCTTGATCACCCGCGAAAGCGACAGGGTAACGTTGAACACGCTGATCCACGCATCCGTCTCGTACTCCACATGGTTCGTCGCCGCGCGCTTGTTCGGGTTCACGCACATGAACAACTGGCATGTCTTCGCGAACTGCGCGAGGTACTCCCGATTGCGCGCGATTTGCTGCTGCACGGGCTCGCAGTGACACAAGTAGCGCAGGTCGCTGAACACGGGCATGAAGCGCTTCGATTTGAAGGGGAAGCTGTCGACGTCGATGGTGGCGCCGGCCGCGGGCGGGTATACGATGCGCTTGTCGACGATCTGGTTGGTGAAGAAGGAAGTGATGATGGCGAGGATGCGGGTGACGATCTTATGCTGGCGCGCAAGGTGGCTGGCGACCGTGGGGGTGGTGAAGAGCTGGAGGGCGAAGTACTTGATAGATGTTTCGGCTTCGCGGTCGACCAGCAGGTATGCGTCGATGATGCGGTGGTATACGTTGGCAAAGTGCCCAGCTTGACGGACATTAGCTAAAGCACGGAACGCAAAGTTGAGTGCATACCTACTGCCAGCTTGTGCTCCTTGCTGATGGACACGACCGACGCGTATATCTCCTTCAAGCTCAATCTCGGCTTCTTCCAAAGACGAGTGTGGTATAGGAAAAGCATGTCTAGGCGTTTAGGATTGGGTACATCTTTCAATGAAAGGCGATTGCTGGTAGATGATGCGAATGAGATGTTCTCCTTCCTCTGCGCAGACATGAGTTCCGCCGCGACTATCTCGCGGAGGATGAGGGCGTCCTGACCCATTCGACATCGCGTCAAGTCGAGCAACCACTCGATGATCACGCCGACGACTTGCTCGCGGAATGTATCGTACGCGCGCCGTATAGTGACGCCAAGGTCGATCTGCGTGATGGTTTGTGCGATCTCGAGCATACGCGTCGCATTGGAGTTCATCTCGATGACCTCGCGCCCGTTCTCCTCCATATTCCGCAGGATCTCTGAGGCTTCCTCGCGGCTCCTCCCCAGCAGATCGCGCAGGACCTTCGCGACCTCGTCATACGAGTGTTTATCGTCGTTCCAGAGGACGATCGAGAACACATCCTTCGTCATGGGGTCCGCTGACGGCTGCACGCAGAGTTCGGCTTCGTTGGCGGGCACGGAGGGCTCCTCGGGCGAGTAGTCCAGCGTGTCGATGATGAAGTCGAGCGCATAGCCGACTGTTCGCCGCATAGTCTGCTGTAGCTCCTGCGGCACGTCGATGCGGAAGGGGTAGTCCTTGACGGCAAGGTAGTCCTCAGTAGGCAGAGTGGGTCTCATGTCTTGTGATGGAGTGTCTGCGGGAGGGTGGAAGGGGCAGCCGATGGACTCGCGCCATGCTTCGTCGTCCCCGCAGTCGCAGCACCCGCCGGGCTGTTGCGCGATGAAGAAACTGACGTTGTGATTGCTGTGGTCCGTCGCCCTGAAACATCGTAGACACATAACAACCGAATCGTCCGTCGCGCAATCTCTACGCGAGTGTCAGCCATACGCGCAAGCTCGCACAATAAGCATACGCACTTGCATCGGTAACATGTCTCCCCCTTCCTGAATATCCGCCCACACGGTCTCCCTGGAATGATTGGGTCCGGCTGCGCGGCACCACAGAAGTCTTGAGCGACTTGCACTTCGCTCAGCGTCGCGTGCAGCGGCAAGCTCGCGTTGGTGTCCGGCAGGAACAGGTGTGAATATTGGCCCCAGAACGCCTCGTATAGTTCTGAGAGGATCTCTGCACGCGTTGCTGGTGTGAATACATATTTTCGCGACCCCGGCATGGTCTCCAGGACAAATCTCAGATGCGAAAGCGGATCGGAGGGCATGCGCTCGCGCGAAGCGCCTGTCGGAAGGAACTTCGAGAAGGAAAACGAAAGCCCGGACATCGTCGACAGAGCAGCCTCAGCGTCGTAATTGCGGGTGGGATGAAGGAACTGAGTGCGTCGGCGACGCAGCTGATGGCTGCCAATAGCAGCGTCTTGGGCCTTGGGCGCGTCATGAACGAGCTGACTAATTTGGGATCTATCTCCTTTCGGAAGTCTTTGTTCTTTTTGCCTGCAACCTCGGTTTGAGGTGACTTTCAGAGCTTGGTGAGTTGACAAGATAGTAATTCCAAGGTGTCGCAATCCTTGGCGAGAACCAGCGCTTATGAAGTTACTGTAGTCGCTACTGCAGTGAACCAGTCGCATTTTGTGCCATGCAAGTTCCGGATGGGAGACTTCTGCTCAATTTCGCGTATCTACGTAAGAGTCATGAAAGCCGTGTAAGGAAGAGATGGAAGCCATCATTCAGTATATTACCAACAAGTCCTGTACGCCATTGCGACCTGAGAGGACCGCGCGAAGTCCTTGTAGTATTTGACGCGCAAGCAAAATCGACAGCATCCAACTCACGAAGAAATTCAGTAATTACAATGATCTCGAAGGCGACGAAGATGCGATTCATGGATGTTCACAGGCTTCACCGCATAGCCACGAATTATGGGGCTGACCGCGTAAGTGTAGCCAGGATCCTGCGTGTCTTCTGCAAATTCGCGTGTAATCATACCATGCGTTACCAAGAGTACAGCACTTACGGATGAGGCACGGAAAGGAAAGTTTGATATGACATATGCCGCATAGCCCAGATATAGGTCACCCCCTAGGACATAAAGTTCCTCCTGCAGATGCGCGAGTTTTATTGAGTTGCCAAGGACGCCAGATAGAAGAGCAAGGTGAGACTCGAAGTGACGAGGATCCGTAGCACATCAAATGAGGATCGTTAAAGAAGTGCAGAGACTTGCCGCCGCTTAAGTCACGACTCACCCCGAGTATTAGGGTGCTCTTGATGTTCAGGATGTTCAAGAAGATGACGTTGAACAGTCGCCAGAAAATCCAGAGTCAATGACAAGTTTGCGTGGATGTGATTCCGACCATTGCAGACAATTGAAGAACGTACTGACTTCCTGATTGCTTACAGTCACTTGCAGAAAAGGTGGCAGGCCCGCGCCCGCACTTTTTGCTGCACGTGGGGCGCGTCGACCAATGCCGTCGCCAGCGCAGTCGTCTGGATCGCGACGACGCCTAGGATTGGCCGCGGGCGCCTCGTGGCAGCAAAAACGCGACGCGCGGGCTTGCCAACTTTTCTGCAAGTGACTGTACCACAACTCAAGAGGGAAGGGAGATGAAGCGAGAAACGCGTAAAAAGTATAGAAGAGTGTTGTAGCGGGAGAATCAACCCAGATACTGCTGAAGCTGACAGTTGAAAGCAGAGAATAGCCATTATATCCCCCAAGGATGGACCAAGCATCGCCCATGGTCTGCGCATCCATCATCGGTGCAATGACGTCTCGGAGGGCTGAGAGAATTGTGCATGCTTTTCGGTGGTCTTCGGTATCGCACCCTGTGGTCTGTGTAGTGGAACGGAGAGAAATTGAGATATCTTTCCATATCTTACCCGTCATTGTCCAGAGAAAGACCTCTCGAACGGAGAACAATAGGTCTGCGAAGCGCACGAGATCCCCTCTAGTGCAGCATCGTCCTTTTGTGCGAGGCTTGTGAAGAAGTTGTTACGGAGGAATCAAGAGATAAGTGAACGAGTAACTCGCTGGACGGCACTCTACAATTATTTGGTAGAAGAAAGGATGGTGACGGTTCAAGGAATGAGGCTCGTGGGAAACGTGAAGGCGATGATAAACAGTGAGCAATAAACCGGCCGTTGCCGGATCCTCCTTCCTTCTCGCCGTCATGCAAGGTGTTGGACAGTGTATATATTATATGCCCCATATTCGTCGGACGATCAATCGCAAAGAAAATGCTCTTCTTGACGCAGCTTCCCTGGAATGCATCACTTCCTCCACAGATATAGCTACAACGTCGTGAACATTGACCACCCGCGGCCCATGACGGACGAGCAGCCGAGGTGAGTGTCGCGCCATGCGGTATCTGGGCGGACGGGCTTTGCGCGCTCGATAGGCGGCGCAGACGGCTCATCCCCTTTATGTCATGGAGTAGGGTCTTTGCGTGCGCTCGCGTCGTCGTCCTCCCTCCGCACAGAAAGTGGGCATAGGCTGACACTCCATCCCTCTCAGCTGGCTCTTCGCCGAGACCTTCAAGTACCTCTTCCTCCTCTTCACCGATGAGGACCGTTTGCCACTCGATCAGTGGGTGTTCAACACGGAGGCGCACCCGTTGCCCGTGTTCGAGTGGCGGGGGTGGGAGCGGGAGGCGTATGGGATTTAGGTTGGCCAATCGCTGACCTCGATGAGGTGTGGACGCGCCGGGGGCGCTGAGCGAGCCGGATCAGGATGGGGCGAGTCGGGAGAGACGCATGCACTGAAGAAAGCTTGAGGGAGGGAGAAATGGAGAAGCAATAACCACATCGCACCACGACAGTGAGTGCCGACCAGCATATCAGATTACTTACTGCTCTTTAATGGGACTTTGGACTCGGAATCTCCGCGGATACGTTCTTTCGCTCGTGGCAATAACTTATTCATCGTTCTTCTCTGATGTCTGAGACCGTTCGAGTTGCTTTGTGAGTGTTTGAGTCGCTTCCGCCTTCCATCTTCATCGATCCCTCCGAGTTGCTCTTCCTGTCCCGTTGTGGCCCTCGTCCTCACCAGCTGCTCCGCGGCTCTGCGCGAATGCGAGTGCGAGTGCGACGGACGCGCAGGGTTGTTTGGCTTTACTCAGGCTTCAGCGCAGGCGAGAGTACTGCATATCTGCCTTCCCAGCTTCTCTTGTGCCGAATCTCCTCGTCGAGCTTCTGCAACCTCTCCGCTGAACCTCGACCTTCCGTCCTCGTCGGCGCGCAGCATAACGCCACTAGTCGAAGGATGATGCGTGCCTTTCACATTCGGGTACGGCATCATCTCACTCGCTTCAGGTCGTCTTGGCGACTCCTACCTGGCCGCTGTCCCGCGGGCTTATCTGACGGTCAACTTACAGCAGGAAGCGCTACTGTTCTAAACCGCGGCTTCACTGGAGTGAAGTCCTAACCCCCGTCAGGATCTGCCTTTGGACCGTCTGTCTCTGACTTCGATCCTGATCCCTCGCATTTCTTCCTGACTGTTGCTACACAGCCCAACCACTTTCCGCGACTCCCCGCGGTCCCGCCCCATGGTCGCCTCCGCAGTTGTCGGCGGGGACCACAGAAGGGCGTCGGGGAAGATGTGCGCCACCGTAATCGTGTCGAGAAGGGCGAGTTCGTTGGGGTAGGCGGGCGACCTTCTGCATCTCCCCGCGCAGGGCTTCCTTCTCTTCTACAATCTCTACTCTGCTGGGTGAACGTCCAACATATCCGCACATGATATCGTGCGGGTGGCGCATATGCGGTCTATGTTTTTCGCTCGCCAATCGCACGGTATGGCTCGTCCGACCAGCATCTGTATGCCTTGTTCTCCACTTCCCGTTCCTCCCTCCCTCCCATGTCCGCCATTATGCTTGCATTCCGACCTCATCGCTGTGCGGAGGAGCCCAACATTGAGCGTGGCTTTTGGCCGGCCCCGCGGTGATGGTGGCACGCGCCGAGTGCCGTTGCACGGCTCAATAGACCGAAGCACGCTATATGACCGTGGTACTGCCCCAATATGCCGTACCACGCTTCATGTGCCGCAGCACCGTGGAATGAACGCGAAATGAATGCGGTACGTCGTGGATGGAACCCTCGGTCATCAGCGCTAACGCTCAACAAACTCTCCAGGGCTGGCTATCGTGGCTACCAGGGCGGTGGCGCCCTGTTCTAGCCATATAGCAGGATGGCAGAAGCACGCCTGGGTAACGGGGGCGAGTGAGACTTTTAAAGGCTGAGTGTGAGGGGAGACTCACTCACTATCGCCCCTTGCCTTCGCCCCCTTCGTCTCCTCACACCATCAGCCTCTCGACACGATCTTCACGATGTCTGTCGCACGCGCGATACTCAGCACGGGGCTCGTGGTCCTTGACCAAGTCGCATTCGGCGCCAGCGCCGCGCCCGGCATCTATCACACACCATGCGGCCCTACGGCGCGCTCTAGCTCACCGGGGCACTCACGACAAGTCAGTCCCTTCTCCTTCCCTTACCTACCTAACCACAGCAATACTGACCTCGTATCACAGACACAACGCACCCTCCTCTCCGCTCTCGCCCTCTTCGAGTGGCTCGCCGTCCTCGACCTCCAACACTCCGCCTACCACGGGCACTCGTCCCCCCTCGCCTTCCTCACGCACGCCTGCCAGACACGCTCTTATGCGGCCCCGGGCATTGCCGCGTGCGTCCTCGGCGTCCTGCTCGCCGCGCTCGGGGCGCTCATTCGTTGGGATGCCGGGGCCGTGAGCAGCGGAGTGCCACGCGTCTCGCGCGCGTCGCCGGTGCAGTCGAGGTGGCACACTTTCGCGCGGCATCCCGAGGAGGCGGGCGCGCTGCTCTTCGTCGCGGGCGCGGCGCTGACACATCTCACGGAGGGCGGAGTTCTCGTCGGGTGCACACCATCGTGGGAGACTGGGATGGGGAAGGCGGTAGCTGCACTTCTATGCGGGGCGTTGGCACTGAGAGCGAGCGCGGGTGAGGTTCGGATGCGGGAGCGGGAGATGCGGGTGGCGTTTGGGAGGCGATGGAGCTCGTACACGAGTGTCGTGCGGTGGAAGGTGATACCTGGGGTGTATTGATGATCTCTGTGTACAATTAGGGCGCGCTTGATTAACTCGAAGATACCCATAGCTAAAGGGATACGGACCTTCGGCTATAAATTTGAAGTTGTATGTTCCCTTCCAGTGCGGCGCATGGATTGTCAGTTCGAACCTGGGATGCGAGTGTAAAGATACAGCTGCGCATAAGAGGATGGGGATCCAATCGTCGCACCTCCGAAGCTTGATGATTGACATTGGGGAAAGGTTTCTCCTGGATTGTCAGTGGAAGTCACGCCGGTCGA
This sequence comes from Schizophyllum commune H4-8, assembly GCF_000143185.2. Taxonomy (NCBI): domain Eukaryota; kingdom Fungi; phylum Basidiomycota; class Agaricomycetes; order Agaricales; family Schizophyllaceae; genus Schizophyllum; species Schizophyllum commune. The sequence continues at coordinate 66,301 of NW_026089554.1, read as the reverse complement.
TCGAGAAACGACGTTGAAGGTTCGAACTCAGGATGTTATCAATACTAGGCAGATGCATAGCCTCAGTCGTATCCGTATACACAACTTTGCACCAACCAGCTCCCTACTTAATCGGCTTCTTGGCGGGCTGCGTCAGGTAGCCTCGCAGCTCCTCCAGGCTGAAGATGGCTATCGACATACACATAGCAGACCAAACACACCAAATAGGGCACGGGGCCGAAGGACACTCATGATCGACGCGTGTGGTACGCTTGGTCCTGCGGTGGAGACCCTGGTTATCGGAGAAACGCGTGGTCAGGAAACAGGCGTGCAGGCATTCGGGCGGCGAGACGCCAATCACCGGGCGTATGGCGTAGAAGGTGCCACTCCGGTCGAGCTGGCAAGGACCGTCAGCTAGGTGGACAGCTCCAGGAGGGCAGCACCACTTACAATGGGCCCTGATATCACCTTGACCCGAACGCCCACATACTTGGAGTCACCGCCTTTGACCCTGACTTCATCCTGTCAACGACCTACATTAGCTCGAAAGAAAGAGACATCAATGGCGGATTAGCAAGGCGGCGTAAGGGTGCGATTGAGGACGGAAGCCAGCGGTCATCACTAGACTACGCTAATTTCGGGGAAAATCGAATCACTTACCCCTGGCTTGAGCTCCTACATGGCGAGGAAGCCAAACAACGCCAGCAGAAGCGCCAGCGAGGCAGATATGTGTCGCCGCAGAGTGATTCATCGAGAAGAAATGAGGTTAGCATAAAGAGCAACGATGAGTGCGTGAGGAAGAGGAATAAGTCGGACTTCTAAAGACTCTCTTTTCAATGTTCTCGATAGGGTAAGGATGCGGCATGGCGAGGAGAAAGTGAGACCTGCTAGAACTCTGGCTGACACCGCAGAATTCACTTATATCTCTCGCCATTGAGGTATAGCGTGGCGTCCGAGGTCCATGCACCGACTTTCTCGAGACGCTAGAGAATACTCGGATGCGCTTCGTGGGTCTTCGCTGCGCTCTTTTCGCGTCAAAGCTTCGACTCAAGATATAAGCTCTATTGTCCTATTGTCCTCGATTTCTTCCTAGTGAATAACATGCAGGACGAGACCATTCGACCAGCTCTCGTCGCAATAGAAGACCGCGTCGCACGGTCCTGTCAATTGTTCACTCGGCTCGATAGTCTCCTCACAGTGAGTGAACACAGCCTCAATTACTGAGCACCGAGTTCGAGAGCTCGATGATCTGTCGTACCAAGCATCCTTGTCGAAAGAGGAACACCGGCGAAAGCAAGAAGGGCGTGGGAAGAGAAATCCAGTTCTGACGGAATCAAACACGGATCAAACCATCGGCGGTTGCCGATTCATCCTTGCTTCTCACCGTCACGTACCGCACAATGCAATCCTCCTTTTGGCTTATCCCTTGCCACTGGTCACGCGCTGCCTTCAGTTCTCGAACTTTTGGTACTCCGAACTCAAGGACACAGCACAGGGTGCGCGCATGGTCGACGCCCTGGCAGGCCAAGCGCCCAGCGCCCAACCTGCGTCGCACGAGTTGCGCAAGGCAGTTTTGTACTTTCCGGACCTGGTGCAGTTCATTCTTCGTTGCTTTGAGAGACGCCGCGAATAAGCCAAATATGCTTAGCATGGCGACGACAATGATCTATTCGTCGCTTCAAGCAAACACCCAATCGTGCTCATAGAATCGTCGCCCTGGTGGGTCTGAAGGACTTTACTTTCCGTCCATTATCTCGCTGCGGGACATCACGCCGGTCAAGCGTCTACCGAACCCGTCATCTGATAGCTTGATCAAGCGCCGCCGAGCGCTCAATGACACCCACCCTTACCACCTTCATCGCCGGGCGCTTACACTCCCTCAGGTACCTGATCTCGGCGATTCCTCTGAGCCTCATGGATCCCATCCCGCGCGTGAACAGTCCGAACTCCTGCATCAACATGCCGAAGCCCTTCCTTCTGTACCGCTGCGGGCCAAGGTCCGGTGCTTCTTCAAACCTCTTTAATGCTCGCGGCCCTTTTCGTCGTCTCTTTCCGAACACTGTTGAAAACCCTCTGTGGGTGCCTTTCAATGGAAACCCCGGATCCGTGCACGCCCACGCTCCCATTGAGCACTGAACTCTGATGCGCAGAAGCCCGCTCCTGCGGGGCGCACTGTACTCAGCCCGACCCTTTCGCAGCCAAGCGCCACCACGATAGATCGCCCGGCATCACGAGAGCGAGTGATGCTATGCAGCGGGGCGGTCAAACGCGTACACAGCGCTCGCCCGCCAGAGCCGGAGCTAGGTATGCATTCACTCCTGGTCGCGTGTACTCATTACTGATCGCGCGCATTACTAGCTGCTGATGCCCATAGATAAGGCGCGCGTATGTGCCCTGGGCGAAGGTGCTGCCTCTGCTGCTGCTTGTCTGACGCCAGCGTCCTGTCGGTCGTTTCTGCGCACAGGGAAGACACGAACGATGGACGACGGCGCGATACCCTACGTCGGGAATCCGGAGCCGGCGTTTGGGCCTTGGTTCATCGTTGTGATCCTTTCGTGGACGCTATGGGGCGTGCTTACGCTGCAGGTGGTCAATTACTACTACGCGTACGTGTCGACCTTTTCAGGCCCGAGATAGAGGGTTACCGACGTCTACAGGTACAAGAGGGATCGAGTGCTGCTGAAGTGGCTGGTACGTAGGTTGGTCCGTTGCACGCGCCCCTCGTTCACTTGAGGCTCGCAGGTGGCGATTGTCTGGTACGCACGGAAGTGAATAACACTGGTGATGGTCTAATCGTCGGACTTCAGGCTGGCAGATACGGCGCACAAGATCATTCTTCTGACCGGAGGTGCGAACTCATTGCCTACCCACGATTCGTACTGAATATCACCTGTAGTATACAGATGCCTCGTCGCGAACTTGTACGCTATGCTTCCTCTTACTCGACCGATCTGGCCGATATTCTTTCAGCGGCTACCTGAGTCCTGTCAAGGATGTATCCCTCATAAGCGTACGTCTATGCCCCTCCCTTACGCCTTCTTTGTTATTCCAAACCTCTGCTCTCCACTAGGGCGAGACCGCACCCCGCGTCTTCGTCACCATCCTCGTGCAGGGATTCTGCTTCTCGCGCGTGTATATCTTTGCGCGACGCACTTACTCAGGTGAGTACGAGCATTCTTAAATAGAGTGGCCACTCACATCTCCTTCCGTATAGCTTTACTAAGCGCGGTGGTCCCCGCCGTCTATGTGAGTATCCCCAATGTCAAAATTTGCCTCGTTACTGACCAATCCACGCCGGCAGGTCCTATCCGTACTCCTACAGCTCGGTGAGCCCCTCGCCTGCGAGTATCACGATACAGCGCACTAAGACAACATCTGTAGGCTTCACAATCGGTGCGTGCGCTGCCAGTTTCGGCAGGAACCTATGCTAACGACGAGTCCTTCAGCCTGCCTGATAGTCACGTAGGTCCCCGTCCGCGACCCCTCGATACCTCTGACGATCTCTCTCAGGTTTACCGCCGACGACTTCGCTGACTTCGCATCGAAGACGATGTCGGTGAGATACAGATCTCCTTCGCGCCACTGTATCTAGCCGCTGAAGAAATGCACGTGCTCGTAGATCTCTGCACCAGGCTATCTGAGCACGGCACTCGGGACCGACATCATCATGGCGAGCTTGATGACCTTCTTCCTGTACCAAGAGTACCGCAGGGGGCATTACGACGGGTACGCCTTCCTTGGATGCAAGAGATTGGAATGCTGATCCTCGTACTAGCAGGACGAGCAGCATGCTACGCCGCCTCTGCATCTTCTCCGTCAACACAGGGACGTGGACGGCCGTGTTCGCCATTGCTACGCTCATCTTGGTATGCGCAGCCCTCTCTCCCATAACTTCCGAACACATTGACCAATGAATTTTCAAGTACGAGCTGCGCCCGCTCGACAACTACTGGGCGATCTTCGACTTCGGCGTCTGCGGCGTCTATAGCAACACCCTTCTCGCCAACCTCAACGCGCGGAACTACGCGAGGGGAGACGAGACGGTGACGTTCACCTTCGACAAAACTGGATCACCCAATAAGACCGGGTCGCCCGGGCGCGGACTACCTCCCTTGAGTACTGGCGATACGACCACGATGGGATATTCTGGGTATGCGACGGGGGAGACGCGGTTCACGAGTAGTGGGCGGACGGACGAGTCGGTGACGCCGAGGGACTTGGGGACCTTCGTGACGGCGAAGGAGGAGCTGAACTCGCCGACGAGTAAAGAGGGGAGTGTACGTGCGGGGAGCAGCTTTCCGTCCCTGAGCGGTTGAGCTGATATATCTCCTCTGCAGGATGACATTGTATAACACCGCTGTGACCAGGACGAACGCGAGGTGGCGAAGGGTATGTAGTGGGTAAAGTGTACTAAGTAGCTTGAGGACCTTCGATAATTCTAATCACGCTCTCCATGCTTCGTCTTCTCATGAACTCGATTGTACACCCGAGGTGGCCTAGGTCTTGGATGGCGTCTGCAAAGGAGCTGAGGCTCTGGTCGGGGTGAACGCCGCTCGTGACGGCGGCCCGAAATACCCGAGTTCCATTTGTGACTTTCTAGCCGCACCTCTCTTCCGCCCACCATCCCCCTTTCCGTTGATGCACCTTTCGATTCTATATACTACCATGAACAACATACCATCCCTCTTCACCAGAACCCCACCATGAACATCTTAGTGCCTCATCCGAGGCAGTACAGGCGCTCCCGCCAATTGAGCAACCTCGACGCGTTCCATCACGACAGTTATGACCCTTTCCAACAGTCCCATTTTCCTGGGACTCCTATCTAATCAAGGTCATTGCGATTGGGCTTGGGAGCTATTGCGCAAGGACGCAAGCAACGAACTCAGAGGTGCGTGTCATCGTGCAGCTTGGCTCGTTGCTGCCGCTGACCGACTTTCCCTTCACGCAGACGGTCCATCATCTTCATTATGAGCAAACGACGCGCTTCATCTCTTCCGTGCCCTCCACGCCCTTGCAAGAACCTCTTCCGAGGCACGAACCGGCCTCGCGCGTATCACCATCCATCAACGCCATCCCGAGATCTATGAACTGCCAATGCCCCGCGCGTCGCAGGTCAATGACACACATCTGAGCGCCCGTGCTAGCCGCCGAAGACCCTACATAAGTCGCGGAGCGTGGCCAACGCGCCTCTCGTCCTACAGGCCGTGCTCACGCCCTCACGATCGAGCCCGACAATGGCTACTGCCGCGCCTCCCGCAGTCGCAATCTCGGACGTGCGCACGTCTTTGGGTCCAATACTGATTGCGTCCGTCCTCGCTTGGGTGCTGTGGGGGATGCTTACAATGCAAGTGATACGGTACTACCTCTCGTGCGTCTTTTTTATCGATGCAGCTTCCCCGTGCTCACCCCAGTCGCCAGATACAAGCGAGACCATACATTCGTCAAGTGGATCGTGAGTCCTGGAAAGCGTTGACCTGATGTTGAGTTCACCTCGTCGCGCGTAGGTCGGCATTGTCTGGTACGGTTTATGCTCATCTCAGCCCCTCACGAGACCCGTACTCATCGGACTCAGGTTTCTCGACCTGTCCCACGCGATCATCCTCTTTCGCGGGAGTACGTCTTTCCTCTACCCGCTTCTCAACGCCCCTTGAGCTAACAATCTTTCCAGTCTATCAATGCCTCGTCAACGACTTGTGCGTTCCGCCCTCTTATGGACCGTGATGGAGGCGCTCCCATGTATTGACTGCGATCTCCTGCAGCGGTCAAGTGGTATCTCTCGACAGAGCCCGGTCAGTGGCGTTGTTCAAGCAGTATACTATTGATCGCTGAATGCGCTCCGCAGCGTGATGGTGGGCAGCCGCGCGTCAGCATCCTCATCGTGGGAGAAGTTCTTGACGATACTCCTCAGGGCGAGATGCCGCCGCGGATGCTGGTCACGATCATCGTGCAGGGGTTCTGCTTTTGGAGGATATGGAAGCGTTAGTTCAGCCTGCGAATCTGACATGCATCAGGCTGACGTCGGCGGACCAGTTTATCGTAGCTATATTCCGATCGTGCTATATGTGAGTATATGCCACGCACTTCGTTGTTGCATACGATGCCAATGCTGTTTTTATGTAGGTTGTCACTTCCCTGCTGCAGATCAGTGAGTAGCAGCATTCGCCGTTGCCCTTCTTCCGCTGATGGCCTCGCAGTCTTCACCATAAGTACGCCTTGACAATAGACATCCCTCTCGCCGTTGCTGACGATGTGGCCAGTCTACCTGATGGGCTCGTGAGTCTGTCTCTAGATGTTCCCTTGCACCTTGTTCACCTCCTCACTAGATTCGGCGCTGTCCCCGCTGCACGAAGGCTCTTCTTCCTCAACGTGAGAAAACAACCGTTACCAACATCTACTCTCTGACCGACCTGTAGCTCTCCGGCTTCGGATACCTTGCGGCGGTTCTCGTCGCCGACGTCACGATGGCGGGTATGTTAACTACCTTGCTGTACAAGCAGCACCAGGAGACGCCGTATCAGAAGTATGTTGACGGGATACTGTCATACGGTCCGCAGTGACTAACAAATGTCCCTATCAGAACGAGCGAGATGCTCCGCCGACTGTTCTACTTCTCCATCAACACGGGCACCTGGACCGCCGTATTCGCTGTTGCGGCCATCATCCTGGTGAGTACCGGCAGCCCAAGCTCCCCCCGTGCTATCGACCGAACGGTGCGCTGACTTATGCTACCCAGTCCAAACACCCCCTCGGCACGTACTACTGGGCCATCTTCGACCTCGGTGTCTGCGGCATCTATAGCAACACGCTCCTCGTCAACCTCAACGGGCGCGACTATGTCGTAGGCGAGCAGGCCGTCGCCCTCTCCTTCTACAAGTCCACGGGCGACTCGAGTCGGACGGCGCGTGGATCGGGGTCGCGTGGGCATCGGCGCTCTGGGTCGGCGGCGGTGGAGGATGTGTCGGTGTTCGAGGCGGCGAAGCGGTCGCAGGTGAGTGGATGCATGCTGTCGAAGGGCGATAGCTGATGGAATGGCCTTGACAGATCTCGGACGTTTGAAGGTCGCTGGCGGCTGGCCACATATCTATAGCGCCTTGACTGTACTCATGTGTGTATTATCGAATGGCTTTTCGAAGAGCTCGTCCAAGCTCTGATTCGAACTCGGGGTCTTCCTAACTCAGCACAATGGCGATTCGGCAGATCAATGCCCTCGATGATGCGGGACCTCTTCCTCTGGTGTTCGTATTTGTTCGACGAGACTAGGGACCTGAACCCTTCGACCCGCGATGTCTTCTGCTGCCCAAAGGAAAGACACCCGTGAGCCCTCTCGGAATACAGCGCTGATGCGCTGGCCCGCTCTCAGGTACCGGTCTCCTTGAAGGCGATCCCAGCGGCCGCACCATCGTGTCCTCGGATAGACGCGACTTGCCTATGTATATCTACCTCCGCAGATCGTTGTCCCTGAGCCCGCCACCTCTTTAGCGGCGCCAAATGCCTCTTGACGGTCGTGCCTGAAGCCACAGTCGTGTGCATGTGAGTTGTGCACGTTCGTCGCGCTCGTCTCCGAGGAATGAGTGGCCTCTGAACATGCCCGCAGGCTTTGACTCTCATCCGACCCATCGGTGGTAGTATTATACTTGGAGATGAGACGCTTCCGCAGGCGCAGCATCCGTCGTCGCTGGCTTCCTCACCGCCAATATAAGGCCTGTCATGGCACCAGATTGCTGCAGTCTTGACATCGTTCCTTTGAGCCTAGCGCTCCCTTCCTTCCCTCGTTCTACCCTTTCCATTCTTCGTTCATACCAACATGGAGTCATTCATCGCCATTCTCGCTGCCTTCGCCTCCCTCGTTTCCGCCCACATGGAGATGACAGACCCTGCCCCTTTGCGCTCGAAGTACAACCCGAACACTGACTCGAACCTCATCGACTACTCGATGACGAGCCCGCTCGACTCGACCGGCGCGAACTTCCCGTGCAAGGGCTACCTGTCCGACAGCACCGGGAAGGAGTCTGTCGCGACGTGGGCTGCCGGCTCGTCCCAGAGTGTCACGTACGTCGATATCGATTCATGACTGGGCGCATCCATGCTCATCTTCTATCCAGTCTGCAGGGCAGCGCGATTCACGAGGGCGGCTCATGCCAGCTCTCCATCTCCGAGGACGGTGGCTCTACCTTTAAGGTCGTCAAGTCCTTCATCGGCAACTGCCCGTCCAGCACTGGACCAGTCACTATGGACTTCACCGTCCCCTCGGACGTCGCGAGCGGCGACGTCGTCTTTGCTTGGTCTTGGAATAACCGCGTCGGCAATCGGGAGTTCTACATGAACTGGTGCGTATAGCTAGCGGTACACCTTGACATGTTAGGGAATACTCAACGTCCTTCAGCGCGATCGTCACCATCGACAACGGCGGCTCCGGCCTCAGCGCCTACCCGGACATGCTCGTCGCGCAGCTCAGCGGCATCAACACATGCACCATCGCCGAGGGCGTCGACGTCGATTACCCGAACCCGGGGACGCAGGTCCAGCGCGCGGATGGCGACGCCAACATCGGCGCGCCTACTGGTGACTGCGGCGCGACTTCGACTTCGCCGTCTACGTCGGCCGCCGGCACGACCTCCGCTCCTGCTTCTACTTCTGTCGCTGCCTCTACTTCCGTCGCTGCTTCGACCTCTAGCGCGGCCTCGGCCAACTCCAGCGTATCGGTCAGCACCAGCGCTCCCGCAAGCTCCAGTCCTCCGACTACGACCGGCGCGCAGGCCACGACCAGTGCTCAGGCCACAACCAGCGCACCCGCGACGACCTCTGCAGTGTCTACCAGTAGTGCGGCGGCGACGACGAGCGCGGCGTCGGGCACATGCACGGAGGGCGAAATCCGCTGCGATAGCGAGACGACGTGGTCGGAGTGCGGGTCGGGCTACTGGCAGAGCATGGGAAGTGTCCCGGGAGGTATGGCATGCCGCGACGGTCAGATTGTCGTTGCGCGCAAGCGCGGCTTTCAGAGCCACAAGCGCCACTGGCAAAGCCGTGCATTCTGAGGGTTGTTTTGACTTTCATGGCGTATTCGCCAGCTTACGCCTTTCGAAGCCGCAATCGATCCCTATTTATTCAATATTACATATTTGGTTCTTTGAACTGTCTGAGCCGAGCGTATCCTCTGGGCGATATTGACCACGTAGCCCGCAGTTCGATGCTCGACTTTTGCCTGCAGTGACCGTGAGATGATACCGGGAAATGCCGTATGAGCGGCCAGATCATGACCGTGACGCGAACGCGGCTTGCGTCCTAACTCAATCGCCGCTGTCTCAAGGCAAGTCAATTTTCATTCTAGCGCAATGAATTTCTGGAAACCCTTGGCTCTGATCAGGTCATATACGGGACCCGGAAGCATCGCGCGACCAGAGCTGGTGTTGCGTGATACTCGTACAAGGTGAGCGCGTCCGTGTCCTGGACATTGCCCTATACCAGCTCTAATGCATATGCAGGGCATTGTGTCGCCTCCTAGCTTTTGCTCATGACAGATCCACTAGGAGCCATCTCAGAGCAATCGGACGGTGTCGGGCATGCGTTCGAATCACTGAGTCTCAAGGACGATGGTGTCGTCCAGCAATTGCGTTCTTCCTCCGGGCACAATTTCCAACCGGCCATCGGCAAACTGTCTAGCGATGTTCTGTCGGAGATCTTCTCCTTCGTCTGCGATGACTGCATACTGACTTCTCGCACGTCGACTCCGGTGGTCCTACCGCACGTCTCTCGCTTCTGGCGCGCACTTGCCCTGGGATGTCCCACCTTATGGTCCTCGATTCATATCGGAGATTGCCCCTACATCGTGATGGATGGGGAAAGAGCCATTTTCCTAGACAGGGTTGCACGAGCCGTGCACATGTATCTAGCTCGCTCGAACTCGGTACCTATCGACTTCGAATGTCGCTACCTCTATGCTACCGCCAAGGATCTGCGCTCCGCCATCGGGTTCATCGTCGATCACAGCTTGCGCTGGCGACGTATAAGCATTTCCGCGGACCTGCTCCAGTTTCTAGACGGCGCTCGAGGGCACCTCCCGCTGCTTGAGAGTGCCGAAGTTATGGACGCCGACTGTGGGGATATTCCTTCGGGATTCGACCTCTTCTCTGACTCGCCGCGCCTGAAGCGATGGCGGTGTGACTACAGCCTATCCCGCATTGTGTTGCCGTGGGCACAACTTGAGGACGTCGCTTTCAGGATCGACTGCAGACCTGGGCTTGCGCCTGTCAATTCCCAGCTATGTCGCTTACGAAAGGCGGTCGTCAACGATGGGAACTTCAGTGACACAGAGCACCAACCTGACATCATACGGCCACCGACGCTCGTCGAATTGACCGTCCAATCCATGTTAAGCCCCACCATTGGTTTGGTCCCCAGAAATCCAGCGCGCTTCCTCGACAAATGCACCTTCGATCACCTTCGATCCCTCTCTATTCGACCAGATGGAACGGTGGACGCAACCAAGTTCGGCAATATCAGTTGGTCCCACGTGGGATTCATGCGGATGGTCGAGCGCTCGCAGCTCGGCCATACGCTGCGCAGACTAGTGCTTCATCGTGTCATGCTGTCTATAGTTGAGCTGCTGGAGGTCCTGCGTGCACTTCCTTGCCTCAAGTGTCTCGATGTACGGGATCCAGTTCCCGCCAGCTCGGCCGAAGTCGCGGCCTGCGGAGTACCGCTTTCCACAGGACGACTCCTCGAGGCACTGACCGACAAACATGCCGAGAGATCGGAGGTTATCGTGCCTCATCTACAACGCCTGACTCTTCATGGCCAAATGGCAACCAATGATGCAACGGTCATAGGGTTGGTCCAGTCGCGGCCAAGCTTGATCGACCTCGTCCTACAGTTCACCGACTCGGCAGGCTTTGCGCGACCGAGCCCGCTAAGCGAGGTAGCGCAGGCCATTCTGTCGGAGATGATGAATTGGAGGCGCTGCTTGGGAGCGACGGCGCTCGGCGGCATGCCATTTGTCGCGCAGACGGTGGCGAAGTCGATGGGACCAGTCTCTTGGTAGAGGAAAGACGCATCAGCGACTTGAGAAGGTACGTGATATCCGCCGCTTTGTAAAGACATACATCTGATAGCGCCGCGCACCTAGCATTCATATCTATGTTACATATTCATCCCAAAGCCACCACAAACTGTCGACCCGCCTCCATTCTCAGATTCTAGCCCAAATTAACGTTACTTTGGTCTCGCAGCGTGGCCAGGGACTTAGCCGACCGTTTCAGCGAAAAGTTTGTCTTCTCCGGCATGTCGACTTTGTCCGCTGTTTGTCCGCGCTGCTTGATACTTCATTTATTGCCTTTTGAAGGAACTTTGCTCGTTTGCTGACGCTCGGTTAGTTTGTTGTGACATCCTACGAGCTGCCCTTTGCTGGCTGCCTCCGCTATATAATGCCCTCTCACATTTTCCACCTACACCAGACTCGCTCACCTCCGCATCCCTCCTCTTGCCCTCAGCTACACCTCAGACGTGCAGCCGCTGTCGCATTCAAGCTCAACGCTAACCTTCACTCCCGATCCCTACAAAATGGTGCGTCGTCGCCCCTCGCTCGTTGACTTGTCCGATGCCAATGATATATCACAGTCTGTCATCCCCAGAGGCGCCTGGATCGTCGTCACCAGCGGCCCGCACAGCGGATGGCGCGGACGCGTTGAATGCGCCGTCGGCACGAGCGTACGTAGCTTCAACCCTTGTCTTCGATTTCCCTTCTCACCCTGCGCATACAGTACGACCTCGCTTACCAAGTGCAGTTCAAGCATATTGACCAAGACGGGTGGATCACGCTCGCCATACCTGCTCGCTGGGTCCGATGCGAATGATCCCCAATTGTGCGACGCGACAATGGCCATCTATTCTGGCAAACGCGGGGGGCCAAAATCCGCGGTATAGGCTATCAATTTCTGCATGTACATCACACCGTCTACCATAAGTAATCAAGCGCTCCGAAGACCCTATTACTATTCCTTCTTCCATCTGATATGTACCCGGGAAATTGTATCACCTTGGACAACAGCAACCGTCCTGATGAGGGAGATGCCGTGAGCTCGCGCAATCCCCTCCAGCCCCCTTCCTGTATCAGAGCTCCAGACTGACGCGCTGCGCGGCCATTTGAATGCGCACAAAGTCCAACTTCTGGAGGCGAATGTTCCTTAGCCGGAGCACCCGAAGGCCTTGGCGAAAGCCCGAGCGCTCCGCCAGATCTACAAATGAATCGCTCCGCCACCCAGATACACCAGATTGATATTGAAAGGTGTGAGGACGAACCTCTACAGAGAGGACGCGCAAGTTGGGCGAGAAGGTGCTGCCGTGCATAATGAAGTCCGGGTCGGTGCGCGTGCAAACAACTCGGATTTCCTCGAGGGATGCAGGCCAGACAATGCTGCCTTTCTCCACGAGCGACCATATGTGCAAATATGGGGGTGTATTCTTGATGCGGACCGCGACGCGTCGCAGCGAAGCCATTCGTGGCGCCAAGGACGTCAGCCACAGCGGATATTCACCGTCTACTGTAAAGTCGAGATCCGTTAGCTGCGCCCACGGGAGGGCCAGCTGCTCTGTCCTCGTGTATTCAGAGTCCCATCTCGTAAGGCGTGGAGAGCAAGCGAGGACATCAAGCGCCTCGCTGCAGCCTTCGAACTGTTCGTCGATGATCCTCACGCTCTTGAGAAGCGGCAAGCGGCCGCGCGCGGCCAACAGGGCGGGAAGCGTGCGTGTTCGAGTGAGAATGCTGCGCCAGCGCGTGGAATGGGGTAATAGGGAGTGGATGATGGCCTTGAAGTCAACGGCGAAAGTGCCGGACAGATAACATATATCGAGCGGAGCCGAGCATGACCGCGCAAGATACAATTTGAGCAGTCGCGCGAGGCCCTCCGGGTCCGTCCAATTGTGGTCCGCCGAGCTCAAGATTCGGATTCCCGACCATAGGACAGGATAGCTGAGTGCTACCGCCCGCCAGGATCGAGAGACGTGGGATAAAGCCATAGGGGTCGACGTAGAAGCGGTGATCTCGCTCGTGGAACAGGCGAACGCAAATATCTCGAATAGGACATCATCTGGATAAGATTGGCACGAGAGGACCGCCCCGGTGTGTCCCATGCCAACTGAATCAGAGACTTCCGGACTTGCGACGCGCTCTTCTCCGCCAATGTCCTGCCCGTTCATCTCGATGGTCATGTCGCTTGCGGAGAGCGATATCGGAGTTAAGTAGGGGGCTGTGAATATTCAGTTCGCATACACAGCGGATTTTGTCAAGTAGCTCACTACTGTGCTTGCAGACTACGCACTCTTGAGTCAAATCGAACGACTGGACGCTATTCACCCATCCAGTAATCGAACGTGGTAAACAGCCAGAGGATATACCAGGCCTGACACGTATGAGAGGTTACGAGAAATGTGGCGATAAGTACTCTTGATCGTGCGCGAGAGCTATCAGTTTGGAGACGCTGAATCTGAAAACAACTTGAGAGTATGAACCAGAAGCGCGAGGTGTGCATCGAGGGAATTGCTTCGCAGGCGGCGATTGCCGTACGATTTTCACGCGACACCCGGCAATCACCGAGACGCTGTTCGGTCACGCCGCGCGACCTGCATTGCACTTTCATCTTCCGTCTTAGATATTGTTTCTTGAATGTAGGGGACTCTCTCAGGTGCTATCCTCATGCCAGAGCGCTGGCTGTACCACGATGGCATGTTTGATTTCTGGTCCAGGCAGCTGTAAGTCCGTTCGATCGCCCTGAACCGCACCGCTGACTTTGTGGCAGATATACGATAGATAACCTGGCACTATGTAAACGTTACTATTAACTGCAAGTACCGCAGAGCTCGATGACGGTTGGCCGTCAGGCTGGTCTTCGCTACCATCCCCTCTTGTGTCCCCTCCGATCGCTTCGGAACTCCGCCTAAAGGGTGTTTACTCGCTAGACCTTCTACTCAATTCGCTCGAATATGGACATAGGGACGGCGCATGGAGAGGTCATGGCTGTCCATCTTAACGCGGATGGTTCAATATGCTTTGACCCGGCCCACTAGTTGTTCCCACATCATCGAAGCCTGTCCTGACCTATCCATTGTTCGACCAAGGGCGGAACAATAGCACCAGCGAGGGTAATTATGCACCCATGTGAAGTGGTCCATTCCAGAAGGCTGCATATAAGTATTGCGAGGAGTCTGACCATCCTGCATCGATCTCGCGACTCAAGAACAGGAATGTCTCGTCGCTCACTTTCGCGCTTAGCACCCGATGACGAAGACCTGCGCGATACTCCCTGGAATACACAAGGTATGCCATGCTACCGTATTGGCTGCTTCACGCAACTGCCTGGACACGGACTCACGCACCAGCAGAAGTCGGCTCTCTTTCTCCAGCGGAGCTTAATGCTCGCACCTCAGCCCGGCGCACGGCAGGACCGTCCGCTGTATACTGGCCAGCGTCACCAACCATCTCTAGCTCCACGACGGCGGGATCATCCGCTGCATACTCGCCGGCGTCGCCAAGCGTCTCGAGCTCTACAACGGCAGGACCGTCCGCGGTGTACCGGCCGACATCACCGAGCGCTTCGAGTTCTACGACCGCCGTCTCTTCGACATACGGAACCAGACGCACCTACAACGTACCGAGAGGCTCTCCGCCTCTGACGCGCACTCCCACCTCCTCGTCCTATCGCCAGGCGTCGTCAAGGGCTGGTACAGATGCGGCCGGCGCAAGCAGCCTCCGACTCGCACCAGATTTCGACAGTGTAAGCTCTGGGGGAATCAGCAGATTTGTTCCCGATGATATGCCCTATCGTGTCCCCTCAAGTCAAGATATGGGCGAATTGTCGGCTAGCAACTTGATGCGCCACAATGCTGCTGCTGCTGCCAGACACTCGTCTTCATCCTCCCGTAGACAGGAACCTCAAGTAGTCTCACCGACGGACCCTAATTATCTCGTCTTCCATTATCTCATCGAGCGCAAGATCATCGACTTAAGAACGAAGGACGACACGTTGCAGATGGTCTACAAGGAACACGACGGCTACAAGCTCCACCGTGAGAGACGGATGCCTACGGGTACGCAGGCCTACTCTAGCGCCAGCGAACCCCAGATCCCGATGACCGTCACCCGTATCGAGCTCGTTTTCCACCCTTTCCTTCCAGTTTCCTGCCATGACGACCCAGTCGAGAAGATCGCCAGCGTCGTACGCAAATATCATCTACCCATCCAGGAGCTCATCATCCGGGTTTTCAGCCATAGGAACCGGCGGGAGGAGCCTGAGATCTCCGACCCTGGCCGCCCACGCTTAGGCTTCAAAACACTCAAGCGTTTGTGGGTGATCGGCGAGGGACTTGGTCTGAGGCGGCTTTTTGAGCAGATCGTGGACGCGCAGGCCTGGGAAGTGAGGTGGCAGAGGGACGGCGGCGTAAAGAACCCCGTTCAAGTGGAGGAGATCTACTTGAAGAGCACGTTCGCTGGCACTGAAGAAACGAAGGGTTTGCAAGAGTACGTGAAGCTGAAGTTGCCTGGGACGACATTTGTGATTCAAGGTAGCTAAACTCGAGATACTGAGTCGTACGAGCTGGTCTCGGCGATACGATTGTAATCTGTCTTTCGAATATGTAGTCGTAAGAGACTCACTGGCATCATATGTTGTCTGTAAAGTCAGTGCAGTCCATACAACGGCCGGCAAAATTCACGAGCTCAATAACTCGCCGAGTCGCGCCCGGTGTATCATGCCATCCTTTCGAACGCAACTTTCCCCAGTAATATCTTCTCCGCGTGATTGGGGCCCACCAGAGACGCGACCGAGGCGCATGTCTTCTGCCTCAGTTGGGTGTGCCAGCATGAGGTGCCGAATCGGACATTGCCGGAGGCCTAGAACGGTGACGCTGCGTGACCATTGCCTTTGTCCTGCCCTCGCCAGCTTTCCGTCCTGATCTTCCTCGTCGAATGACTAGAGATTTTGCATCAAAGGTCGATACTGACCTGAATCTGCTGCTTGCTGATATCGCTGTGGCTCACGGACGGAGTGCCTGACTCTCGAGGGCCTTCATCCCCAACGTCGTCGTATGTTACATCAGTTGCATGCTTGCGCATGGAACTGATGCTTCTCATAGGCCATCGCTCAATGAACGACTTTTCTGAGGCGCCTGCCGGTAGTACCGGCGGCATGACTTCGCAATGTCTTCCAGATGGACTCTTGATCGATCTCTGCGGTGACTCGGATGCCCATCCTAGAAATCCGGAGTCTAACAAAGGTCCCCTCATTCTGCAAGGCTTTCCCTTTGATGTCCTACTCGAAGTATTCGCCTTAGTCTACGCCAGCCACGAGTTAACCTCCCACACGTCAACCCCGTTGTCATTATCGCATGTGTGCCGCTCGTGGCGAGCCGCCGCACTCAGCTATCCTTCACTTTGGTCCACTATACGCGTACACCACGAGACTGCTCCAGATGGCCTAACCATGTTGGCTATCGCATACTTGCTCGACCTTTACCTTGTACGATCGCGCACCGCCCCGCTCGACATCTGCTGGATCGCCCATGACAGCTTGGCGGCCGTCTTCTGCGCTCTTCTCCCGCATAGCTCGCGCTGGCGCAGCCTCAATATCATCTCGCGCATTCTTCCCGCTATATCTGGCGCACGCCCCCAGATGCCGCTACTAGAGAGCACGAGAGTTGAAGGGCAGTGGTATTGGAGCTGGACCACCGTGCGCGATGCGTTCTCAGCCGTCCCACGTCTCGGGTCTTGGGCATGTAACTGCCCGAAGACGAATGAGCTGGCTCTACCCTGGGCGCAGCTCACGGACGTCGAGTTCAAGGTGCTGGGCAGCGAGTGCTTGTCGTGGCTCCCGTCGTTCATACCACAGATGACATCTTTGCGCCGGGCCGTCCTTCGCATGGAAGGCATAGCTGAGAACCCGCGCGTGCGATCTTCGGCGCTCAAGGGCAGCACAGTGTGGCCGCCCTCGCTCCGGGAAGTGGAATTCGACCTGACGGACGCCGCACCAGGGGTCATCATGCACTCCAGCACTTTATCGCCTCGTTTGCGCGTCTTCAGCGTAAAGATTGACTCCCATTCGCGCGACGTCGACAGTCATATGTCGGGGCAGACCTTTGCGGAGATGGCGGAGCGCTCGGGACTCCGTCAAGGCGCTCTAAATGTTCTCCAGTTGGAAGGAGTCGATCTTTCGCCGCGGGACCTCGAGATTATCAAGGAGAGTATCCCGGCCCATGCTGAAATTCGGCTGAAGCGAGTGGCTGGACTTGCGCAGGCGCGCTGATCGAATTACAACGATGTTTATACTTGTTACAATGGACTCCCGTATTGTATGTTTACTTTATTACACAGCCTCAGATGCGTCTCCCCTCGTGGACGTTGTGGTGCTCTTGGACCTGCTCGAACCGAATGAGATGATCTTGATCGAAATGGGGTTGTCGCCGACGCTCCGCAGGTAGTTGCGAGCATTGAGGTTCGCGAGGAGCGTACAACTGTAAACGCTGCACATGCTGTGGTTGAAGATGATGTAATAGTTGCTGCTCGAATCGACTTCGTACTGGAAAAAGGTGCGGACAAAGACAGCGAGCTATCAGCTGAGCGGTGACCTCGCGCGCCAGATCA
Organism: Schizophyllum commune H4-8; assembly: GCF_000143185.2. Classification (NCBI taxonomy): domain Eukaryota; kingdom Fungi; phylum Basidiomycota; class Agaricomycetes; order Agaricales; family Schizophyllaceae; genus Schizophyllum; species Schizophyllum commune. The sequence continues at coordinate 48,693 of NW_026089554.1, read as the reverse complement.
CATACCAAAGTCAGGGTAACAAGTGCAAAAATGGCCGTCCAGGTCCCTGTATTGACGGAGAAGTAGCATAGGCGCGTGAGTAAGTTTGCCGTCCTGATGAGCGTCAGCATCGCCGAGCAATGTAGCGCGCCGCTGATTCGGCGTACCTTCGGAAAGAAGCGCTTTAGTACTCTTTGAAAAATATGTATGTCATGAGACCCGAGAGCAGCGCATCTGCGAGGAATGCCGCTACCATGAATCCCGGAAGCGTGATCTATGGTAAGAGTTGTCGATCAAGATACGTCCGGGTGTCGTATGCACTCACCGCTACGATAGACGACGCTGAGTCTGTCAAGTCGTCCGCCGAAACGCTGCATCTTGGAACGAAGGTTGCGCCCAATACGCAGGTCATGACGGAAGGCACTGGCGAAGCCGCCTAAGTCACGCAAACGTACGAGGGAGGCGTCCAACTCTCACCTACGGTGAAGACTATGAACTTTGTTGCTGAGCTTGATCTGCACGGGGCCGTATCAAAGTCATACCTATCTGCGCAAGGGCGGCGATAGCCTGAGGGGAGGCGCTTAGCTTCGTCGAAAATGTATGAGCCAACTCACATATATCACAATGACGGCGTAGCTTCGTGACACTGAAAAGAGAAATTAGAAACCTGACTAGCGGGAGCGATAGTTCGTACACTTGTAGATGCGCAAGTAGAAAAACCCTTGCATGATTAAGGCGACCGCCAAGTGAGGGACAATCTCGCTCTGTCGAGCATCAGACCAATGAGCTCGAGTGGCAGTAACCCCGCAAACGAACGTCCATGCTATGCATCAGGAAAGTCGATTAGCTATCCGTTGATAGGTGTATGGCCCAGCTTACATGGCTACCTCCGTTATGCCGCTCGACCGTCCACTGTACTGGCATCAGCCTTCCGAGTTGTCGCTGGACCTTCAATAGTGGGGCGTACAAGTTCAGAATCACGCATCTATACACTGCCGCGCGGGGCGTTGATGATTCGGACAGGATATACAGAAGAGCATACACTCACGGCCACTCGAGATTAGGACCTTTTGCGCGGTGTCGGCTATCCTACGGGGAACACATGCCGTCAGACCGTGTTCAAGCTCGCGGGGATAGAACATCATACCACACAAGAGCCACCTTTCGCATGTAGGGTTAGCAGCAGTTGCAGTAAGTACGCGGCAACCCACTATGCTCTTCATGGTCCTCGAGTCGTCAGCATAGCTGAGATTGACGCGTGAAACCTGCGAGCTCGAGGGCGGAGCAGCGAAGACTCACTCGTTATAGTAGGTGCACATCTGCGCCACAAGCACACCCCAGAAAGCCCATGATATCGCAAGAACGATCATGAACGGACCATAGGTCGACTCCAAGTCCAGCGTCTTTGTCATCGGACTTCGTCGCAGTAAGGGTCTTCGAACGTGCCAGGCTTGCCGAGTAGAGCGTCAACGGAGGGAAAGAATGACCCCTTGCTGGCTTTTTGTACGTCGCGCATACACTGATAAGTGCTCGGATTGTACGTGCTGGACCGCAACTAGGCTGTACGAACAGCATGAGATTCATGCACAGAAGTACGAAGGATGTCTCTCGCACCGCGCGCACTTCCCGATACATGTTTGAGGGCTTCGCCGTCCCGCCGTCTCGTGAGGCTGGCGCGTAGAGCAACGCCGAGGGCGGAAGCGCCCCTCGGTGGCGCGTATTCCACGAAAGCCGAAGGCGGATCAGCCACAGAGCAGTATTTCGAGTCGTAACAATGGTAGAGTGTACACCTGATGGGTGATAATGAGATCGGTGCATCCATGAAGACGGGTAGGAAGCAGATGCTAACCTCGAGAGGAACGCGTAGCCAAGGGTCGAGAGCCATAGTCGAGAGGAAAACTGTGAATGCGGCGAAAGGGTCGCCCAATTATGCCAAAAGATGGATCATAGACCGGCGGCCTACCGGAGCGCTTCTCCTGCGAGATCAATAAAGTATCGTGATCTTGACCACCGCCGGAACCTGTATATCACGATGTCTACGCTCCGGCTTGGGAGGCTACACCGAAGAGCGACCAAGCAGTTCAGACCTACGACTTCACCATCAGAGCTCCCGAGCTCTCGAGAGACCGAACGGACTTACCTTTCCTTCACTCGCCGCGCTACCGGTGCTGTACACCGGTCAAGTCAGCTCGGAGCTCGTGAAGCAAGACTGAGAACTTCGGAATCCCGCTGTTGATGGTATACCTATCATCGAACCAGTGCTTCCGCGCGCTGTTCTTCGGGAGTCTCGCTTTACGCCGTGGGACAGTGCCATCTGTGCTACTGAAAGCGCCGGTACTTAGATCGAGTGAATCGTCTGGAAGCTTATGAATACGCGCATGAACATTTGTGATGATGGTGGTTCGGAACAAGGACAAGAAAGGCAGGAGTTCCCTGGTGCGGCGACCGTGACAGTGCCTCGCCCGCTGTGATCTTCATTCTCGTCCCACTGACGATACTCCATCCTCGCTATGCACGTCCGGCGTTCTGCGGACAGTACCAACACTTGTTGCCTGAGCAGATCAGACATTTGGAAACGAGATGACAGTAACGCATTAATGGGGTAGTGGTAACCTGGGTCGTTGCCATCGACCCGCCGGGGGTTCGATTCCCCCTTAATGCATGTCGTCCACTCGAGCCTTCTAGCTGACTTTTTGCCTCGTCCTGTCGTTCGTCCCACATACTGTGATGCACTCCATCATGGAGTCAATGCGAAGTCTCTTCAGTTCAATTTACAAGGCCTATACTCTCTGGAGCGTCGCACAATCTAGCATCGACAATCCACCAACTATCTTGACGAGCAAGGAAGACAACACTATAATCGTAATTATACCCATGTGCTTGTGTCGTAGGACAGAGCAAAGACCGTAAGATAGCGATGTAGATAGATAGTGACATGTACTGTCAATGTATCGATGGGCGGTGAGTTATAAGTACGAACAACAGACATCAGATGCGCGGCGGCAAGCGGCTGTCGATAGGAAGAAGCGTCTCGGTATGAATCGAAGCCGAGTACATGGCAGCAAAAAACAACAACGCGAACTAACTGAGCGAAGGATAAATGCGGGTGACCGCGATGATATGGATGAAGAAATGAAGGGGTTGGTTGAAATATAGCGGGTACGAGCGTCAAGGGACGGCGCTCATACGAGCGACGGATGTTGGACGGGGACAACAAGGACAGAATATAGTGCTCAGCGGGGCGATATGTATGCGTGAGATATGCGAGCGACGGACGGAGAGCGATGGTAGCGTGCTATGAGATCGGTGCGCGATAGTGCAGGGTTCAGATTACGGTGCGGATACGAATGCGTAAAGCGGGAGAACATGCGTAAGGTCGTATGCGGGGTGAGGTCTTATGCGATTATAAGTCGAGTGCAATTATGAGTTCCAGTATCGGGAGAGTCGGCGAGCGTCCCGTATGATGATTAAAGCCGAGTTGTACTTGTCAAGCGAGGGCTGCAGTAAGATGGAAGATAGATGAGGGCCGTTGTGGCGGCCGAGTCGAAGTCGAAGGCGGGAAGCGATCAGAGCAATTAGTAGCCGTAGTAAGCGCGCTGAAGGTACACATCAGCATTTGGGTTAAGCCCCCCCGAAGCTGGTGGCGAACCATTCTGTCACTGCGAGAGTATGTGAGCAAGGATCACTCAGTATACTGTTAACCGGAGACGTACAAGAGCCAGATAACCTTGGAGCCAGTCTTGCAGCCGCGGAGGGTGACGATGTGACCGCGGATGCAGTCATACAACATAGCGCGCTGGTCCTTGTCGGCCTATCAAGAAAGTCAGATAGCGTTCAGCGGGATGAGGAGGTTGACGTACAGTTGGTAAGATGCTCGCGATGAGCTGGCTTCCGGTCACCGACAACGCGAGGTCGACGATCATGGCGCGGCGAGCACTGAAATGCGATTGGTCGACGCATGCGCATAAAGAACATATCACGTACCCCTTAGCAGGCTCGCACATGCGCTTGATGATGCGGTCGAGCGTGTCCTTGCCACCCTCCTTCAGCGCCTTCGTGACAGACTTCGAGCCCTGCTCGTTGGTGGCGTATTCAAGAAGACCGGTGATGAGATGGTCGAGCGTCATCTGCCGGTGTTTGTCGGAGCCGTGCTCGAGGACTGAACTGTATTAGTGACCGCGTTCATCGACGATGAAGACGAACATACTGTGTTGAACGCAGTACGAGCCCCACTGGTTCTTACAAACCTCGCTGAAAACGGTCGAGCCCTGGTGCAGGATCTCGTCCACGATGCCGTCCTTCGCGCTGTCCTCAAGGTTCTCGAAGGCGTGCTGCATGCACGCGTCAGATAGATGCGATATGAAGATGAAGCAACACACGAACTTGGACGACAAGCGACCCCGTCTCATGGCACGCGAGAGCCGCCCACTTGCCCTTGAGGGACTTGTTGACGCTGATTGGTAGATCAGTGATGCAAGGAACCAATTGAGGCGAATGACATACTAAGCGAAGATAGGCGGCGCCGGAGGCGTCCAGGACAGCTCCATAATCTGCGAGTGAAATGTCAATCACAACAGACCTCGACCCAAGGGTGCGCCGATATACCTTGCTCCAGACGTGCGATGCATGCTTGTTCACAAGCGTCTGCGCAGGATCGCCGTGCAGCAATTCGGACACGATCAAGAGGCGAATATCCTCCTCGCAGTCCAACGCCTTCTGGAGGACATGGCAGCCGTAGCAGTTGGTCGCTAGCTCGACGATACGTCCACTAGTTTGACACTTATTAGCGCGGCTCGCGAGTATCAGGCAAGGAAGACGTACCGCATACACGTCACAATCTTGCGCCTCTCCTCGGCAGTAGCGGCCGCCTCAAGGCAGCGCTGGACGGCCCAGTTCCCGAAGCTACAGGCGATGTCAGCTTCAGAGCGATAATTGGGCACGCAGAGCACACTGACCGATGCGCCATCATCTCGAAGCCCCTCGCGCAAATCGCGTCGACGATCTTACCGCGCTCCGTGGCATCCGCGACCTTAAGCTTCTGCTGCAGGAAGATCGATGCCTGCTGGTCAGACGACTTGATGATGCGCGAGACGAAGACGTGGTACGGCGGCGACGAGGACGGGTGCAAGAGGGACAAAAAGTTGATCGGCTGAAGGCGCATATAAGCATACGATCACCATGTCGACGATTGATAGACTCACCTCATGAGGAGACGACGAAACATGCGAAGACTGGTTCTGCTGCGTGCTGGACTGCGAGGGGGACTGGAGCTGCTGAGGAGACTGGTGGTAGCTGAAGGATTGGCGAAGCATGCCATCGTCGGCAGCAGGAAGCAAGCTGGACCCGTAGTCGTGGACGCTTTTGGCGTCGCGACGTAGCCAGTCCGCCGCGGTGCCGGCGTTCGCGGCCTGCTGCTGCTGAAGAAGTAAAGGCTGCAGCTGGAGCGGGACGTTCCAATCCGCGACCGAAATCCTGGACGTATCGACACGTCGGATCGGAGGCGAGTTGTACAACGCCTGGGGGGTGACCGGCGTCGCGGGCGACGAATGGAACATGGGCGCATGCTGAGGCGTGACTGGAGACGATTGCTCTGACAGTGGCTCGAAGAAGTATGGATAGGTCGAATTAGCGTATTGAGATTGTTGCTGTTGTTGATGGCGATATAGCGCGGCCTGAGCTTGCGACGGCGAGAAGTGATGGTCGAGAGTGAGGTTGCGCGTAGGCGAAGCGGGGTCAATAAGCAAGGAGTTTTGAGAAAGTTGGGAAGATGAGAGCGTCGAGAGCTCGTAAGGAGCCTGCAGTTTTAGATCGAAGTTCGAACGAGCCGGAGAGAGGTCGGTGGGAGTGAGGAGAACCGACGAAGCCGAGGCGGGAGAGAACTCGGGCGAGGTTGGCGAAGCGTCGAAGCTGAGGCTGAGGGGAGGCTTCGGCACGTATGGCTCGGGAGAGTTGAGATTCAGTGTGCGCAGAAGTTGCTCGACATGCTGGGTATATGCGTCAGATGTGAGACGGAGGCGCCGCAGTAAGCATGGGACGTACGATATCCTCGAACCTCGGGCTGGCCTTCTGCCTCCCGTCTCCGATAGCGCCGACACTGTTGCGAGGGCCACCGCCCCCGCCACCTGCACCACCGACGGGACCAAAGACATCCTCGCGGGTGATCGGTGACAAGTTCGTCGCCGGCGTTGAGCCCTGCTTCAGGCGACTCTGGTCGACAGTAAAGTCGCGACCTTGCCCCACGGCATAGTCACGACCTTGCCCGACCGCGAAGTCACCATCTGCGAGCGCCGACACTGTCTGCGCATAGCTGTCGATCGCGCGCGGCCACGTCGTGTCGATGATCTGCGGCTGGGGCGCCCAGATCGACGAGTTCAACGCGGATTGCTGGCGCGCGCGAGCCGGGGTCTGCGACAGCGTCGCCGGCGACGAGAGAACGCCTTCGCTAGATTCCATGGTAGAGAAGGTGACGTTGGGATGGTGGTAGGAGACAAGGGAGAGGAGGAGCAAGTCGCTGGAATAAATATTGACGTGCCGCATATACTAGCTTCCCCGGCCGGGCACCTGTCACCCTTCTTCGGTTGCGGACGTCCTCCGCATTCATTCCGATCACTCGTTCCCGCCCGTCGCATTCCGTGGAATTGGGGCGCCCCGGACGACTAGCAGCGCTAGCTCCCGCAGGCGCGCCATAGTTTCCAGCCAAAATATGAGACGACAAGCACAGCGTACGGCCGCTAGAGGCACACCGAGCGCGTCCGAACGCCCCGTCGACGCTCCCGAGTTATTATGCGCTGTCGTGTCACCGAACTCTGCTCGAAAATTAGCGCCGCTGCGTCTTGCAAGGAAGATCATGCTACGCACCGCTCCATCTCCGACGTCGAACGCGCATGTTCACCTGCCCGAATGTCCCGGTGCTCGACACCAGGGCAGTGATATCGTCCGGTCAGATAGCTCGCCGCCGGGTAAGTATCAATCTGCAAGCATGATATTGCTGGTCGCGTACCGCTAGGACAAGCACCGATGCATCGTGCTCGTAAACGAAGCCCACGACGCGACATCCGACGAGGTCAGAGATCAGCATGTTCGAAACCTCCTGAAGCTTGTGTGATGTCGACGCTCCTGAGGTCTTCCTCGCAATAAGTGGAGCCCTGGAAGGGACGGCCCGGTCGTAGAAGACGCACCCCGCGGCAGCATCAGGAAGCTGTCGTCGTTCCGCATGATACAACGACAGCGATTGCGCTGAGAATATTGGCTATCAGGAGGTTGGGCGCAGATCAGAACCATAGGCACGGTCGTACAGTATCCACGAACCAGCAAGGACGCGGGAAGGCAAATTACCTTGCTCATGTGCCCGTTGCTACGTCTGCGGCGTTTGTGGCCTTGTCCGACGTTCGCAAGATCTGCGCTGAACATGTTGGGCCTCGTGAAACGTACGCCGCGAACACGCTCTTCATCCTCGGGGTGACGGATGCAGTACACTAGAGTGCGCTATAGTTGCATGTCCTGATTGAAGAGGCTCGGGGACTTCATTCCAGATCATAGACGCTCTCCCAGGTGGGACGAGAGGCTCAACAAACATATGATGGTTGGGAAGAAGAGTGAATTATCGGAGTTTGAAACCATCCAGCTGCCGATTCATGCCGAATTCAGAACAACTCCTCTTTAGGAAGTCTTTGTTCTTTCAGGTCGCGACGAACGGAATACATCAGCATCTCGACATTCTCACCTGTAGAACAGCAATTTACTCTCAAAACCCATCGATATCTAGTGCTGCACACCAGTCAGGGATCTCGTAACCGCCGCGCAACGCATGGGCACGGCGCTACTCAATGGACCGCAGTAGCAGAACGCAGGCTCTCTAGCACTTCCGTCCATCGCAATGCAGCTATACAGACGAGCGTTGAGTCGTTCTGGTGCACATAAGCAAAAGCGAGGGGCTGAAGCCACGGTAGGATTGGCGGACATGCATCAAACGCAGCGCGTTCTACTTACTTCAGTCGCAACGCCAGCCTCCGCTCGTTTTGGATATGCCCCCAAAGTCTGAAGTCCTGCAGCGTCGGCGCGCGGCGAAGCAGCTCGACGAGATTACTCAATGCCGTGCGTGTACGCTGGTCTTGGGGTCGACGACGTTGTCGAGGGAAAGGTCGTCGGACCGCTACAGGAGCAGTGAGTGCCAGAAAGCAACTAGTAGCGTGCGTCTTATTCGTATTCTTGAGGGCAGGTGATGCGAGAGGTGGAGTAAGACCGACGGACTGCTGCAAACGAGGTCTGGCAGAATGCCGCAAATTTGCGGAAGGGCTATGGACCAACCAGCAGCCCCAAAGACATTGACGAAGACGTAGACGATGATCTGATGGAAAGCGTCGGGGGATAGGCGCAGGATTGTTCGCTTACGCGACGACCCTCAGGGCCCTTTCCCTCGAATGGCTCCCTCACCTCAAGAGAGTGCATGGTGGAACGAGGCGCGGAAACGCCTCCAATCGTCCCCAATCGTCCGATGCGTTGCGCGAAGACTATAGGCAAGCCAACGGGGGGATGGCAGATCACGGGTTCATCCCAACCAAGGATGAAGTCGTTGCGCGCATGGGCGCGATATGTCTGTATGAAGGTGAAAGTAGTTCAGAATGTCTGGCTATCGACCCGCGGGACGGCACTTTATCGGCTGCTGGGTGCTTTTGAGGGATGATGTTAAGTCTGATACGTGTGCATAAAGTAGCATCCAAGCGACATGATCCATACGCGCGCACCGTGTATCGTCGACGGTCACAGGCGGTAGGCCAACCTCATCCGAGTCCAACCCTCGTTCGTAGGACCTGAGGGACACCGCTCGTCCCGGGGAGAGGTGGGTTAAGTAAAGAAGCGACTTGTTGACCAGCGGCCAGAAAGGTAAGGTCGAGGTCAGGTGCAGTGTACAGCTCCCCCAATCAAGCCGCGAGGTTAGGATAGACGAGGCGCAGGTGTACACCATGCAGCTCCGTGTCTGCAACCACCAGGCCCTGGATCTTAAGCAGTACGCAGCCCGTTCGCAACAACAGTAGACATCCGAGGAACAGACCATTTTCATTCTCCGTACATATCTGCACTACCCCGCCTCCCACCCACACGCGCACCCGACGCCCACGTACCCGTCCACCCAGCGAACGGAGATCCGGTAGCCCGTCATCTCCTCCCGCTGCACAGGACGGACAAGCCACGCACGCGGCGGCGCGCGCGAGCCATCCCCCACCACACGTCCGCCACCCCTTCACGCGTCGAAGGTGAACTGGAAGCCGACCTTGTGCGAGGGCGAGCCGTCGACGGCGCCGGAGAGCTTCGTGGTGTCGAGCGCGAGGCCGAAGGCGGCCTTGACGCCCGGGCGCAGCGCCTGCGTGTAGCCGAGCGCGACGACGCCCTGGTTGTTGATCTTCGCCTTGACGAACGCCGCGTCGTCGAGGTAGCTGCGGGCGATGATCAGCGTGCGCGACAAAGCATGGATGGCGGTGGACGCACGTCTTCGTGCCGACCTCGAGCGCGACGCCGCCCTGGGTCGCCTTCGTGTCGTAGACGGCCTTGGCGCCGGCCTCGACGTCCTTGGAGACGCGGTGGTAGTAGGACGCGTGGAAGGTGTTGAACTTGTTCAGGCCGTGGAGCGTGACGGCGTAGTTGGTGTCCGTGTAGCCGAGCGCGGCGGACCACTTGGCGATCGTGCCGTCCGTGACGTTGTACGAGGTCTCGGCGCCGACGAGGAAGCCGTCGCGTCCGACAACGGTGTCCGCGGTGACGGTCGGGCCCTGCGTGATGCTCTTAGCATGGGGTCGGCCGAGTCGAGCGGGTAGCGCGCCTGTCAACTCACCTTGAAGACATCGAGAGCAGCGCGGGTGTGGACGCCGCTCTGCTTGTAGACGGCGTTAAGGGTCGCGGACTTGGTGCCCTTGTCCGGCATGAGGGAGGTGATGGCGTCGAGCTTCAAGCCCTTCGCGACAAGGTTCTCGAGCTCAATCTGCGAGGGGGATCAGTAGGCGCAAAGGCAGAGGGTGAGGCTACGCACCTGAGTGCGGAGAAGGTTGCTGGTAGTCCACGCCTGCGTGAGGGTGAGGCCGTGGGCCTTGTCCGTGTACTTTCCCTCGAGCTCGCCGTTGATCGGGCCCGGGGCTGCAGTCGGACGTCAGCAACTGGATTTCTGCACGCGAGGAGAGCGTCGTTGCGCGCGACGAAACGACGCGACCCCTGTCTAAAGAAGCACACGCACCAGCAGCCTGGGAGCCCGCTACGCGGAACTGGACGCCATTCGCGGTCTTGGTCTTGACCTCGAGCGCCTGGACGTTGAAGGGGTAGTCCTTGCTGAGGAGGTCGTTGGCGGACTTGCCGAGGTCCTGGGGTGGGGTGTTAGCGTCGTGCTTGGGAGAAGGAAGGAACGGGAAGTATGGGGTAGGGAAATGGAGGAAACAAGGGGTGAGAGCAACTGGAGACGCGTGGAAGGGGGACTTCGGGGTGAGGAAGGGAGGGCTCGGGAGATGACTCGGGTTGTCCTCGAGGATGTGAGCGCCGTTGTTTCCTCGGGAAGAGCGGGACACGCAAGGCGAGGTCGCGAGCAACGCGCAACACGGCTGGCGCGAGCGGTGCCGATCCCTCGCGTCCGAGAGCGTTGTGAGGACCGCAGCGCACACTCAAGCCCTTCGTCCCCCGCTGTAGAGCGCGTTCCCCTCACTGCTCGCCCCACGTTCGCCCCCCCCCTTCCTGCGCCGCGCTGGCGTCATTCGTCGGCGCGCTTCCTTCCTCTCGCGCCATTCCTCTGCTTCCCTCCGCGCACAGAAAGCCCAAGAACTCACCTTCCACGACGGGGGAACGGGCTGCGGGAGAGACATGGCGTCGAGTGAGGGGGGTGAAGTTCGTTCGAGGAAGGAGACGAAGGTCAGGAGCAAGGAAGGCGACGTACGTCGCGATTCAAATTTGAGACGCCGAACGCGTGGCGCGCGTCTTCCCGGCTCACCCCGCAATTACGCACGTGCGCTGTCGCAATGTTCGAATCTTGATTCGTTGGGGATGCGAAGGTGGCATGGAGAGAAGGTGAAGGCCGACGGCGTAGAAGGAAGGAAGGTCTATGGCAGGACCTATCTGGGAAGGAAGATACGCATGGTGGAGAGGACCTGGAGCTCGAGGACATGCGGCGCGCACTGGACGCAATGTTAGGGAAGTTGTCCAATGGGCGCTTGGCACAGGGGTAGCGCGCACGCTTCGCACTGAGGAATGCGTGAGGTCGTGGGTTCAAATCCCACAGTGTCCATGGTAGCAAACCCAGCACCTGTTTTTGCTCACCATTGTGAACGTTCAGGTTGTCCGGGGGCCCGGCGCTACAGCTATTCGATCCGGAGGACAGGCGAGGCGATGTCAACGCTGAGTCCAAGGCGACACCACATGCCTGTGCATCGCGCGACGATGTCTGGGTTATTCAGCGCTGTTAGGTTTGGGTCAAGAGAGACGCAGATGGGAAGACATACGGGCAGCTGTACGAGATCGACATTGGAGATTGCCTGCGAAGGAACCAAAGTTCGGTGTACTGAGCACGCATCTGGAAAGGAGAAGATAGCGCGCATCACCCTCGAGCAGATCTCAAGGACAATTATGAGGAAATCGAGCAAGTTCATAGTAAGACTATCTCCTGACCTTGTTCGCTCTACTCGCACTGACATACGTTGAAGAGTCCCGAAGCGCTGGTGTGCGTTCGAGATTTAGATCTCTGAGTAACAGCTGGATATATGCGCGCCGAAAGGTGAGCCAGCATCAGGCAAATGAGAGATCCCGTTGAGTATGCAAGCGGATGAAGCCCTGTAGAGGTCAAAGTCGGGAGAAACATCGTCAGAGAGGTTGGGATGGCTCGATGAAAGGCAGAGGAGAACCGTGATTTAATTTATGCGGACGTGACACAGCTTGGTGACTTCACCCCGTGACCGCGTGTTCTCGCTACGTCATAGACACGCGCGTCTATGAGGCCGGGCGCGGCTTGACTCGTCCCTTCGCGCACGCCGCCACTCGTAGGTCAATCCCAAGAGAGTCAGGAAAGGCTGAACCGTTGTGCGTACCGCATCTTATCATAATAGTCTGACTGATGCCCCTCCTAGTACGTCCAACCTCACTGTAACAGAACCAGCCACCCTTCGCACAAAGTCCGGCGGGACCATCTCCACTATGTCCGGACGTACTCTTAGACATATTCTCCTACACCTGTGAAGGTGTTGAGGTCTATTCTCCTGTCGGGACGCCGGTGGTCCTAGCGCGCGTCTATCGGCTCTGGCGCGCCGTTGCCATTCGCACTCAATCGTTATTTTCAGACTTCTGCGTGACATGCACGGAGGACCACGAAGAGAAGGCCTGGCTCATACGTCCTCTCTTCTCGCCCTATCTCTTGCGCGCTAGGACTGCTCCGCTCGAGATCACCATCGCCCTCGCCGATTCTCGCGTGGACGACACTAAAGCTGATCGCAGAGACCTCGCAGCGGTGGCGACGGCTTGAGTTGACTCGACATGCAGCATGGAACCTGCAGGCGCTCGTATACCAGACTCGGCTCTCGATGCTTCGATACTTGCTTTTGCGCAATCCCGACGACCGACTGGCTACATTCCACAATCTGCATCTCTTCAACGTCGCGCCTCAGCTCACGCATCTCACGTACGATATACTGCCCTGGGCTCTATCTCTGCCATTTCACCAACTGTAGGACTTGCGTGTTCACGGTCCGATGTCGAGGCGCAACGGGCCCTTCGCGGCTCTCACGGCTCTCAAGCGCGTGACGTGCACCTCGCTGACCGAAGGCGAAATGACCATCTCACCTACAGCCGAGTCTTTCACCTTTCTCCTACATTAGGATGATGGGGCGCTCGCAGGGGTCTAGGGCGATGCACTGCGGCCCCTCGACTTCGCCAACTACGCTTCGAGTCGGCCGTTCTCGATGAGGAAATCAGCATTCACTGGACGCGCGCTCTGCTCACGAACACGCTGGACATGATCCGGCGACTCGACTCGCGTTCTCTCAACTCCCTCGCTTTTCGGCACATCTCCTCGATGCATGCGCCCTGGTGGGGCTGGTACGTGCGGCGCTGACTCGAGATCTGGGAACCCTTCAGCACGGACGTCTTCATCGTGGGCGCCGTGATCGTCGCGCTCTCAAGTGGAGAGGCACCTCCAAAACCCTGCTCTCGGGTCCGCGCCGGCTGGCGATCTTCAACTCGCGCGACAGACGAGGAGGCGCTGGTTGAGATGGTCCGATGTCGTCAGTCAGAGTCGCCGCTACGAGTCCTTGTGTTTTGTTATGGTGTGGTCGGTTGAAGGACGCCACGGCAGCGGCGCTCACGGGGATTGTTGGACATTGTTCCGTCGGGCGCGACCCCGCGTTAACGGAGTGGTGGGATCCACTGGACGACGAGGATTGTAGGAACGCGTTCCTCTTCCATGCGTAGTTACTTGGTACGTCCTTAGACAGTCGGTACGTCTATGCCTATCCTCGCGCTTCGATTGTCCTGCTCATCCTTCCTCAGAACGGGTAGATAATCACACTTGACTTTGAAGCGATGCGACTGGCCTGACTGGATGTTTTTTTTTTTTTTTGGGGGGGGAGGATGTGCTTCAAGGTCGAGCGTGCTTCGGGATACATTGAGTGATTTCGATGCGCCCACGCTACAGACCGCTCGAATCGTCGCTGGGATACGAGTGAGGTGCGTGCACCCTCTGAAGTGTTGCGTGCCTCTTTTCACGCAACCACGGCTGCCCTCCATAGACCTCACCCGCACTTTCTCTGACGACGCGCTGCAACATCATGCGGCTCGGTCAGTCCGAGGAATTCTTTCTCATTCCACGCCGCCAAGTCGTTTTCCACTAGCGCACGATTGACGGGGCGTAGCTGTTGGAGATCTCCTCGTCCTTCCGCCCAGACTCGCCTCTGCGGGCGCGCGAATTGTGCTACTGTGCTGGGTATGGGCTGACGAGGGCTGTTGCACGATCGCCTTCATCCAATTCACTAACTCTCGGTACGCTCTGGCCTTGTCTCATGCTGCGATCCTCCATCTCATCTCCTTTTCAGCGCTTCGAGGCCCTTAATCTGACTTCGAGGCTTGCCAAGGAGCGAAGATGGATTCCCTTTCAGACCGAAACATTCAGCTGATGGCTCGCGTATCCGGCTGCCCCGCGCCCATGCAAGGATACGAATTTGGTGCGTGCTCCTCACGACACAGTACGTGCAGCTTTTCCGGAAAGGCAGCCGCCCTCTCAGCAAATCGATAGGCCCCGCCAGCACGTACGCGCCGTTCTCAATCGATAAATTGCGATAACACGTGGGCTCTTATCGGTGCGTCCTGTATTGGCTTCTCTCTGGAAGAAGTCACCCGGTCGCTCAGGTTCATAGACTTTACGGTGGGCGGTGCCGGATGGCCTGTACCCGGCGCCCTGACGTAGTTCAGTCGGCGCCTCGTTGTCGACGTCGCTGCGCGGGGTAAGGCTCGTACGTGGGTACAATGCGCCCCCGCCTTCATATCCCTCTTACGTCCAACCCCTCTGCGATGTCGTTTTCGCCGAGGAGTCTGCGGCGTGTGGGGAGGGTACTTTGATGAAGGTGGATAGAATTGACTCGCGCAAGGGAGCGAATTTGAGAGGAAGTCACGTCCGGACTCGAGGAAGGTCATTCCCGTCCGTCGACCGGCGAGGAACTGCGAAGGTGAGCGCCATTAATCAGTGTTCTAGCGGCGGGCTTCATCGCGCAGTTGATAGATTGCAGGAATGTCTCAACCTCTCAGCATCTATGGCTTCTTTGTACCTTGACGGAGGAGATGGGGGTGTATAAGACGAGGTTGGCAGTGGCCTCTATGCAGGGTAGGTACGCAGCCTCCTCCTAGATCTCCCTCGCGCATCCTCCCCGCCAGAGAATATGGTGAGGCGCTCGCTTGTATTCTTGCAACTCCAACGATTCACTAGCCGCGAAACAGGGCGTCATCATTGAGAACTATGAGCCTGGAGATGGGAAGACTTTCCCCAAGAAAGGCGGTGAGTAATCCGCCGTAGGCTCGAGTAGCAGCGCGGACCAGACCTCTCCAGACTTCGTGACGATTCACTATACGGGGACTTTGTCAAACGGCAGCAAGTTCGACTCGAGCCGCGATAGGTGCGTACGTTGGCCCTTCACGCGGAGCTTGACTGACTAGGACATGATGGACAGAGGGCAACCATTTGTGACCCAGATCGGTGTCGGAAAGGTCATAAAGGGCTGGGATGAAGGTATGTACGCTTTGGCTTGTATCTCCCCTCTTGACCGCCACACAACGCCCAACGACGAGAAACGCTCCGTCCTCCATCCCTGCTTCCGATCCTGGACTCATACTGACTCACGCCCGCAAGGCATTGTCCAGTTGAGCCTTGGGCAGAAAGCCCGTCTCGTCTGCACGCCAGATTATGTAGGTCCTCAATAAACCTACCTTATACTCTTTCTTCTCCCATACGCCCTTCACATCACCTGTTGCCTAACGGGCATGCTGGGCAAACGATTGACTCTACATCTGCAGGCGTACGGCGCGCGAGGTGTCCCGCCAATCATTCCTCCCAATGCGGTCCTCTTCTTCGATGTTGAACTACTGAAGATACGGAAGGTGAGCGATGTTCATTGTTCACCGAACGAGCTTTGACGCAGTTGCGCAGGCTGGGTGATCATAACGTCGAGTGACGGAGGCGAAGGAAACTAGTTCAGTGACGACTGATGATGGATGTAGGTCCACGACTCAAAGTATTCGGATTACTACGGATGTATCACACTTTGTATCTTGACAGGACTGCGACTCGAGTGCACTACATATCCAGACTGACAAAGACATGCAACAGCCGTGCTCACTAAGCCCTCAAAACGTATTCACATTTCCCGAGTTCCTTCTCGATCAGAGCGTCCATTTCCCGGATGAAGCCGCTCTTGAACCAGCTGTAGCTGTCCGTGCTGAGGCTAGCGGCCTTGTCAGTGAAGCTGAGGTCGGCGTAATTGGCGGGGAGCTGGTCAAAGACGCTCAGGTCGACCTTCTCTTCCTCGAAGGCGAGGCCCCAAACCTTCCCTTGCACGCGGGCGCGGTCGAGAAGGTAGTTGGACATCGGGACGCGTAGCTTGTTATACAGCTTGACGGTCTGGGAGATGACGCGTTCGTCGCGCGCATCGCCGGTGCACATCTCCAGCGCCTTGGATATGCATCTGGCGAGTATGAATCCATCCTGAAAGGGCGGATTAGCACAGCCAGAAACTTAGGCTCATTCCGGGTGTTGAGACGCACCTCTATGCCCTGGCTGGCGCCTGCACCAACATGATGTGTCATCGCATGAGCCTGTCGGACCTTTAGCACGAGCGTCTGTGGCAATATTGACTATACGCACCGCGTCGCCAATAAGTATGACGCGCTCATCTGCGTAGACGGGAAGGGGGTGCAGTTCCATGACGGGCCACTTCGTGATCCCGCTTACACTCTGCATAACTTCATTAGCAATGGAATTGCTGCGAGAGGAAGATCAAGGAGCACATCAACGAGAACGAGCGATTCTTCGTCCCATCCGCGCAGTTTCGCACGCACATCATCGACGGTGGCGGGAGTCGACGCGCCGTTCCCATCGATGCGTGTTCCCTCCTCCGAGTAGTCAGAAACATGGACAGCGAAGTTGACATAGCGACCCTGCCCGATGGGATAGGTAGTGAGGTGCTGGCAACTGTAAGCGAGCAGCGACAGTCGAGAGGTTTGCCAACGCACCCTGTACTTCCCTAACCACTGTGAAATCGCGCGTTAAGCACGAGTTAGGCGCGAATGAGTGATAGCTCACCTGGATCGGTGTCTTCAGCGCTTGGTGACCTGGGTGCCGCTTCGCAAGGCCCTCGGCGTCGACAAGGCCGCGGTACACGTACGTGCCAGTGAATACGGGTTGGATGGACTCGAGATAGTGGTCGTCGCCCGATCTGGCAGCTAGAGCTCCTAGCATATTACGACGGACATGTGAGCGCAAGCCGTCGGCGCCGATGAGTAGGTCACAGGTAGCGGTCGTTCCATTGCTGAAGGTCAACGTGGTCTCCGTAGAACTAGTCGTATAATCCATCAGACGGTGATCGAGGCAGATACGCACGTCCGGAGACAAAGAGTCGAGAAGGACCTTGTGAAAATCGTGTCTGTGAAAGAGATAGACACCTAACCAGGCCTTAGCGCGGTGTACGCTACCTCCAAAATACGAACACGCACCATCCTCCAGACGCATATCGTCAATATTGAAGCCATTCTCTTGATCACTGTATCGGAGACGCCATGCTGTAAAACATGAGAAGCGAGAAATATGGCGCTAGTCATGAACACGTACTGATGTCGCTGTGGTCGGAGACGTATCTCTCCAAGAGCGCGCCTAGACCGATTTCGCGCAGTATGCGTTGTGGACGCTGGTACAGTACAATACCCGCGCCCTTGGGAGACAGATGGCGGGCTGCCTCAAACAAGGTGACCTCGAGAAGGGACATATCGCAGTAGCGCTGCAGGGCATTCACCAGGGATAGCCCCGCGATGCCACTTCCGCTGCATTCAACCTCAGTCCATGCTCGCGACTGGTCCAGGCTGACTCACACGATAGCAATGCGGAGCTTGGGGGTCTGAGCTTTAATGACCATGTCGTCGTGTGGGGGAAGGATGGTGTCGTTGGTCGCGGCCTTTATACGAAGCAAGGAAAATACTACATATTATGACGGCCGGATGAACAGCGACCGTGATGGCGCCGGCGATCGGGCCAAGCCATTTTTTAGTCTATGCCGAAAGTCTTTCCCGAACTCGCGGCGGCTGTGGTTCAGACGCATCCGAGTAAGCCGACTCTAGAGTGGACATCTTTGCACGTTGTCAACTCTCCGTCGACGTGCTTGATGTGCATGGTCGTAACAATGACCTGAGGGGTACCAAAATCCATGCAGAAAGCCATCTGAGGGATGAGAACATGCCTGCGTCGTTCGCGATGCGCTCCCCCTGTACGGCATACTGACGCGCGCCCAGTCGCTGCCAGCGATAGAGCACGACTAGGCTTCCGATCGCTTGCAGCCGACATCGCCTGTGAAGACATGCTTTTCAGTCTATTGAGTTGCGGGGAACAATCGGCTTACAGTGGTCCAGGAGAACTCGACGGCTTGTTATGGAAAGGTCGAGGAAACCAAAGCGAAGTGGCGCGGCTGTTGTACGACATTGACCGGACTCACGTGGGGCGATCTTCAACTCTCGGACCGCCGGTGAGCATAATTGAGATACGATCCGCTATGTACTCATTGCGCTGAAGTTGCAAGATGAGCGGGCGTGAGATGGACATACGGTCTGACGCACTGTATCTGCATGTTGGCAGAGCATGCGATACGGTCGATTCGCGTGCTTGGGGTCATAGTGCTCCACCAAGGCTACAGGCGGACACTGTAAAAAAGGCGCCTAGACGAGGCCGAATTCTGGAATGAGAATGAGCAGCGCAGAGAGCTCTACAGTCTGAGGCGCGTACGTGCTCTTGCTGTGGCCATCCTGCGCAAGAGATGTAACTTTGAAGAAAGACAGCAGTACATAGCATCGAACGAGTGCCGGTAGAAGCCTGTTCTGCGCATCGACAAGTATATCTCTTCGCGAGAGGTAGAACGCGGTGGCAGCCGGCTCGTGTAGGGCGAAGTGTTGTGCAGGAGCGGGTGAACATGGATCGGAGGCGCCGACGGCGGCTGATCTCTGACCGAAGGATGGCGACAGTCCTCAGGACGTCGAGAATACTGCCCGTGATACGTGAAGCGCGGACAACGCGCAGTATGTCGAGCAGTAGGTGGCGCATAAGCCCGCAGCACGGTATGGGAGAAGACCTTACGACCCGCCTCCCCCTCGACCGAAGTTCAGCGTTTGAGGTCGCAAACTCAGTCTCGAAGATAACAGAGTAGACGGGCTGGGCCCGCTGCTCGCCAGTCGTCAGCCACCCGCGGAATGATCTTCAGTCGTGCGGACGTACCAGCGAAGATCATTGCCTACTGGTTCACCGTGAATCTGGCGTGTCGGAGATGTCGACGAGCTGCTACTGTCCTGCGCGATCGGGCGGGTTTTCCCCAATGACCTCCGCGGTACCCCATACTCACAACGTTGATTCTGACTTTAAGCCGCGTTGTACTGCGTTGAACGGAGCGCGCGGAGAGAGCATGCAGCACGTCGCGACACCTGAGGGTTCAGGATCGATGGAAGCGATAGATCGTATTGACCAGTAATATACCCTCGCTCGCCTCTCATGGTCGGACTGTCATCGGAAAACTACACGGCAGACGCTGCATCGATCGGGGTGCTTAGGCTTCAAGGGCGGGATCGAGGACTTGCAGGAGGATCGAGACGGCGTTCCTGCGAGTCTAACGAGGTAAGCAGATGAACGAACAACGCTAGCAACAGACGAGCGCTTACATTACGCAACACCCGATGGACGTGAATGAATCAAATGCGCGTCTCGCCAAGGACCAAGCGTAAGATAAGTATGGC
The DNA here is from genome assembly GCF_000143185.2 of Schizophyllum commune H4-8. NCBI lineage: Eukaryota > Fungi > Basidiomycota > Agaricomycetes > Agaricales > Schizophyllaceae > Schizophyllum > Schizophyllum commune. Next base: position 29,223 of record NW_026089554.1, on the reverse strand, counting down.
TTGTCCGCGCGCGCCGCGAGGTGATCTGTGCTCTCATTTCGTGATCGTGTCCTTAGAGTGAGGACGAGTACCCCGGCAATGTCCACCGTCGACAAACATCGATAAGCGAGATGCCCTCAACTCGGGCGTAACGCTGGCGGTCGCGAGTTTCGACGACGTTGATGCCGGTATACCGCAAGGTATGCTACCCAGACTCGGGTTTGTGAAGCGAAGACCATCTCGATGAGGACGGCATAAGTTGCTCGTGTCACTTACGAGACAGCCTGGAATACGGGCTTTACGCGTAGCTATAGGAGGGTTATGACCTGTCAATATGATGAACGCGTGGCGGGAATATACTGGCGACTCGCCGAGATGAGCGCGACCAGCGCTGAGATGCACATTATTGAAGAGGTATCGGGGCATCCAGGTTGCAAGACGGATTGAAGGAAAGCTACAGACGTCCGGAGTCCGTAATTTTGGCAAGGAGCGATCCTAAAGGGCAAGATGCCAATTAAGTGTCGGGCGCCTAAGAACGTGGGTCGCCTTTCAGCGTCATTCTACGGAGATGTCAATATCCAGAATGACACGGTGAGAGTGGACGCACTTACCATACACGAATCGATGCACAGACAGGTGCTGATACGCTGAGAGGGGCATACGAGATGAGAGCGACGGTCGTTACCAGCGTCTTGCGATACCGGCTGTAAAGAGCCTCTTCGCCAAGAGCTGACTGTGATCCTACTGCATGGAGGCAGAAGCCCCAGCGCACAGTGATTACATCGCTCAAGACGAGGGTGTACGACACAGTGAGGGGCATGTTCTTCATACCTTCGCGATCTTCATGTCTCCCCCGCTCGTCGCGCCTCCTCATACTCTCACCCTTGATCCCAATTCACACCCCAAGAAACCCGTAATTCATTCTATACTCTAGGGGTAGTACGTCAGCCATAAAGCTCAGCGAGGGTCAATCCAAGATCCATGGTCCATAATCCGCCCGTAGGTACAGCGATCCGCGCGTAGACGAGACGATCCAAGCTCGACAGCGAAAACAAGGAAAGAAGCATTTGAACCAAAAACACAGTCTAGATCGAACACCCGGGTCGCCGGGGCAAAAGCTCTCCACGATGACTCGTCGAGCAGCATAGCAGAAGATGGGCACGCGAGATGCAAAAGACCACGCACGACGCATTAGCCTTTCCGTCTCTTCGCGAAAGTCCCTCCGTCTGCCCGTTGTCGGGTTCCCTCCTTCCATCTCGCTCCTCCCACTCCCCTACCTCTTCCCCCCATTGGTGGAGTCCCCTCCCCGCTTCGCCCAAGTCTACCCCTCTCTCCTCCCACCTGCGTCCCTCCCGCTCCCGCTCCCACTCCCACCCGGCAACCCCAGCATCTCAAACCAGCTCAGGTCGGACGGCGAGTGCGGGGGAGGCGGCTGGCCGGGTTGCTGGGGCGGGTGTTGAGTGCCATGTCCATGCAGATGGTGCGGCTCGGACGAATGAGGAGGATGGGATTGGTGATGTCCTGCCGGCTGGGGAGCATGAGGTTGCTGATGCAACAACGGAGGCGACGCCTGATGCATGAGCGGCGGCGACTGCTGGTGGGCGCCGATCCCTCCTCCGCCACCACCACCGCTGCCCAAACCCCCTCCACCCGGACCACCAATGCTGCCCGCGCCCCCAAGCCCGCCCACGCCGTATGGAAAGCGCGCGCCGGAGCCTGGATAGCCGTACGACGGGCGGGGATACCCGCCGGCGAACTCGCCGGTGCGGTTAGCGAAGTCACCGCCAGTGCGAGTAGGGAAGTCTCCGCCGCCACCGGGACGACCCGTAGCGTAGTCTCCGCCACCACTACCGCGCCCAAAGTCTCCGCTACCGCGACCTCCCGCAAAGTCGCCGGTACGACCCGCGAACGAACTGCCTGGACGCGTAAACGTTGGCGTCGTCGGACTACCGTGCAACGACGCAATCGGACTGCTCCTCAAGGGGGCAATGGTACGCTCGGGGTAGAAGATCTGGCGCGACTGCTGGCCGGCGGACGACCCGAGTCCGCCTCCTCCTGCGCCTAGTCCGCCGCTCGATGGGAGCCCACCGCTAGAGCCGATGCCGCCAGCGCCAAGTCCCCCGCTGGACCCTAGCCCGCCACTGCCAGAGCCCAGCCCACCACTTCCTCCCGACCCTAAACCACCGCTAGACGTGATACCCCCGCTAGACGAGCTAGAGCCGCTCGGCGGGAACGCGGGCGGCGGTAAGTGGCGATCGGACGATATGGGGTGCGCGGATATGGGGTCGTGACGAGCAGGGGCGATTGGGTGAGGGGACGCGGTACTGAGGTGAGGGGAGGTGGAGGGTCCAGCGAGGTGCTGAGCGGTCATTGGAGGCATCTGCCCGTAGAATCCGGCCGCGCGGGAGGGTGGTTGGAGGCTGATCTACGAGAGATGGGTGCAATTGAGTTTATGGATATGGATGACGCGTAGCAACGCACCTCAGGTCCCATGTGTGACTGTAGTGAGTCCATGGTACGTCTCGAGGTAGAGGGCGACGGCATCGGGTCGGCGGGGCGAGGGCGCTTGCGCGGACGTTCGTCGTCGTCATCGTCATCATCGTCCCCAGGGACGCCCGCGGTCGGCGTCGGCTGCGCGAAATCAGGTGGTCCCTTCGTATCCTTTTCCCCTTCATGCTAGACGCGTCGTGAGATGAAGGATTGGGCTCGCGAAGGAAGTACGCACGGTGGTTTGCCTCTGCACGATCGCGTCCACGTCCGAGGACGCATACTGGTACAGCTTCGCTTGATGCCCTGGTCGGTCCTCTGCTCTCCCGTCAGCGCGAGACAGCGTGCGACCCGCTGGCGACGCACCAAAGATGATCACCGCCACGTCGACGCTGCACAGGACCCCCAGCTCATATGCCTTCTTGAAGAGTCCATTCTTGCGCTGCAACGGTATTCAGCGCGCTCGTCGTCGTCCGCATCGGTCTCGGCGCGTCGTGGTCAGGAGCAAGTTGCGGTCACAGGTCCCGACGGCGAGCGTGATGAGATCGACCGAAATAAACGGGATTATTTTTGTTGGCAGGGAGTTAAAAATAGACACGTGCGCCACCTTCTTCTCGACGCCCATTGTTCTCCGTGCCCATTGTTCTCGCCCGCGTCTGCCAACGACGGACACTCACCTTCAGAAAGGTCACGGCGCGGTTCCGCTCGTGCTAGGCGTGCCGCAAATACGTGAGCCCCCTCGCAAATTGAATGGACCGGCGTTCGTGACGCACCTGTATGGGGCGAATTTCGATCTTTCTGCGGCCCATCGTAAATTAGGTTCGCGGGTTCCGTGACTCGGCGCGCGCGCAGAAAGATGGCGGCAGGAGAAGAAGAGGGTGAGCTCTGTTGTCACCTGTGTGCGTCGCTCCCGCCCTTGTTCATCGCGCGGCGGGTGCTGTGCCGCGCCCCGCTATCCCCATACGCGTCGTGGAAAAGCAGACAGGTCAGCTTCATATACAGTCCGACGTCTGATCTCCGAAGTTTTGCGCGCCCCATATGTACGACGAGGCGCTCGGGCACAGGATGTGCTTTCTGACTACGCGAAATGTCAGCCCTCCCGTGCCATTGGCTCCGTCGCGCCTGTTTCTGAGTCAACGCGAACCTTACAGAACAGCTGCATACATCACAGCTCAAGCTACATGAACTCGTCGCCTACGCCCATGCGTATCTTCTTCCATCAGCGTGGCATTCGCTCATTGGCCTTCACATGATGTCCGCCCAGGGCGATTCTACGCTTCGCTGCTTCTGCCATAACGAATCCAGCCGCGTCTGCAATGCCCCGCGCTTGTACTCCATACCCCACGTATCCTCTTCCTCGCCAGCACCTCCCTCGCGTCGGGATCCGCACAACACTTACCGCACGGCACTTCTCCCGCCTCTCGAGGCACCTTCTACAAGTTCTCGAGGATTCTTCTGCTGGGATCGAAAGCCGTCAGGAGGGCCTTCAGGACCAACACCAGCCTTCGTTGCCCTCATAAATCCCACGAATGCCCCTCCCTACCAGGCTCCCCAGCCAGGGCACTTCTCCTTCATGGGATTCGCACCCCGTACGTCCTCCACTCCTTGCGGAGTATCCCGCATCTGATATGAACTTATAGGCCCCGCATACGACTTGTCACCTCGACACGCGCGTCATCACGAAATGCGCTTAAGGATAGAGCGTCAAGCGCGACCATCGCCAGCAGAGCGCGAGAGTCCGCCGTATCACGAGGTCGAGTGCCCAGCGCGAGACACAGCAGTATGTTGAAGAGCTGTGCATAATGTGCCCGAGAATTCTGACGAATGTCGCAGTCAATGTACTCCTTGTCAATACTAACGCGACAAACACACCATCGCTTCGGCGGTACGCTCGTGCGTATAGCGCGGCCAGGACGTCGACGGTCGATAGCGCATAAGAGGGCGCATGAACGACCGATTCGTAAGGCGCTTACATGCGCCGATGACCTGGCAGCGCTTCTCACGTCCTGTGCGCCGTCATTGCCCACACGCCGCCTCCGTCCCCCTCACGCCGTCTTCGTATCGGACGCTATCATTGCAAAGAGGGCGACTCGCTCACCCTACGTCCGCCGCCTTCGTCTTCGCGCTCGGCCCTCCGCTCTGGCTCCTCCGCATGCTTCTCTATCAGCCTGCGTTCCCTCCTCTACTCAACCCCGCTATCATCTTGGTCTTCTCCTCTACCTAACGACCCCTCTCTCTCCCTCGCCCCTTCCCCACCCGCCCTGAGCCCTGAACCCTACGCCCGCCGCGTCGTCACCGCGCTTCTCAACCTCCCGCACTCTTTCAACCCTCATGACGGGCCTTTTCACGCTCGCGGCTTCTCTTGTTCCGTCGTCCGCCGCGCTTCGAAGGCATTCAAGAAACCTGCCACTGCATTGAGCGGGTTGCTTCTTTTTCTCTCGCCGCTACTTCTTTCGCTTTCGCCGCCCTCCTTCCTTTGAGTCCGAGATCCCACGCGGGCGCTTCGGAAAGCCACGCGGGGCTGAGAAGGGGCACGACGGTGGACACGGGCTTTCGGCGGCGCACGCCGGCCTTCGACGGCGCCCACGCTGCTTCGAGATGTATGGCGCCTTTCTTCCGGGTGTGCCCTGCTGAGTCTTCTGCTAGTACGCTTGCTCTGGATCATTCGATGAGCTCGGTGCGAGGATGTAAGTTAGTCGACGAAGATGACGGTGCGTATCCTTGGTCACTGTCGGCCAGCGTCTCATTAATGAGCATATCACGCAGCATTTATGAAGCTCATAGCCGGTACAGGCCGAGCTAATCGTGTATAATGGTCGGCGTTGTCCGGGCGATTTCCTCGCAAGCGCATAGGAGCAGACCCGTCGTCCTGTGCATACCGCCTTTGTCTGGAGCTTGTTGGGAACTGTGAGCTTGTTGAACGCTTCTGATGCCTATAATTGACAATTCTCTCAGCGACACGCGCTGGCAAGTCCGTGATATCCATCTTGCGCTTTCGACGAGAATGTTCAACGGTACACCTGACGCGTCTGCACGGATATCTGATGTTGAGTTCGTCAGCGGTGCTCGTAAACATGCATTCTCGCTTACGAACGCTTCAGACGACTCGGGATCTGCGTAGTGAGTGTTAAGGATTGCGGTCTTTCGCGTCGAGAGAGCATCAATTTCCCCTCTTCATGGTCGTCTGGAGTTTACGACAAGATGATGTCTAATACTCGATAGATTCACCGCTCTGGAGTGCGAGTCTCACGATTATTACAGGCGACGCTGACGAGAAAATCGCAGTGAGCTCCATGTAATTTTATGGGACGAAGGGACTCTCTCCAATGCGCGGGCCCTTTACCGTTACCCCCGGTTCCCACGCTGACAGTTCCCAGCGTCTCATTCGCGCCGCAAAATGGCCATCGCCGATACATACACCGGCCTGCACGGGAACCTACGCAATCGAACGAACCCGTATCGTTACCCAGATCACCTTTCGCGTCTCGAAGGCCATACGGCTCTCGGGATGATGCAAGCATGGTGAGAGGTCTGCTTCACCTCGCCGTCAAAGCTGCACTTCTTACTGAGCTATGTAGTACAAGAGCCCGGATCCTCGGCTTCGCGCGAGCATAACCCTCTCCTGAAATTGTCAGACCTCTCACCGCGCGCAGGCCTATCGCAGCGCCGCGACCACCACGCTCAACCGCCGGTGGATTCGCACCTATAGAGCAGCATTCCCAATGCTGGCCGCCGACTGTAGGTCCGTTGATATCGCCACTGATGGTCCTTCGCGCTTCTGCTAAGCGCAAAGTCCGTCGGGTCTTCTCCCTTCTGATACCCGCCAAATCTCACTCCTCTTGCAAGCCGGCTATCTCTCCGCACGCTCGCGTTCGGTATATTAAGCGAAGGTCACACAGAGTACGTGCATCCGGACCTTTAAGAATGGCTGAACCGAGCGATATTCTTGAGGCCTTCGTCGGGCGTGCTCACAGCGTGGAGGCTGCGTGAATCGAATAAACCTGAATGCCGGAGTACATGCGGGCTCCGATGCGCACGCACGTCAACGTCCAGTGCGACGAGATTGTTGGGTCGTCGTTGTCCTCCCTACCGCTCCGAGACTGATGCAATCTTCCAGAACTTGGACCCAACATTGCTCGTACCCGCCCGCCTTCGGAGCGTTGATGGGAGCGGCAGTACCTCACCCGGGAGTTGTGAGCAGGACACACTTCGGATATACGGAGCGCGCTCTCTTGTCGGGGGATATCGGCCCGCGCTCCCAGTGAATTGTAGCGCTCGGCGGGCGGCATACACCACATAAAGGTGCGCTGAGTCGCTGTGACGAGAACAGGGCTCGCTAAATTTTCTAAATTCATCACTGGCTCTCCCAGGATTGTGCTACCTTATAGCCCTTCTTCTTGTCGTGCTTTCGCCGAGTTCACGCAAGCTCGCCGTCGCTTCGACTTCGTCCAAGGTACACAGCTTGCTCGGCATCCCAAGCGTCGCTACTGGCTCATCTGTTTCATCTACGTAGTATATTCATCATACGTTGAGCTCGATATGAGTACATCTCCTATCATACGCGCGAGTGAGAAGGCTATTGGCTCGGGCACTATCGCCATAAAGGTAGGGACCAAGCAGTCACGGTTCGTGACAAACCTCCGGCAGTTACCGAGCAGGCACGTTGCAACGCCACGTCGACTCGAACGTCGATGTCGATTGGCACCCTTAGAGACTGCTGCTTTCTCGTCTTTAACAAAATCTGAGCATAGCCATTTTCGATCAAGCTTTGACTTAATCTGTCTCTATGAATGTTCGCTGGGATTGTGAATGGCTGCAGAGCACGACCACTGGCAGCGCTCGTACCGGAAGCTCTGCCCATCTCCAAGCGAATAACAGGCGTGTCTCCGCTCCTTCTGTCCATACAAGCCCTGCTAACAAACCATTTAATCAATCTGGGCATACTTCGCTATGTTCAAGCGCTTTTCCGGCGTGGTGCACGCTATCTTTATCGCAATTTTCCTCTCTTTTGGCCTGCTTCGACAATGCGCCCCGCATGACTCGCGCGGACGTCTATCGTGAGCCTAACAGCTCTTCATAATGCCCTTCTATCGATCCCGCATTTTGAACTTGCGAGCTGATCACCTCTCACCTATCCTTAACGCGACCATACGACCTCGCGCACTGCCTTGACCGATGGGTCCAAGCAAAAGGCCTTCGTAAGAAGTCATTTCTGCGTTCAAGGCGATGCAATAATACTCGACCGGCCTAGGTCAAGCGCGGAGTTGTGGGTCCATGTCGGATATCGCACGTGCGGCTGCGTCTGTCGACCTGACTCATCGAGTCAAATTCACTTTGCTCCCGCTTCCTCGCCCAGCCTCTCGCTCAGTTCTCGCGCACCGTCGATATCCGTTCATTCCGGGTCGCTTCACAGCACTACGGACACATCTACGCCGGGGATGGCACCCTCGGTCTATCAACCGCCTTTGCTTGAGGGGTGGCTCAGCGGCTTCTGCGTCCAACTGCGTCTCCAAGACGTCGGGGAATGACCCCTATCTCGAGTTCGACTTATGGGGCTGTGCATCGGCCCGATCGACGGGTCCGGAGCTCGATAGCTCCACCGGAACCCGCTGGTCACCTCTTCCCTCTGCCTTGTTCTCTCTGTCAGCGACGCCGCGGACTACCAGCGACATACGGCGACCGCGCATGTTCAGCGGCGCGCGAACGCCTTTGTATCGTCGCGCCTTTACAGCCTACTCTTTGGAACAACAGCCCGCGCCACCGCGCTCTTCAGCGGAAGCCATTCGCTCGTACAACAGCGACGCTCGCTCGTAGACATTTCGCCGCTCGTGTGTATCCCCCTTCGCCTCCCTCTTATCCTACTCGAACTACTACATCATGGACTACTCGACTATCGCCCTCCGACCCTCGCATTCGGGCAGTATGATGCTGTCCCACCTCAACGACACGGACGAATACGCCGCCCGCCAGCGCTTCGGCGCCACCGCCGATGACCTCGCCTACGACCTTAGCCCCATCTCGCACGATTCCTACCGCGACCGAAGCTACGACGCCTCGTCGTATCCCAGCCTGCCCTCCGCGTCCGTCGACCTCGCCTATGGCGATCGCTCGAGCACTCGCTTTGGCGCGGGAAGTTCGTACATCAAGGCGGAAGAGCTCCCGGGCGTTCTAGATACTCTAGATTATCCTCCGAGCGAGCACTCGGCGAACGCGTCTAGCGACGCGTTCGGCGCGTACGCGAGTAGCTTGTCTCCCGCCGCACTGTCGGGCGTGTCCCCGCCTTCTCTTGGCGCCCCCACTTCCCTTCCTCAGACCCTTTCCCCGCTCGCCATCTCGCCTCAGCAACTACTTGAGTCGCCTGTCAATTCCCCGCTTTCGGCTCATTCGTACATTGCGGAGGAACAACCGCCACAGCAATATGTGTCTCCCTCTGAGCTGTCATCAGATCACGCGAGCGCGCGCTCGGTACGTCCCTTTTTTAATGAAGCTGTTGTCCTGCTCACTTTTTCTCTAGCCCTCTTTTGTCGACGACGATTCAGAGCCGTGCCCAAACGTACCGTCCAAGAAATCGAACTGGTACAGCACCGTCCTCGAAGATACGCCCACGGGCCATCACGTCGGTGGTCAACCCATGTCCTACTTCCCTCCGCTCTCAAAACGCTCCTCGTACTCGACCTCGAGCTCCGCCACTCCTCCTGACGCGCCCTCCTTCCCTCGCGAGCGCAGCGCGAGCTGGTCGCGCGGAGGGGTGACGGTGACGACGCGCCTCCCGCCCATTTTGCCGAGCAAGTCGTCAAGGACGCCGTCGTACAGTAGCGACGAGGACGAGTCGCCGTCGCCGCAGACGGTGAGCTCGGGCTCGCGTGATGACGAGGAATATGATTCGCCGGATGAGGACGATTCGGATTACTCGCCCAACGGCGACTCTCCGAGTCGCAAGCGCGCTCGCGCTTCTCGCGATGACAGGCCGAGCGCGGCGCATGCTTTGCGCGCGCTCGAGAAGGACGCGCCGTCGCCGAAGCGTCGACGCGCTGGGCCGTCCATACCTGAGCCCAAGAAGAGCGCAACAAAGAGCTCGCGAGGGCGTAAGGTACCCTCTGTCTCGACGCGCAACGGCGGGCTCGCGGCGTCGAACTTAGGCGAGTCTCTGGGTGCGGCGCGAGGCGGCACTTTGCGCGGCCGCGGCGGAGGCTCGGTGGGCTCTGGAAAGCGCCAGTTCCGGTGCGTTGCGGAGGGGTGCGGGAAGCTGTTCGTGCGGAAGGAGCATCTGAAGCGGCATGTGAAGAGTCTGCATACGGAGGACAAGCGTGAGTGGTCTTTGATTGGTTTGGTGGGATGAGTGAGAAGGCTGACGGTTTCTGTTCGTTTAGCGCACGTGTGCCCGTATCCGCATTGCGAGAAGAGGTTTAGTCGGAGGGATAATCTGGGACAGCATGTGAGGATTCATCAGTAGGCTTGTTGGGACGTGCTCCCTTCTTTCCTCATCTTGCTTGGTTTATTATAGCAGCCTACCCTTCCTTCGCATCCTACCTTCCACCACAATATCACGTTCTTCCTGTCTTCGCCCCAGTATACTACACTCGCCCACTCCTATTCTACTTTACATCCTTTTAGTCCTGAATTATTCTCTTCGCGTTCAATGTATATGTTCATATATGTTCTAGATATATCGGGCTGGCTAGATGCCGTGCGTGACATGCGAGGGCTTCGTGAGTGTGCGATCTCTACTCGAGAACCAACCTCCGGGCGGGCGAGCGAAGCGCTTCCTCGGTCGATTTGAACCTTCGCACGCGTATTTGTGGCGAGTCTGCTGCGAGTCGGAAGTACCCTTTGTAATTTGGGGCTTCCGCTCACGCTCCTATGCGGCATACCATACGGAGAACGCGTGTGATGGTGGCGGAAGAACAAAGGGACTCGACGAAAATGGATGTGATCTCCGGGACGCATGCACCGGGCCGGGTATGCCGCGTTTGATCGCTCCTTGCTTTCGACCACCGTGTTCTCTTCGAGCTTCCTCAAGCTGTTCGTGGTAGTGCGCTGTATCGACGTCCGGATAGCTGCGAATGCAATGAACTTTTGTCATATAAACTATCTGTCTCGTCTAGCGGACACTTGAGCTGCGTCCCAATGTCAAGTTCGAGGTTCGTTCGAGGAGCGAAGCGACACTGGGTAGTGCGAAGGCATCGAAGGTGCGTCTGCTGAGATCTAGGAATACTTATATATGCTGATTGGTGACCTTTTACTTAGACGTCTTCACGTTTAACATATAGAGCAACGGACAATCGTTCTCGTCCAGCGAACCCCGACCGATCGTCGAATCCTCTCCCTTCCCCCTGCCACATCGCGGCCGTTCGACTCTTCGATTCACCGCGCGCCGCCGCCCCTTGACTACACCTACGGTCCTCGGTCTTCACCGCCCCGTTTCCCTCCTCTCGTGGCGCTGACGACCAAAGCTGCTGACGTCGATCGCACGAGCGCTCTGAATCATCAGGGGCCTATCGTCGTGCGGAAGAAACAGGAAGCTAATGCTCATTGCTAGCGTCAAGTAGGAACGCTTCGCGTCGGCGCAGGTAAAGGTCGTTCGCAAGGAAGCTTCCAGTCCCCGCAGAGATAGCTCGGCAGTGCGCGAGATGGACTCGCGGAGGCGAAGGAGCACGTCGTCAATCCCACCAAGATTCATGATGGTCCGCATAAGGCGGTACGCGATTTTGATGCCGTCATACTAGGGCGCGAAGCTGCCAGAAGGGAGACCGGGACTGCGCGAGGCTCGAGGGGCGATTCCTTCGCTGTTCGAAGGACAGTTCACGGTCCATGCAACTGACGGCGGCTCGGTCCCTCATCGCGAGTCTATGGGATGCGCTCGGGCAGTTCGCGCGCGGTTGGGCGGAGAGGGAGGCGGAGTGGATTCAAGTTGCAGTGGAGCACTCGGCACGTATGTCAGCGTCGAGCGACTCCCTGGCAGGAATGCTTAGTCTTCTGTCCGCGTGCCCTCGAGTCAACGGTTTCGTTGTGCGCGATAAAGAGCGGACCGCCCGACATCGGTATCGACACCGCCCTCATCGCAATGAAGCGCACATCGGGAGCGAAGGAAGAGCATGCGCGGACGGTGTCAAAGCTTTGAAGCACGAAGGAAGGACATAGGACGATTACTCGTGCGTTGAGCCGCGATCTCGAGCCAGCTGGGCTTCTCATTTGGTCATTGCTTTCACCGTGTTGCACCATTCTGACTTCCATGTACAGGTCCTCCCGCGGAAGCGGACGTTCGCCCTTTATTAGCCAAATTCCAAGCTTACCAGACGCCAGACTTATCGGCTAGGTTGGCAGAAACGCAGGCGCTAAGCACCTTCGATGTTTGTCTGAACTTGGGCCTGAGCCGACGTTCGGAGACTTGTAGCATCTATAAAGCCTCATTACCTATCTACCAAACGTAGGAGCCTGCATATCCTTCGTATTCACCGGAACCTCGCCCGCGACATGAAGTCTCAGCCTCCCTCGATCAGGGACACCATCATCGCCATGGCTGCAAAGTACAGCGAAGGTCTCCCAGGCTTCGTCGGCGCTTCAACTTTGCCGAGCCATGTCGCCCTCGACTCTCCTTCACCACTCAGATACCCAATCACCGTCCTTCTCACAGGCTCGACGGGGCACCTGGGCTCGGAAATTCTTGCTCTGCTTTTGACTGACAAGCGCGTTGAGCGTGTGTATACGCTGGATCGGGTGGGCAAGGGGCACTCGCTCGAGCAAGCTGATGGGAGAGTCAGCACGGCCGCTGGGGTGCGCGAACGCCAGCGCGCGCGGTGGGCAGACAGAGTGCTTGACAGAAACCTGCTCAAGTCATCGAAACTCGTCTCCCTTGTGGGTGATGCCTCGGCTGCGCGGCTTGGGCAGAGCGAGGTGGTGTATGAGGAGGTGAGTTCTGATGCCTTGTTCATACAGCATGATCTCGGCCGCTCTTTCTTCAGCATCATCACGGTCCATTATCCCAGACCAATGCCCTTCCTATCCAAGATCCAGCTCCTTTTCGCCCTTGATTACTTCTAAAGCACCCCTTCAGATGCTCGCCTCCGTTTCCACCATTATCCATACGGCCTGGCTCGTCAATTTCAACCTGCCGCTCATCGCATTCGAGCCGAGTTTTCGCAGCATGCGCGCCCTAATTGACTTCGCGCGGCAGGCAGAGCTGGTCGATCAGGCGCGACAGGACCCATTGGTTGACGGCGCGCGACGAGCGCTGCGGGCGGACGGCACGCAGCAAAGTCCACGTCGGCGCACTCTCCGTTTCCTCTTCGCGTCATCTGTCACTGCCGTAAGATCGTGGGAGGACGTCGTAGCAGACTTTCAAACGAGCTCGATGTTGCCAGACTGCATGCCCAAGCCCGCCTCTATCGCATCCGCTCCGTCTCTTGCCACTGCACCCGCCCCGTCCTGCGCAATTTCCGATTCAACTAGCTATGCCGACATCACATCCCCCGATCCCCTTGCCGCCGGGACGCCCAATATGGCCATCGCCATACCGATCGGACCCGCCGCCAGAGTGCTCGCGACGGCGTGTACTAGCATACGCGCCGATGACAAAACCCGACTCCCCATTCCAGACTATCCTGCCGTACCAGAAGTCCTCATCGACAACCCCTCCGTCTGTATCGACGGCCTCGGGTACGGGCAGAGCAAATTTGTCGCCGAGCGAATCCTCGCTGGTATGCCGCGCATGTCTTCGCTAGTATGTCACTGAGCGAAATCTCGCAGCCAGTGGGATCGAGTTTGCTTCCGTGCGGATTGGACAGTTATGCGGAGGGAGTGCTCGGAAGGAAGGTGGTAGCGGCGTGGGAAGGGGAGGTGGAATATCTGTAAACGAGATGCGACGCGGAGCCTGGGTCACGACAAACTGGTTCCCGATGCTCGTGAAGACGAGCCTGGCACTGGGCGCGCTACCAACTTATGAGCAGGTCCGTGATACCACTCTTGTCACGGTGGCAAATGAGCATGAATAAATAACAACTGACCTCGTCCCAGATGATGCCCTGGCTCCCCATGGACGCTGCAGCCCAGATCCTCCTCGACATTGCCTTCTCGTCCGAGCCCCTACACCCGTCGTACAATCTCATGCATCCGCGGCCGATATCTTTTGCAAAGATCATGGAGTACGTGCAGTGGTCGCTCGCGTCAACTACAGGGCAGCGGCTACCTTGCATACCCTTCAAGGAGTGGTTGGCGAGACTGGAGAACAAGGCACGTAGACCGGATATTGACCAGAAAGACTTGGTGAGCATTTTAACAATCTTTGAGCGAAGCGTCCTCTACGCCACTCGTCTTCAGCCGCTGCATGGGCACATGCTATCCGGAGTCAACCTTAACCGCTGACTCCCACATCTCAGCCCGGCATCAAGATCATCTCCTTCCTTCACGACATCTGCTCAGGCGGTACTTTCGGGCGGGAGTTTGAGATGGAGAAGGCGGAGGCCAGCAGTCCGACGTTGTGCGGTATGGAACCCATCAATCAAGCAGATGTGGGCGCGTGGGTCAGCTATTGGGAGGCATGCGGTATGTTCGCGCGTAAGGTGGCAAGCTCACGGTTGTAGCCCTCAGAACTGTGGGGATTTAAGTACGAGTCGGGTACTCTTTCTTCACTCGTCAGGCTTTCCAGTACGCGCTGTACTACCAATTTTTCCCTTTTTTTTGTACTATTACTTGATACGACGGCGTGTAGGTCCACCGCACGAAGCGTGGGCCTCTGTATGTATGACGACACGCTACGTTCACTGTGTCTGCCGACTCGGTCACTACATGATACACATCTATTCTTTGCCCATAAATATCCTTTTCTGGTTCTGGGGGCAGAGTCAACTCTGCCCCGTAGAAATTGGTGCGATTCATTGGAGCGGCGTTGCATTGCGCGTGGACGTCAGGCTCAGGCGTGGTCGCAGCCGCATGAGCTGTAATGTGACTGAATTGTACTCGATTTCTTCTTGCTCGAACTGACGGGCAGATTGGATGTGCAAGGAAGACGAAGGACGCACACGGAGGGGACATGGCGGTCTGACGCCGTGGTCACGTGATCTGATGCGCCGGACCGGCTGGCTGGCCCGACGCGCTCGATCAGCGCGTTTTCTGAGCTTTGACCACCACTACGCCGCCTCCATCGCCCCTCCCGCCTTCCCTCTCCCTCCCACCTCCCCCTTCAGTGGAAACGCTGCGCAGGGAGAGAGCGCCTGGGCCCGGCCGCGATCATTTTGCAGCAAAGAACGCCAGCCTCTAGATAACGACCAAACCCCTCTTCGCGCGAGGAGGATGAGAGCAGGTGCGTCAATACGCCCCGCACCTTGATTCCTACTGACTCACATGTATCCATGACGGACGGAGGGTGGGGGAAAGACGCGCAGACTGCGCGACGGCGAGAAGAGGGGCTGAATAGGGCCCTTTCTCTGTCATTTCTGCCCTCAGGCCATGTCTGGGGGCGCGGGGAGCTCGTCTAGGCCCCGTAGCTCCCCCTAGCCGACTCGTCTCTTGCTATATTGCCTCCCCTGCACCCCATAGACGCGTCGCACGACACGTCTCTCCTCCCCCGTCGTCCTTTTCCCTTCTCTCATGCTGAATCGCCTTCATGGCGATCCCGCGCCTCGCTGGCTGCGCGCAGACACCGCAGGGCCTTCCCACTGCGGGCAACGCGTCCGGCTTGATTACGCTCGGCAACGCCAGCGTACCAAGCCGCTGCTAGCGTCAGGTAGCTGCGCGCTCCGTGCGTCATCGATGTGCAGAGGGGCAGGCTGCGCAAACGGGGGTCGCGCAAGGGAGGGAACGGTGTCGCGCAAGCAAGGGCGAAGGGTGCGGGAGGGCATGAGCGCCAAGCACGCGCGAGCATTTGCTCGCGGCGCATGGTCCACGCGTTCCGTCGCGCGTGCCCCCTTCCCCCACCCGCTCAAGCGCGATCGCGCGCACTTTGTGTACGGCGAGCGCGCTGCACGAGCTGCGCGTGCAGATCGTCATCGAGCTCGCGTCCCCCCTCGCAGGCGTCCCCACGGGTCTCACGTCAAGCGATGGCTTGACGGGGTTGCGGTGTGTTGCTTCCTCCGCACCGCCTGCCACTTCGCGTACAATCCCCTCCCCTTCTCGTCCCCCTCCCCTCATCCCTTCCCTCTGGCGTCGCGTACGTGCCTAACCCTTGCGCTGAGCATGTCGCGCCCCGCGCTATATCCTATCTATGCCATTATATATACCTAATATCAGGTTTCTTTGTCACCTTGCTTGCAAGGTCTTTCCCGTGTCTTATTGACCCCATCAAAAATGACCCCATGTGCGTAGCACGTTCCGAAGACAACATCGGTAAACGCGCAGATACCTTCGTTCACAAGTCCTGTACGGCACCACACGACGAGCACTGCCAGCGACAGCAGAATTCAGACTCACGCGCGGGATGCAAGCAAGGTATGCGACCGGCGAAGCCGGGGCTTCCTCTAGTTCTTGTCCCCTCACGAATGACAAGCGACGACCGGCGCGCACGCAACGCCTGCAAGAGTGAGCGCGACGATGCCGACGATGACGGCGGCGATCGTCGGTACATGCGCGCATGATGCTCAAATTCCGGTCCCCTCCCGATACGTTCAGCTCAACAAAAAGACGGGAACCGGTGCATGTACCCTCTCCCACCGACTCCAGCTCACAAGCACCCACTTCCCACCCCACGCCTCCATCCCAATCCCGGCGCCTCAGTGAGCCGCAGCTGGTTTCTTCTTCGATCCCCCATGCCCCGCGGCGCGACGTTCACCGTTCGAGACGCCGTGAACACTAGGAGGAGTACATCCGGACCACGGCGCTCACAGTGAGCACCTTTTCTCGTTGCTATCCCCCCCTCCGCAGGCGGATCCTCATGTTCAAGTTTGGGCTCATATCCTCTGTCTTTCTCGCAGCCCGTCACTTCTCTGCACTCCAGCGCGCCTCGAATCGGTGCGAATGTGTCGAAGACGCACACTGCAATGCGTCCTTGCGACATAGTTCACGCGGAAAGTGGTGAGCATCTTCTACTTGTTTCTGTGCTCGCCGAAAACCTGGCCAGACGCGCCCGTTGATTATACTTGCCCCTTCCCTTCGAACATGGCTAATACGCGCCCTTGGTGACTTCAAAAATAGGTCAGAAGCGCACGACCTCGGAGGGGAATTGCGCATGTATCTCGCCGCTTCCACCTCCGCCGCAGTGAGAAACGGAGAGATGCGCTCGCAGATCTTCTGCTCGAGGCTGCGCGGTAATGCGCGTTCAGCATCACGTACAGCGTTCGTGATCGCTGAGCACTCGTGCAGGTCGCTTACCGACCGCAACGCTGCGAAGCCCGGGTGACGGAGTGGGCTCGTTGTGCATCGACTGTACCTCTAATCCGAGTACAGTATCTCTAAGGAAAGAGCATCTGAAGCGGCATGTGAAGAGCTTGCATACCGAGGATAAGCGTGAGTAATTTCGTTCTAGTCCGGTGAGATGAAGGGAGATGACTGACGATGTTTCCTTCGTTTAGCACACGTTTTCCCGTATCCGCATTGCGAGAAGAGGTTTTGTCGGAGGGATAATTTGGGTCAGCATGTGAGGATTCATCAGTAGGGCTTGTTGGGACGCGTTCGCTTCTTCTCTTGTCGGGCTTGGTTTCTAATCGCAGCTTATCCTTACTTTACATCCTACTCTCCTCCACAACATCACGCTCTTCCTGTCTTCGCTCCAGTATACTACCCTCGCCCACTCCTACTCTACTTTACATCCTTTTAGTCCTGAATTATTCTCTTCGCGTTTGATGTACATTTCCAAATATTCTTTAGATCTTTCGGTTTGGCGGCGGTTCCGCGCGTATCATAGGAGGCTCGGTCCGTGCAGGTACAGTTTCTCCTTCAGGGGCTTGGTAGGGAGCGCACGAGCGAAGACCTCGCTTCCATTCGATGCGTGGCTCGGCAGAGTCCTTGCGACACAACTTTGTATCACGATTTCCCTATCCCCTGAATAGAGATCTATGCACTCAGGCTTCCGCTCAGGCCCCTGTACGACAGATCCCATACGGAGAAGAGATGTGATAGTGGCGAAAGAACAAGGGGACTCGACGAAAATGGATGTTTTCTCCGGGACACATACACCGGGCCGGGTGCGCCGCGTCTGATCGCTCCTTGCTTTCGACCACCATGTCCTCCTCAAGCATCCTCAAGTCGTTTGTGGTAGTGCGCTATATCGACGTCCAGATAGCTGCGAATGCAATGAACTTTCGTCATATACACCTCCCTCGTCCATCTGAGGCGTAAACTGCGTCTCGACGTCAAGTTTGAGTTCAAAAGGTTCATTTGAGGAGCGAAACGACATTGGGCAATGCGAAGGCATCGAAGGTGCGTTTTCTGAGCTCTAAGACTCTTTGTGTATGCTGACTGATGACCTCCTATCCAGACGTGTACACATCCAACAGGCAGGACAAGGGACAATCGTCTCGTCCAGCGAACCTCGTCGCTCCTTCTCCTTCAAGTATCCTTTCGTCGGTCTGTGACTGGTACAAGTACTGGGGAACAGACCTTCAAAAAGGACTCTCAGAGAAGCGCTGCTCGTGGCGGAACCTCCATTCTGACGCACTGCGCGTACGACCTGGCTTGGACGCTTCCTCGCCCCGACCGATCATCAGGTCCCCTCCTTTCCCCCTTCCACATTGCGACCATGCCTAACTCTTTCCTCGACCACCTGCCATCTCCCTTCGACTATACGCACGGACTTCAGTCTCCGCCAGCAACCTCTCGTTGCGCCGACGCCCAAGCGAATCGACGATGCCTCTGACGATGCCCTCAAGCCCTATAAGAAGCATATCGCGGAGTCGGAGAAGGAGAATGCTCTTCTCGAGAGAAACGTCAAGCAGGAACGCTTCTCTGCGTCAGCGCAGGCGACGGCCGCCTGCAAGGAGGCCTCGAGCCTTCGCAAAGACCTCAGCGCTGCACGCGCGGAGCTCGCGGAAGTCAAGGAGCACGCCGTCGGCCTCACTGAGATCCATGATGGTCCGCGCAAGGCGGCCCACGATCTCGATGCTGATATCTCGAACACGACGCGGCGAGGAGGCAGGTCGCTGCTCTGCGCGAGACTGGAGGGGCGGTTCTTCGCGCGCATGTCCCAAGGATATTCAAGAGCCATGCGACGACAAGCTTGTCGAGAGGGATGCACCTCTCGTTGATGAGGCGGTACTACAGGCCTTCGTCACGGGTCTTTGGGATACGCTCGGGCGGGTCGCGCAACCACGGGCGCAGAAGGAGGCAGCGTGGGCGCGATCCGAGGTGGAAGACTTGAGACGCGTCCCCTCGACTAGTAACTCGTCGCGAGTCGCCCAATTGCCCACGCGCATGCCCCTCCAGTCGACGGACCTGCTGCGGGCGATGAGCGGAGGTTCGCCCGAAGTCGGCTCCGCGATGAAGCGCAAATCGGAGGAAATGGAGGTTCTCGTCGAGAAATACAACACAGCGAAGGAAGATAACGCGAGGCTGACGTGGACGCATGATCAGTTGGCGAACGTGCACGCGCGGACGCTTTCGGAACGGACGCATGCAGGAGGAGCGCATGACGATTTCCCGCGCGTTGAGCTGCGACCTCGAGCCAGCCGAGAACGTTGTATCAACCTCTTCCGCGATTGGAGGAAACGAACTCGATGCTTCTCAGTCGATGACTCTTACCTTTGGTGATGTTGACGCACCTTCGACATTTGCCACTGCTATGCCATCGCCCGCAAAGGTCGTCGATGCTTTCTCCGCGCGCAACTCTGCGATCGCGACGATCCTTGGGGGCGCTCATCGTTCGGACGACATGCTGCCCGTCACTTTCGCTTGCACCAAAATGCAGTATCTCTCCGGCGACGTCAAGGCCCTCCGTGCAGCCCTCGACGTTGCATGTATTCCACGAATTGGCGGAGACGCGCCACTACGCACTGCCCTTCACGACGTCGCCAGCACACGGGCGGATTCGCACGCTGCGCGTGAGGGGGCGAAGGTGTGGAAGCGGAAATATGCGAAGCGGAGTGCGACAAGCGGGAAGCGGACGCGTCGAAGTGGAGGGAGGCGCTCGTCAAGGCGCATATGCTGCGAGTTAAGCTGACCGGGAGGTGGAGGAGCTAAAGACGCTTGGGATAGGGATGGTATCAGGTAAGTCATGCGTCGCAGTCGTCCTTCCGTCGCCTGTCACATTCGCCTGCGTCAGAGCTGGTTGCTGATTATGCAGCAGGACCGTTCGGTAACTACAACATGTTGCCGGCCTTCCCCTCGCGCTTCTTCATCAGGCTTTCCGTCACAGGACTTTCCGTCACAGGAGACGGCCCCAGACGTATCTTCCGATCTCGCGACTCCGAGCACGCCAGCCGTCTCGAACCGCGTTCAAGGGGGACAGACTCGTCCAATCTACGCTGCCCCGCCGCGGGCGCTCAAGACACGAGAACTCACCTACACCACAAAGATATGACTTCGACGCGCACAGTCAGCCCGGTGGCGGCAGAAACAACTCCAGCACGAGACTTACCCTCCGTCTCCGCCAGATCCAGGGATTAGAGGACAAGTGGTCGCCATCGTGAGTTGTGTTCTCCACACGCCGCTGATCCGATGAGTTGCGCGTCCGTCAGGTTCTCTTCATCGACCCTTCTCTTCCGGCCTCTCGACGAAGCTCCTGCGATCCCTTCGTCGCCGATATCGGCAGTGTGCTCCTCAATTCCCGTGGTCGCGCAGTCTCGCCTGCATTGGTCCAGGCTTCCTTCCCGTTTCTCCCAAATTTCTCCCGTCATATCGATCGCGTTTCGCTCATTCCGGCCGACATCATCAGCGTCGCAAGAACGGACAGACAGAACTCCCAGCGTCTGACTCGAGCAATATACACGTCTTTGACCGTCCAATGTCATCAGTCGGCGAGTACCAGGCACTTCCCTTGGCCGTACCTCTCGAACTCGTCAAGTATAGTGTGTCCGGAACCTACTCGGTGTTATTAATCTTGTCGGGGTCGCGCAACGCAGGCGTAACGGACGCATGTCCGTGGAGTCGTGGCTGCGCCAGCAGCCCACGTCGATGCTCGTGCTTGTTGAGTGAAGACACCCTTCAACGCGCGTCGCCGGGGCCGTGGCATGCACGCCTCCCACCCCGACGACGAGATGCACAACGAGCATAGACAGCACTCCCTCGCGCAACTCGAGCATCTCACGAGCGGAACACGAACTGGAGGCTGCGGTAGCGAAGGACAAGGCGACGGACACGATGAAGCGGCGGCGCATTCTTGATTACTTGAGCGACGTCTTCACAAATCACCGAGTACGGATGGGCCTTGTGGAGAGGATTTCCGATACTCCTGGAAGCACACGTACGCCGTCTTCGCTATCCGAGTTGATGTTGTATGTCTCGAATGTACATCTCACTTATCCACCTCATGTTCGTACAGTACTGGAAATGTGGATACAAACGTCTGTTCTATTTCTCGCCCTTCGCTTTGGCTACAGTAGCGTCTACGTCTGGGCCGTCGGGGCAACTTTTCCTACGCAATTCGTCCCGCCAGCCTCCTGTTCGAGCTTCTCCAACTTCATGTATCGTATCGGAACCGCGCCTGCGAACTCGTCTATTCGGCGGAGCTCTGCCCATATGAGAACCTCCCCTTCGCCTTTGAACTCTTCCTTCGGTGCTGCATTCGAATCTTTGTCATCACTGTCGGCGATGGCTATGGAAACATCATGCCAGCCGGCCTTGGTGCGCCCATCGATGTGTATCTCTACACACGCGACGTATGGCGGGGCGGCACGACTATCGTGCAGATCGCGCACTACTTCGTCGAGAATGGACTCGAAATTCTGACGTAGGTAGTCTTCACCGCACGCCTCCAAAAAGTGTGCGCTACGCGGGGATAGATTTCCTGTGACTCGAAGTGAGCCATGGGCTTGGATAACGAGTGACGCTGGTTACCTCGCACTCCCGCGATCCGCGCGCGACGATGTAGAGCCCGGTGTGTATGCCAATCATTCGATTGGCATACCCGCGAGCAGTATCGCGCAGACAAGCACGGGCAGCGGCGGAGTTTCTTGCCCGGGTTATCGTCGCTGCAAGGGCACTGTATCAACAGTGAGTTGGAGACTTCGTGGAACAGTGCCGACGCGAACCTGATCATAGGCGCACACATTCCGGTAGATTGGGCGGGCTATATCGGCGAGGCGCTGAGCGTATGCGCCGGCTCCCTGCGGGAACTCGTCGACGAACGACATGTCCAGCGGGAGCGCGCGTTGGACCTCGGCGAAGGCAGAGAGGATGGCTATGCACCCCAGTGCATTCCTGACTCTGTCACTCGGCTGGTCACGGTGATATAGCGACAGTACCAAGGGAAGCACCCCGTCGCGCAGAGACCAAACGAGCGCGCGCTGGTCATCCGTTGCTTGCCATATGACTGCCAGCGTGTCGCACGCATTCTCTGCGATAGAGAGAGCGGAGGACGACGAGTGGCAGACACGCACGATCTCGACGAGATCGCGGATCACATCGCGCGGCATGCACGACACAGGAAGCAGATGGTTCGCAAACGACCTGATTGCGGTAAGCTGATTATAAAGACACGCGTAGTGCGGATCGGTGCGCTTCAAGTCGGCTGCACGGAGGCGTTCGAAGAAACGGCGGGCGTGGAAGACGAATCGACGATAGCAGTATCGAGTGCGGTCTCGGATGGCCCAGCGCGCACCATTGATCGCATTCAGATCTCCATCATCCCAGGACCAGTATTGCGCGTCCTGAACGCCGCTCCTCCATACCGCGTGATCGATATATGCACGACCAAGTTCATCCATGCTCGTGTCAAGACCGTCACCACGGACATACAAGTCGAGGTGCAACCAGAGGTCGACGAGTATACCATATATCTCTGGTGTACGAGCGAATAGATCAGGTATCAGGACCTTTGCTCGCCGGAAAAGGGAAGTGAGAATGGATACAAGTGGCGCCATGTCGACGTTTTTCCTTCCCAGAATGGGAGAGCGGAAGCCGGAGTGCGAGTACTGAATCCAGGCGATTATTGAATCCCAGAACTCGCATAGGCAGCCTTCGGCGAGGTCAGTGGCAAGTAGACTGAAGCTTTTCTCGGGAAGCTGGAGGAGGAACTGTAGTGCAATGAAGCACTGAAGAGCGCGTGTGGTGGTAGGAGAATCTACGTTGCGTGGTAAACCATTTGAAAGCATGGGCGATGCGCGAAGATCGTCGAAGGGATGATGGGAATGCAATAAGACACGTATTTGCTCGACGAGTGCTTGCCCTTCTCTCCCAGAGGATCCCATAAACTTGAGTTTCGACGCAAGTAAGCCGAGGTCCCACGATGAACTGATGATTACAGATGGCTTCTTGGGCGGCATGAGGAGAGATGGCAGCGCGGGACAAAAGTGTTTGGTACCCACACGTTCTCAGGCGGATTCCGGTGACCCGGCGGGGGCGGCTCCTCCCAGGTCGCCCCGTAAATGATCCGAATTTGGGATCCCACGTGCTGCATCAGCGCGCTCCTCCCGCCATCGCGCGGCTGGTCCGCGCGTCTGCTCCCGCCGCCCCCTCCCGGCAGCGCTCGGGCCTCCAACGTCGCGCAGAACAGGTCACCGACGAAAAGGTCCCGGCGCTCGCCGCACGCGGCTGACCAGCCAGCTCTGCTTCCGTCCGGCGCTGCGTCCGGCGCGACACGTTCGACTCTCGACGCGCGTCTTCCCCTACCCCCTCCGCGCGCGCGTACTGTGCAGGCCCCGGGCTCTCTTCCTCTCGCGAACGTCCCCTTTCCACACGGCCACTGCGAAGTATCGACTGGTACGCTTTCACTACACCTGGTGCGTCCGCGACGTGTCATAATCGCGTCGATCGCGCGCTCATCGTCATCCCTAACTATCTGGAAAACACCACACTCGTGTGTGGCAGGCATTTTCCTTCATTTTACTGATACTTGGGGTTATACCTATCATAGTTTTTTAGTGATGATACCACCGATGTACCTATAGTAGCACCATGATACGCCCTGCGGCTGAAAAACGCGGAAAAACATACATAAACAAGCGATATATAGTCGACTTGGTCTAGATTGTATGGGCGGATCCGTATATACTGCACCGACGTCGCGACTGTACAACGGGCGCGTCGGGGGTATTTTATGACATAGAAAACCAGGAGCGCCACGCTTCCTAACCTTCAATACAACTAGTCCGCAGCATTATCCATCTGCAATGACTGACCAAGGATAGCAGCGAGCTCTTCGGCGCCTGATCACGAGTCTGCGCGTCGTCGATGACATCCTGCGAGTCCTTTGGCGGGCCCTACTTAATCAAGTAGCCGCGCTATACGCGCCTCAAGCCTTCAGTCCTCTTGCCCTGCTGTGTCAAGAGAATCTAGATTATTGTTGGGGCTCGGACAAGCCTTCCTGCTGCTCGCCGTCATGCGGAGACACGCAGAGCACCGCGCAAGCGGAACTCGAACCATCAACGTGACTACACGTGACTTCGGGTCCGAGACCGGAACTTCGGGTCCGAGCTCGTGATCTCGGACATCGCCGAGTTGAACTCCGAACCGAGCGTCGGCGCCGCCAAGCGCTGTCCGCCCCGGCAAGGGCTTCGCTCCCCGCGTATCGACAGTCCAGACTGTACGCTCCCCGCCGCGCAGGCCTCTGAGCCGCGTCGCGCACAAGGGAACGGGTGGAAACCAGGCCGGCCTTGCCTTGGTAAACATCAACAAGTGTGGAATCGCGCCCGGCATCGCGGCGCAGGAGGATACCCGACCAGTCAACCGCTCTACCGCCAGGAACCGCAGTCATTGCGCGATTATTCGGACAGGAGAACGCGCGGATAGGCGTTATAGTTGGATTTTGACTCAGAGATAGGCATTGTGTGTTACCGCGCGGTCTGGACGGCCGAGACGACGCGTTCAAGTTATATACCGAGACCTACATACGATTCGAGGACTTTTTCCGGCCCCGCGCAGAGAAGCCCTAGTACCTACACACCACACCAAATAAACACAACCGCGTTAACCCGCACTTTACACATCATAAAAGCCTGAACTTCCGAGCGCATTAAACCGCCTTGTGAACTTCAATCAAACCCGAAAGCGCTCGTCAGAACGCCGAGACGTCCGATTGCCCCACTCGACTTCTCGCTTCAGTCCAGCTCGTCTGGAACTGGCATAAACAACACAATCTATCCCCAAGTAATATAAATACTCGGACTCGCCCGCTCTCGTAGCGCCTCCAGTCTAGCGTGTTCATTGCTATCGTGGTTGTTGGTGTTTGGTTGTGTGGATCGTCTAGCTAGACTGTACTTCGCGTCTTTCGTGAGCGTACGATCCCATCATCTGGAGCCCACCGCGAGGGGATATTTCTGTGTTAGCCAGCAAATTACTAGCTGCTGAGCGAACTTCGAGAGTCATATTAAGGCCCTCTCCAATTCTACTTGTGTTTTCGGGTACCGTCACGACGGCTCCTGGACAAAAATCCAGCCTCTCGGCTCTAAGACCGGACTGGGATAGCTCTACATCCGAGCGATCCAAGAGAAAGGCCAAAGAGCGAGCGCGTCTAGCGGAACAAGCCAGTCGCCCATCGCGATCAGTATCACCCCGGAAATCCGTTACCCAACGTCCGGTAGAAACATCCAAAGCGGACGACACCTTACCAGGTGCTTTCCCTGAGGACACAGAACCGAACCCTCCTTCTCCTACTTCTCTCTCGGTCGCCAACGACCTCTCTGCTTCATTCTCTCGTCTTTCCATCGAGCCCGAACCGGCCGCGACACAGGGTCCACGCGCTTCATCCCCCTTGAGCTCTCTGTCCGACGATTCGACTCCGTCTCTCTCTGAATTATTTCCGACTCGCGACCGTACCGAACCAGCCTCGACCGAAGAACCGACTCCGACTCCAGCTTCCAGAATCATTCCGACTCCGAATCCGACTCGTATATCCCGTCCCGTTCCTTCTATTCCGACTTCGACTTCTACTTCTATTCCCAAACCAATGTCTACCGCTCGCTACTCTCATACGGCGTCTGACGCCCCTCGCTTCGACGAGGATGATATGAGTGGCTTGCCTTTGTTCCTACGAGATCTTGATACCTACCTCAAAGATCACGGGATCACATCCGATGCGGACAAAATCGCTAAGGCGCCTCTCCACGCTAAAAAGACTGCTACGCGCATCTTGTGGGAGGAGCTGGCGCTCGCATTCAAAAACAAACCATGGGAGGACTTTGTTAAAGCGATCCTGGAACAGTACCCTGAAATATCGGGTCAACAGTCCGGAACGCTTGCAGAGCTCAGCCAAATCTGTAGCGAGTTCCGCGGACTTGGCGAGCAGGACGGGACTCGTGGAAACGTGTTCCTTCGTCGCTTTGCTCCGTGTATTCTCAAACTCGGCCGTAGCAACTACAAGATTTCGAATTTTGAAGTCTGCTCGCGCCTCGCCGCTGTCTGCACGCCTCAGTTCCTTGCGACCCTCGACATGATGTTGGTCGGCAAGTCGAGCAGTCTTGAGGTACCCGGCAAGGAAAATGCGAATCCTCCGGAACGGCCGACTAACACATCCATCGTCGAAGGAGGTTACCGATGGGAAGATATTGTTGCCACCATGCGCGAAGTCTGGCGCCGCGGTTTCACTGCAGCTCAGAACGCCATTGGCGACGCTTATCCCGTCGCGTCCACCCGGACCTCCGTGGCCTCCGCCTCGCACGCTGTATCCTACTCGGGCGACAGTGAATCTCGCTTAGTTAAACTCGAGCAGGATTTCCACGAATTTGCTGAGCGCGCTAGCCAAGGCGAAAAGGAAACCAAGACCGCTATACGTAGTCTACAGTCCGAAGTTCATACCGAGCTCGCGCAAGGACGTACCAAGTCCGATCAGAACTTCGCGATGATCCAAGAGACGATTCAGCGCCTCACCAACCAGCTGTCGCTCAACACAAACAGCGCCGCCCCGCAAGGCGGTGGGTTCCGACCCAACTACCCTGGATCGTTCAACCGACCCCAAAATAATTATGGTGGCGGACAGCGCGGTCCCCTTCGACCTCAATATACTTGCAACTGGTGTGGCGAGGTCGGCCACTTCATGAACAATTGCCCTGATTGTCAGAATGCGATTAAGTCCGGCGAGATCGTACCCGATAACGCTGGAGGTTTCCGCACTAAGACAGGCGAAATTATACCGCGTCGCAATGGTCCACTGGACTTGCCGATGCGCACTAAGTGGCAGCAAATGAAAGCGGCTGTTAACCAATATGTGGTCGCTCCTTTCATGAACTACATTGGTCAATATACCAACTCAGGCATGTGGGGCATCCCGCAACAACCGCCGAGTGTCATACTGGACTCAGGCTTGGACGTTCCTCCCGGCTGGGATGAGTTCACCGAGCAGCTCTCCCCGGAGCAGATCGCTCATTACAACAACCCGCCTGTCGGCGAGATGGCTCAGCCACCGTCGGTCCAGGAGGGGTCGTCCCAGGGTTTTTGATGGGTTCAGGGATTCACGCCCAATACCTTGATAAACGCTGGGGGCGTGATGAGAGCCAGTTAAAACCAGCAGCTAGTTCGTTGCCACAAAATCCAAACAAGTCCGTGTATGCGACGCCTGCGAAGGCGCCCAATGCTAAGACTACGAATTCGCAGCCCGGCCCTGTACCGCAGGCCGGTCCTGCTCATCCCTATCGCTCTGTGCCCGAGATGCGATTTATACCCATTGACCAACGCCCTTCTGCGTTACCTGTTAAGCCCGGCGCAGCGCCCGGTGAAGCAAGTCGCGCGAAGCCCGCGGCGAAGGTCCAGGCTCCTATACAAACCTCTGTAGACTCGGAAGATGTCTTAGAGAAATTATTGTCGACCAAGTGCCCGATGACCGGAATTACGCTGCGTGAATTTCTGGGAGTCAGTCCTACTCTACAAGACCTTCTAAGGAAATTGTTGACTAGGAAGCGCGAGATCGACGACAATTTTGGCAAGGTCCTGCGTGTGGCTTTGCTCACTGAAGCGTACCAACGCAAAGAATTGGGTTATGCCCAGGGACAGCGCCCCAATCTCGGCCGAGGTAGCGAGTCCGACGATCCAGTTCAGGTGAATTGGGCCGCGCTCGAGAACGAGGTCATTACCACGACGGTCGAGCTACCGTCGTGCGCCCACACTAAGGTACCCATCGGGTCCTATGTGCAGATTGACGCCCGACTCGAGGTATACCAGAGTCTGCCTGAACGCGGTCGCTCCGATGTTATCTTCGCGGGCGAACCTTCGGCGACACTGCGTACCGTCTGGCCGAATATTAACAACAATGGTCCGGACGAAAGTATCTTGGACAGTGGTTCACAAATCGTAACCATGTCTAAGGATTGCGCGCGAGACCGCGGCGCTTCCTACGACCCGACTGTTACCATACGCATGCAAAGCGCCAATAACCAAGTTAACTCGACCTTGGGCCTAGCGAGGAATATTCCCTTTGACTTCGCTGGGATCACGGTGTACTTGCAGTGCCACATATCGGACACCGGCGCCTTCCGAGTGTTATTAGGGAGACCTTTTGATACTCTGTGCGAGTCCGTATATACCAATGACCGCGACGGCAACCAGGAGGTGACCATTACTTGCCCTAACACTGGCAATAAGGTTACTATGCACACATACGCCAGAGGCGTAATTCCTGAGCACGTCCGCGCTCATCCGGGTTTTCCGGACGCTTCTGCGAACTGATCTCTTCTCTCGAGGATCAGGGAGAAGCGGCTCTACAAATCGAGATGGACGAAAATCAGGAAATCATAATCCGTAGCGTCATGCGACCGCAAGCGTCGACGACCTTCACACAAGTCAACCTTCAATCTGCCTTTTTGCAAGCGTCTCTGAACGCGGACCAAATCAAGGACGAGAAGGACAAGACTATTTTATACAACTTCTTTCACGGACCGGAGGCGGAATCAGCGAGTACCTTTACTTCGCGGACTGTCGATGGCCGAGAGGGATGTCCGAACCAACCATCCAGCGTGCCCTGTACTGTAGACACAGTGATTCAGCGAGCAGTGGACGCACTTCCCCAGCGAACGGGCGTAGACGCAGCCGTCCTCGCTGGAAGGAAATATAAACCAGTGGCTCTCAAGGTGCGGCCTGTATACGGCACTGTACCGGAGGAATTCCGCATCGAGCGCCACATCCTTGGTGATCCTGAGAAGGATATGCCACAATTGCCTACCAATCCACCCGAGTTCACGCCCACCGGAAGATATACCGCTGAGCGTCGGGAACAGGTACATAAACTTCATGGCGACCTGCTTTCGCCTGAAGAATGCAAACTAAGAGATTGGATGTATTGCGCCCACAACAAGACCTTTGCATGGAACGATGAGCAGCGAGGAAGCTTCCGTGAGGACTTCTTCCCTCCCGTCTCAATACCGGTCGTACCGCATAAGCCCTGGGTAGAGCGCAATATCCCCATTCCGCCTGGATTGTATGAGGAAATCTGTGCGATTATTCTCAAGAAGATTAAGGCCGGCGTGTACGAGCCGTCTAATTCTTCCTACCGCTCAAAGTGGTTCTGCGTGGTTAAGAAGGATGGCAAGAGCCTCCGACTTGGGGTTAGGGTTAGGGTTAGGGTTAGGGTTAGGGTTAGGGTTAGGGTTAGGGTTAGGGTTAGGGTTAGGGTTAGGGTTAGGGTTAGGGTTAGGGTTAGGGTTAGGGTTAGGGTTAGGGTTAGGGTTAGGGTTAGGGTTAGGGTTAGGGTTAGGGTTAGGGTTAGGGTTAGGGTTAGGGTTAGGGTTAGGGTTAGGGTTAGGGTTAGGG